>NC_135376.1:26435000-26755833 GCF_049243985.1 Paroedura picta | reverse complement strand
AGAACAGGCAATGGCAAACCACCTCCAAACATCTCTTGCCTTAGAATCTCCTTAGATTCTCCTGGCTGTATCACATACTTGCTGCATGATAAATAAATAAATAACGATGGACTATTACTGGCTCGGTAATTTTCCATCATCGAGATGGATGTTGGATGATCACGGCCTTTGAGGAAAATGATGCCCCTTCAAAACTTTTGCTTAGATGAAGAATTGTTAATGTTTTCCTGGCAAAGTCAGCATCAGAATACTTCTCCCTTAATGAAGACACAAGCCTTACTCTTTGCATTAATGAAATCCCTTCCAGCTCTTCTGTCAGGACTGCTATACTCTCATTACTTCAGCAGAAGGTACAAAGTAAGCAAGCATGTGGGGGTGGAGAACTGTGGGAGGGGAGAGACTTGGTACTCTACCTGTTTAGTTCTCATTTTGGAGTCTGCTGACAGATTGTTGTATGTATAATGGGCCTGTGTGACTCCACAAAAAAGGACTGCCACTATTCCTGAAATACAAAGAAAAAGACCAGAGTCAGCTCCTTCTATTTCCTTTCTAGAGCCTGTTCAAAGGGAGAAGAGGGGGAGGATTAGCCAGGCTGAAAGCTAATTAAATTGTGTTAAATACTTTAAAAAAGCTTCAGGGAATAAGTTACAATAGCACCCTTTGGATAAGCTAGAATGTAGACGACAAAAATAGCCAGAGGTTAGAATTCTTCCCTATGACATTGAACTGTTATATATTTAGTTCAACATACACATCTATAGATCTCTGATTTAAAGTCAACCTAAAAACTGTTCAAGCTTGCACAATTACTCGATGAAAAAGTCATAATAGTGAGATATCACATTGCCAGCTGGTAAAGTGGTCTATTGTGGATTACTCTTAAGAGTGTATAAAACCACAGATTTATTGTGACCTGAGCTTCCATTGTCAACAAAGATAATCACCTGGTAAAATTAGGGCTTTGTCTTAATAGCACTAGCTTTTGGATAATCAATGCAAAATATGTTTGTCATAGAAGTTCTGGGCATGCCAGTTTGGATTTCAGGAGGAGGCACCATACAGAGTCTCAACCCCTTACAGAGTCCATATTTGAAGATTAAATGGTTAAAAGTTTATTAACTGGGTCAAAGATTATCAAATGGGCTTGAAACCGAACGCGCAACCAAACCTTAAGCAGAAATATACCTCTTAAATCCACTGACTGCAATCCTAAACAGAGGAGTAAGAGAAACAGCAGCAGTGCTAGGGTGCGATTCAGCCAATTCTTTCATGGTCTCTCACCCAGTTGTGCTGCTCAAAACAGACTTTGTCTCGTGTGGATTTTGCACATGCAGGTCTCATCATCCACAGTATAACATTTTTGGGTGGCCAAGGTGGGAGTCTTTATTTTTTCCCCTCCTCTAGCCAAAAAGCTATTTGGAATTAACTCAAAGTCTTTTGAGTTTCAGTACTCAGCCTCCATATGGTTTAGACCAGTGGTCCCCAACCCGCGGGCCGCAGACCGGTGCCGGGCCAAGAAGGCCTTGGCGCCGGGCCGCGGCTCCCTCTCCCCACCCCCCTGCAGTAAAAAACTTCCCAGGCCGCAAGCTTGAGGCCTGGGAAGCTTCTTACTGCGGGAGGGGGGGAGAGGGAATCAGGGCTGCGCCTGCGCATTGCGCATGCACAGCTGCGCATGCGAAGATGCGTCATGCGCGGCCAAAATCATGCATGCGTGATTTTGGCCACGCATGCACAATGTGCGGTCGCGGCCACGCATGGGTGGCATGTGCGGGCGGGCAGTTGCCCTGCCGGTCCCCAGCCTCAAAAAGGTTGGGGACCACTGGTTTAGAAACATACCGAACCATACATACAGATTGGCATCCGTTTCTTTTTTGAACAGTTTATCAAATGCATAAACAGTTTATCAAATGCATACAAATGCTTTAGCCTTGCTTTTGAAGTCAACATGCCTAGTGTTCACTTATCTTTCTCTGTGGTGTGTGGGCTATAAACAATGCTAGTTTTTATGGGAAGACTTATTAGTGAATATATTCTGTTTCTTCATGAGAAAATTCAGCTCTTCTTTCAAGGTCCTATCATTTAGATGGCATGCATCAAAGAAAAAAATATTCCCTAGTTGTTTGCTCTTTAAAAGTTAGTGATACCTTCATCATCTGGAAATTAAAATAACAATTCCTTCCTTGGAATTTTCTGCGAAACAGAACACTCATTTACCAAGGAAACAGAAAGAGAATTAAATGCAAAAGAAATATTGATTTTATTGTTGTGGCAACTTGGTAATTTCCTTATCTTACGTACCCGAGAACTTGCAATTAATTTGCTGCCAACTCCCCCACCCTCTGGCTATTATATGCTGAATCTAATCATCATTGTTGGTACAGTTTTGGTCTCATTTTGGAGTCTGCTGCCAGGTTGTTGTACATAAAACGGGCTTGTGTGACTCTACAAAAAAGGACTGCCACTATGCCTGGAATACAAAGAAAAATGGCAGCAGCATGGATAGAGGATAAACCCTGGCACAAAAGTAAAACTGAAACATGGCAAGTAGGTACAGTAGAAGATGTCTCTCAAAAATTATTTCTCTATCAAATAAAGCATAGTGGGGAAAAAAGGTAATCTGATAATAAAAAAGATGAAGGTCTTGTGAACCAAGTCTATTTTCAGGTAGGAGAACTCCCACTGTGCGGACTTTTTTTGATAATGAATAAGAAATAAGCCTAAAAGAACTGGGATGGGTTTTTTAGCTGTATATGTGAAGATACGCACATAAAATGAATACTCCCTTCTAGACACTTCCTTCTAGGATGACTATGTAACACTCTGCACAGTACGGCAACACTTCTTACATTATAAAACTGATGACATTTGCAAGACATAATACTAATGAAACATTACATTTCTTAATGGCCTGCTGAGAGCATGCATTAATTTATAAACAATTCCTAAAAGAAAAAGAAGGAAGATTCATGTCCTCAAGGGACTTTTCTGCAGATGGGAAATGGGGAGTTATATCTTTAAATGGCCATTTAAGACTAGATTTTTTCAACTGTTTGGTAAATGTGAGTCACATGACATTCTCTTTCAGAACTGGGTCTACCTTAAAAGTTTTGTAATTTCACAACAGAAACCAAAAGATTAAGGACACAACTCTACTCTCAGACTACAATTGAAAAGGTGTAGCAGGTCTATTTTGCCCCACAGAGTTGTTGACAAGATGAACTTCCCCAGTTCTCCATTTGGTTAATATAAGTTTCAAGGCCTCATATGCAACACCTGCCATGAGCAGTAATAAACCCTGAGGGCAGTGTGGGATCTGTGATTCATTCTTGGAGAGGAACAGTGGCAACCTTGTGAGCCAACTGGAGACACAAAGGTTAACTCACCCCTTTCTGTCCATTCCTTATTCATTCAGTGATGGAAGTCTGCGGGGTAGATCTGAAGCCATAATCTAATGTATCCCATGTACTATCAAGGATTATTGACTCCAAAAAGTAAAGATTTCCTGATTGCTTAGAGTTTTGTAATTTTCTAGGCTGTATAACAAGCCTCCTGGAACTGTGCTCTTCTGGATTGTGGTTTTTGACTGAAAACCAGCTACAATAATTATATTAATGGGACAAATGAGCTGCAAACCATGAAGTGTGACCATGGTTCAGAGGAACTGCATTTGTTTTGCAAAGAATAGGCCCCAGTCCTTGTCATCTCGGTTAAGAGGAAACTGATAATAGGTGATGTAAAGCAGTGGTCCCCAACCCCCGGTCCAGGGACCAGTACTGATCAGTCGGTACCGGGCCGTGGCTCTTCCTCGTCCTCCTCCCCGGCTGTTGCCTCTGGGGCTGCCCTCCCACTCTACTGCCGGTTCACCTTTGGTGCTCTCCAGCAGCCGCCATGGCTGGGGCTCCCCCTAGGCATGGCACTGTGCAGTTCCTGCTGGCAGCGCCCCCCAGTGGGCAGCAGGAAGTCAGGGGTGCCGGCGGGAAAGCAAGCAGAGCAGGGGCTAAGGCGGTGGTGGCAATGTCCCTTGGCAAAAGACTACCCCGCCCGGGCCTCAGTAAAATTGTCAAGCATTGACCGGTCCCTGGTGATAAAAAGGTTGGGGACCACTGATGTAAAGGACTTATGCCTGAGACCCCGGAGAGCCTCTGATGGACAATACTGACCAATGGTGTGACTCAGTATAAGGCATGATTCATGACTAATAGGACTGAGAACATTGGCTCCAAGAAGAACAGATCACTGGCAGCTTGACAAGTAACTATTTGAAACTGAAGAACCAGAACAGTCTAGTCCTATCCTAGTTCCAGTCACCAATATTCCCACCTAGCTAAAGTCAAGTCATAACTTATTCCATATATAAGCAATGGCATATCCGTCAGTTACAATTAACTTGTTTCGGAGGGACTAAGGCTGTAAATCCTCTGTACACTTTCCTGGGAGTATACTCAGTTGATTTCCAAGAAGTCATGGCTAACTTTAGTAGGATAGGGGAGAAAACATTTTTTAGTTCACAAGGTTTTGGTTAGTTTAAAACAACAATGGAATGAAAAATGATAGACATTTATTTATTCATTTATCAGATTTGTAGGCCGCTCCTTTCTAATAAGAGTCTAACAACATGAAAACCCACATATATAAATGAATTAAACCCACATATATAAATGAATTAAAACCATTAACAAAGCAAAATTTCTATTTAAAAGAATGCTCTAACCCTGCCTCTATAGGGACTAATCTAGTCCTGGTTTAGCTTTTGTGTCCCAGGTTCAAAGTATGAGGAGGTGGAAATTCTGATGTTATTCTGTGCTAGCATTGGCCTCAACCATATGTTTGTTGGAGGAGTGCCGTTAGACAGGACTTTCAGAACTTTGAAAGCTCTTATAGGGCCCAGATCTCCACTGGCAGCTCATTCCACAAGACTGGAACCAGGGTCAGAAAGGCCCTGGCTCTGGTTGAGGCCAGTCACACTTCTTTGGGGCAAGTGACCACCAACAAGTTGGAATTTGCAGAGCACAGTGTTCTTCAGGGGATATACTTGGAGAGGCAGTCTGGACCATGTAAGGCCTTGAAGGTTAAAACCAGCGCGCTAAATAACTTTAGGAGAGAGACCACTTGGTTTTGTACTTTCGTATGGAAAGGATGATCTACATGTTAACAGAAAAATATATACCTATCAAGGCAGAAACCACTGCAGTCTTTGAAACAGTTGTGCTTTATTGGAAATGGTTGACAGAAATCTCTTATGTAAATGAAAATGCACTCCACGATCCGAGATTGTTTTCTTGTGAGTAAAAAGAGTCTTCTTGTAATAAACCTGAATCAGTACTTCTAGGCAGTTTGCATCAAATCAGAACTGGGGAGAAAATACCTTCAAGTGGTATTTTAATTGGAATGCCCCACACAACTGGATGTCAGAGTGTTGCTCTGAGGCTTTTTGCAATTGCATTGCACCAATGAAAACCAGGAAGCCTGACAGTGTGCTGGCTGACAGGAAGCATCAGAAGACTGGCTGAGTTAAACATCTAGGGCACTCATCCAGGGACCTGACACTTTGCAATGACATCCAAGCACATAGCGATTGCATCCTGTTCTAAAGACAGCGGAAAGTCTTTGACGGTATTTGCTGGGGTCATTGCCATTCCAACAAAACTACTGTCGTTTTGTGGAGCTCAGTTTCAAACACTATAGTACCAACAAAACTGGAGCCCAAGTTTTGTTCTCTGTGTTCCATTGTCTCATATAGTGTTGCATTATAAACAAGACTGCTCTTGATCTCCAAGCAACAAACCCTGTGAGTTCATAGTAGAAGAAATATAGAAATCAGAATCCTCAGCTCCATTGATATATGATTGTGTGTAAATGAATGTACGTATACTGTATCTGCGTAAAATGTGGTTGCACGGTTACTGGGAACAATGAAGGCACACTGAGAGAGGCCCCAGGGCTGTGCACATGGTGATTCTGGTAGAATCAGTATTTTTATCAATTGGGTTAGCATCATATGAAATAAATTGATTCACCCTAGTAGTCAACTGAACTGTTTTGGCACTAATTTCCATATCTATTTTTACAAACTGCCTTGATGGATTGGAAATCCGGGACAGAAATATTTTAATTAATCAATTAATTGGAGGTATCTGACGTACAATAACCTTCCTGTTCATAACAAGGAATGCTTCTAAGAGAGGCCCATGATCCATTACTACAGAAGGAAATTTCAGGCACATAATCATTCCTACCCATGATAAGGGACACCAAAGATTGTGTCAATGCTCTTCTGGATGTCATCCAGGGACACTATACCTCCACATGCCATAGATGATAACCAGGAGGTCAGACAGAGTAGATTCCTTTTTTTCTAGAGTCCAGTTTGCATGTTACTCATGTAACAAGCTGAGCATGTAAATTCCATATAGTTTTCTGACTTTTTTTTTTTAGAAATCAAGGTTTTCAGTGGTTAAAAATTTACTGATTTACATACATATTGCTTTATGCAAGCAGTTTACATTCATAGTGGGCTTCATCGGGTTTGATTTGTTGGTTGCAAGGGCTCCTAGGGAACCAAATAATGTTGAAACTAACTGATTGCATATCTGGTATTACTCCCCTGTCCTGGGTATCATATAACCAATTTCCAAAGCAGCATGATATTTTACTGTATTATTTCTGTCCATTTATCCTCCCAACAGCCCTGTGATGTAGGCTGAGAAAAAATGCTTGCCTCCATCAGCTAAAACTGATTGTGTGAATGAGTGGGGGGCGGAGATCAAGTGACAGAATTAGAAAAACTGGATTAGTTTGCTGTGTGATTTACTTACTATAAAGCAATTTCCTTTCAAACATTTTCAAGAAGATTTCTTCTATTTATAAGCACTGGTTTCATTTTCTTATAATATTCTGTCATTTTAAAAAATCCTCATTCAATCTGAACTTGCCCATTTGCTTATATTTGAGCTCTGGAAAGTGTTTACTACAGCGACTATCTAAGTATAAAAATAGTTTGTCCCCAGTACCACCTCCCCAAAATTAGAGCTTTTAAATTTATAATTTAAAAGAACAGGATGAAACACACTTCAAGATGACTGAAGGGAGAAACTAGAATATGACACTTGAGGTGTGAAAATATGACACGTGCCAATTATATTCTTGTTGGTTGTACGGTATGTTCCAGCTGCCTAAAAATGGAATTTACCTTTATAGCAGCTGTGCCTCAAACACTGCAGGCATAGTTGGTGTCATCTGGTGGCAGCAAACCTCAATGTTCCCATCTTTTATAAACAGATTGAGACCAAATATTATTCCAGCTTTAGGATGAATTTCCTTTAAGAAATTATGGAATCTAACTCTAACTTGGCACTAGTTCTGCATTCACACATCAGGAGATTTCTTTTCATGTCTCCTATGCATCCACATTTGGTTGCTTCCTCATTAGTTTCTCACATTAATTATAAAGATAAAGATGTTACCCATTGAGATCATGCAATTTAATACAGCAAAATTATAGTTAATCTTTAATACTCCACAACTCCTTCTACTCCCTTTATAGCAGATATTGCTGGCTGGTATAAATGACTGAGAGGGAATTCATACCACTGACCCATCTAGGCCAACATCCTCTTTCACACAATGGCCAACCAACTTCCAGTGAACAGAGCACGGAAACCAAGGCCTTCCTCTGATATTGCTACCTAGCTCTGGTGTTCAAAAGTTTGATTCATCTGTATATGGAAGTTCTCCGTACTCGTCATGGCTAACTTCAGTGCCATTTTTACTACATTCTCCATGCCAAGCAAGAACTACCTAGAGCAAATATAACATCACAATGCTGAGTGACCAATCAAGGTTTGGCTATGTAATGATGGCACTGAAGGCAAACAATGCCAGTGTACAGGTGGAGTTTGCTTGCTCCCAGTGGTATCAGTACTCCATCAAAGCTTGTGCAGCAGGAGCAGGCTAGAGTTTGAGCTGGGGCGGGTTGCCCCACCTCCTCCTGCTCCTTCACAGGGGAGCATTGGGCCCTGGATTTGTGCTCCTGCATGAGAGCTGGGGTAGCAAAGTTCCTAGTATGGAAACAGTCTGAATGGGACAAGCACACCATCCCCACAGGCACTGTGGTAACTGAAAGTTGCTTCAAATTACCTTAATCCTACAAAGAAAATTATGTATAATGTACAATTGTCTCATTCTCAGATAGCCATGTATTACTTTAAGAGTACATCAGCAAATCAATGAGTCCTGAAGGTCTGTCTCTCTGTCTCTCTCTCTCACACACACACATTTCTGCATTCTACAATAACATACATATTTCCAATTGGTACCAGTTAACTCAATATGTGCAGGGGAAATAGAATCCTCACAGGCCAAGATTCCATCCCTTATAGTGGTTTGTTCTCTCTCTGCAGTAGCATCATCTCCACTCCAACAGTGAAAACTGGCTGGACACTGTGCAGATGATGAAAGCAGCAAAAGCAGGTCACCCACAGTCAAGATGGGAGAAACTCTCAGTGTGTGGGAAAACATGGGATGATTCCAAGAAGCTTTTCTATTGGTGAAAAAGGGAGGAGAGGTTTCCCTTTGACCATCCTAAAAGGCTATGGTGTGGATTGGGGGACGTGCATAAATAAAAACCACATGGGATAGGAACTGTAACAAAGAGGAGAATTAAATATGGCTGGGTGAAAAAGCTGGCTAAATCCAACACTCTTTAAAAGTTAACTAAAAGAGGAGGGGGGGGGGAAACTTTAAAATCCCTGCATGCTGAACAACAGTTCTGAAAAAAAGGAAAATCTGAGAGCAGAGTGTCAAATAAAGGGAAAAAATGGAATACAGAAAATTAAGTCAAGAGCTTAGAGAATCTTAGAGGGGGAGACTTTGGAGTTTCCCCCTTTTTCTGCAATTCCTCTGGGGAAAATTCATATACCTCTGTTAAGGGTTCTGAGGTTTATATCATGAATTTTAACTGCTAGATTTAAAAAACAGCTCATTTTCTGGATGAATCAAAATGCCATGAGTTTAATTATTTGCTTTCCATGTAATCAGAGTGTGCCTTAGAACAAATTTTGGCTTCCTAGCTAATGTGAGTAGTGCTACCTAAGAGGGACACTAGGGCTCCTCGGACATTCTAAATATAGTTGCACTTAACATATGCACATGTGTATGGGTGGAGTCAGATTACAGATTGTCCCTAATTTGCATGTTTACATTGAATCTGGTATGCAAGGCCTTCACTTGATCTAGGTTGCTCATCTTGCCAGGGCTATTAATTATATACACAACACCCTATGTAGACTGCTATGTAAAGGGCCTAGGCACTGTCACTTAAGTGCCTAGGCCCTTTACATAAAATAGCATGATGAATAGATGGACATCATGTGAGGCTTTTCATTAAAATGCTACTCCCCCTTTCATAAATTCATCATTTTGAGCATCTAGATGTATCTATTCATCTGATTTAAGGGAATGTTTTATCCAATGACACATTTTCAGATTTTTCTAGTGACTATGGGTTGCAGTTTTAGAAATACTTTCCTAGGAGTAAACCTCATTGAATACCATGGGACTTACTTCTGAGTAGACCAGCCTGTGTATGAAACTCAAAACTCTTCATGAAGTACTCAAGCAATGTCAGTTCCCCTCTCAGAGAATGAATGAGCTGGGCATATATATTTAAGTGTTGCAGAAAACTAATAAATAAGGTACTCTTGTTTCTTCCCTGAACTTAAATGATTTCACAATTCTCCAGTCATTGATAGGAGAGGCAGCCTATGACATTAATATTAACAGCAACTGCAGTGTCATATTGACCGTTTATGCACTGAGGACTTCATTGCCGCAGCTCCCGTGCAGGAGCACAAATCGGGGGCGGATGAGGTGCACCAGGCCAAATGGTCCCCCATGTGAGTGCAGGGAGAGGTGGGACAACCTGCCATGACTAAAACTCCAGCCTGCAGCCTGGCATGAAACCTCCAGTGCATAAACGGTCATGGATAAATCATTACTTTTGTGACATTTAGAATGTTGTAAAGCAATGAACTGTCAATGTTATCTATTTTGAGACTATAGGTACAAAAGAAACACAAATAAATGTTCATGTAGGGGTATGTGTAGCGGCAGGGAGATATAATTTGGAAGGCAGTCGGTAATTTGTTGATTGGCTACTGAACCTCCACTACTGCTGAAGGTTTCCAAAATAAATTGCTTTAAAAAATCAAAAATAAGCAAAATCCATTGAAGCTGTACAGAAGAAAGTCATTATTGTCTCTCTAAGTGTGTGCTTCAAGATGGGCATATCCACTACCCACACATTTTTTTTTGTCACGAAAATAGAAACAATGAGCTGTCGGAAGCTTTATGTAACCTCATTCTCAAAAGAAATGTTTGGTTTTTCAGCTCTGGAGTCATACGCTTCAACTGAGTAGGCTGTTTCAGGCACAGAGTTCTGATGCGTCCCTCCTCCTGGGATGGCTTCCTCATTCATCTTAACAGGAGTCTATAATCTGGGGAAAACAAATCAGGCTTTGTGTGCTCCTGATACCATCCTGTTCCCTGTATCAGAAGTCAGAATAAAGACTTAAAGTTCTAGCATCACTGCCAGTTCAGAGAGATGAAAACCCTTACCCGTAAGACCAGCGGCTTCTGCAGACAAGAATGCACTCCAAGACAAAAGGAAAAAGAGACCCGTTTCCAACATAGGAAATTCACATAGCTTGGTAAACTTTGTCAAGTGCTAAAATAGTGCTAAGGAAAAGGAGCAACAGTGATGGACAGATTTTAAAAACTGATCCGATGGCAACATGGAAATAAATACAATCATGAGATAAAGATCATGGTTAAACAGAATGGATTCTTAGGTAATTTTGCCAAAATATGTATGTATGTATGTATGTATGTATGTATGTATGTATGTATGTATGTATGTATGTATGTATATCACATATATATGATGTGAAATTTTTCACCCAATAATCCAATACTTGGCATATCATAAAACTGGTCTAGTCCAACTTTTAGTCAGGAAAGTGCAGGGAAACATGAAGGGACTATGTCATGCGTCCCTTCCATCTGGGCTACAACAGCATGGGAGGAGCACACTCTGTGAGGGGCACACTAGGATTATATCAGAAGGAAGCCAGTCACCTGGATCATTTGACTAAGCAGAGAGAACATTTTAGAGCCCTGTTCATGTTACACTGAATGCCTGTACAATTCATGATCAGTGTACATGTGATTGTTCTTTCTATGTGTTCATTCTCATGTTATAGTCAACCCATGTAAAGCTGGCCCTATATTTATCCAGATACTGGTCCTTGGTTTCATTTGTAAAGCAAACATGTTGGCTCTTTCTTACAAATAGATGTATTCATGTACATGCAGCATATACATGTGTTCACTGTAACAAGTTACCAGGGTTTAGATCACTTCTCTTCAGTACTTGGCAAAATGATATTGATGGCCAGTTTACCTAGTGGTTCCATGCATATTGGGGTAAAGTGTTCAATGTCCATTTGTGTTAAGGTAGACAATTCAGAGACACTGAAGTTTAACTTCTGAATAATAACTCCTGGTAAGTTCATGATGTTGGTATTATATAAGCAAACTACAATTCGCTGTGGATTGTAGGAGCCTCAATTTTAAAGAACAGTAACTGTGTTTACAGTCATTCATATTCTGAGCAAAATGGGCAAATGTAACTTAATTTTTCTAGAGCTAGTATAGTTCACGTGACATCTAATTCTATTTTTACTTCTTTTTGCAATGTTTTTAGGCCATAGAAATGTGACAAAATCAAATGGCAGACAAGACAATTAATTCCAACCTAGTCCAGGATTATGCTACTTTAGGGAAAGGGCACCCTGGACCTTCTTTGGGCATTGATTTAAAAAAGAGGAAGTGGGTTTACTGGGATCTAGGGAAAATATCAGATTAATGCATTCAAATTGGACAACTGTTTAATTTATTACTATTTTGTGTAAGTTGATACACATTCAATTCCTATGGGAATCGTAACTGTCTTTCTTGACTTTCTTTTCCCTTTCCAATGAGTTGATCAAAATTTCTTGTGTCTCTGTTTCCTCTGGTCCTGATACTTCTCCATTGGTCTTACCTGCCTCTGATTATTAAAAATTAAAAATTATTAAAAATAGCCCCCCCTGGGCAATGGATGCATTTAAGGCCAAGCACCTAGACACATGTTGCTCTCGGCCAGATGTTTGCTGGGAGTATGTCTGTTGTCTACCCCTGTAGCTAGGTTGCTGCTCCCGCCCAATTCAACCCTTGTCTTTTCATCCACTTCCATCAGTATGCATGGAAATCAGGGCCAGATTTACATGAAAAGAGGCCCTAGGCTTTTCCACTTATGTGGCCCTTTCACCTCCCATTTTTAAGTTTGTAAATTACATGAGAGATAATAAAATACTGTGATATATGTTAAATGAAACATGTTGTGATTGGTACTAACCTTTATAAAAAATGTGGAATATAGGCCCCTCTTGATCTTGAGGCCCTAGGCTGAAGCCTAGTTAGCCTATAGGAAAATCCGGCCCTGATGGAAATGGGCAGCTGAAACTTTTCAAATTGATGGAGATAAATATCATCTTATTAAAATATCATCTTATTAACCTGCTATTACAAGGACAGGACATTTTTCTCCAGACCTTTTGGCAAACCTGCCCAATTCTTGCATAACCTTGCAGTGTTAGGGGTAGCTTCTGACCATCCATACCATTGTGAAGCACTTAAAAATAATGAACTGAAGACTATAGAGCTTCAACTCCATGTTACCTTTTTGGCTTTAGTGAATTAATTCTGCCATGTAGACATTAAAGGTAAAGATAAAGGTATCCCCTGTGCAAGCACCAGGTCATGTCTGGCCCTGGGGTTGACGCCCTCTAGCGTTTTCATGGCAGACTCAATACGGGGTGGTTGGCCAGTGCCTTTCCCAGTCATTACCGTTTACCCCCCAGCAAGCTGGGTACTCATTTTACCGACCACGGAAGGATGGAAGGCTGAGTCGACCTTGATCCACCTGCTGGAATTGAACTCCCAACCTCATGGGCAGAGCTTCAGACTGCATTTCTGCTGCCTTACCACTCTGCGCCACAAGAGGCTCATAATGTAGACATTAACCATACTTTATTTTGCTGCCATGATAATGGCTGACAAAGCATTTCTTTTTTTAAGATTTTGGTACAGCCTGGTACTTGATACTGATATACAACAAATAGTTGATTAATAGATTATTCATATTTAAGATCTCTTTAAAATGTGGAAAAGTAGTCATATCCTGAAATCAGTTTTGCCTGGCCCCAGAATAAGCTAAGCTGAGAAGAAACTTTCTTTTGAATTTGGCTGTGCTAATTCATTGGAGGAGGGCACACTCTGCTGCTTTTGTACTTCCTACTCCATAACGTCTTCTTAACCTTCACATTTAAAAACTATAATTATTCACAGAGGTCACAAATCTCTTTGCTCTTTCTTTTAAAGGAAACTCATCCTGTAAAAATTAGCCTAAATATCCCATCACTCAGAGAAGGCAGAGTACAAAGCAATATCAGAATTTTGAAATACTATTCAAATTTCATACAGCATGATTAAATAACCTTCCAACTCAGCATTCATGTGGATATCAGCATGTCTTTTAAAAACAAATTCCTCACCTTTCTACCTTGCACCTAAAGGAGGGGGGGTATATAATTAACACATTATTGCCCCACTAAAACATAAATATCAAGCAATGAAATACAAGATAATCATTTAAAAAGTGCCAAATTGTTTAAAAGACGACTTGCTATTTCAAAAATGTTTCCACTTGCCTTTTGAAGGCCAAGAGAGGTTTGCACCAGGGAGTTCCTCTGGGGAAAAACATTCATATGTGCTTGTGATGAGAAACCCTGGGGACAAGGCTCGTCTATTGATTCTGTTATGTTTGACAGCCAGATGCAATGCTGCTTTGGCCTACTAGCCAAGCGCTCTGACAAATGTAGGAGACACCCTTGGCTTTCAACATTCGAAAGACTGTCAGTCTGCCAACAGTTATGGAGACATTGACATGAATAAAAGTTTGATTGCCTGTATGCCAGTGTGCTCATTATGCAGCACATAGTTCCTCATCCTTCCTGTCATAATGTGATAATGGAAATATACTCATGGTATGCATTTTTACCAAACACATCAAGAACTATCTCCCTAGATAGTATGTATGTGTGCTGGGTGAGGAATGGAAGAGATAGATCATAGAAGGATTTACTGGCAGTCTTCAAGCAAAGGTTGGATACACACTTTTCTTGGATGCTTTAGGATGCTTAGGGCTGATCCTGCGTTGAGCAGGGGGGTGGACTAGATGGCCTGTATGGCCCCTTCCAACTCTATGATTCTATGATTCTATGATTCTTGGAAGCTCTGAGGACTGTACCCTCCACTGTTCCTAACACGTATTTCTATATGAACAGAATGGACCAGTTCAGATGCCATTCAATGCAAAGTCCAAACAAAGCATGCATAAAATTATTATATTCAGTTGTATTGCAAAAATCGCAATTTAAGAAGTCTTGTTTAAAATGTAACACACAGACACACACACACACACACACACTCTAGTTATACTTTTTTTTTGGGGGGGGGAAGATCCCTGATCTCCAAAGTTCTGCATTTTGGGATATTTAATAGCAACCAACAAAGGATATTAAAGCTGTGACAATGGCATAGGCTGATCCCATAGCAAATGATCCAGCAAAGATCCCGAGAAAATTCCCCACTGACTGGAAGAAAGCAGCAGCATCAAAAGCGTTGGGGTTCTCCTTGGGGCTGTAAATTGATATTGAGCTGAAAAAAAGAAGACAAAGAAGGAAAGAGGAATAATGAATTCAGTCACATGGCACAGAGAGCAAAATCAAGAGCTTAAGAATGTACTTTAGTAAGGACTTGCAATTACTCCTCAGGGCTCCTAGCAGTTTGGAAAGTCATGGGAAAGATGAAATAAGGATTTTTTTTAAAGGCAGTTTTGTTGGCTGCTGTCATTTCCTGCCAGTCAGTAAACTGTTTTTTTTTGCACTCCAAGTGTCATAAAGAGTATTATTTCCTAGCCAACTAGACATTAAAACATGGTAGATATGTAAGGAGTCTGCAGGGAAGATAGATAACTCTGAATTATTTATTGGCCATATGTCTTCAGAACAGTTATTCATTCACAAATATTCCTGATAAAAGGCCACTTTTATGGCTTACTAGCAAATGGGCAATACAAATCATGGTATATACAAAATCTTCAGCAGTGATCCTGTCATAAACCATTATAGTTGCTCCATTCACTAGCTTTACCCTTCATAAACAGAATTGTGAGTACGTCAACAGCCATATAATATGAAGCCCCAGGGAAACACAAACCATACATTTTCCTGCATAAAAGAAAACTGTTGCCTCTGCCAGAGGTCCTCTTTTATATCCAAGTCTTTGGCTGTTGACATCAAGATTATATTCTTATGGGAAATTAATGCTACCCCACAGTGGGCGCATCCTCTGCTTAAAACATTTTGGAGGGCATCAGACTTTGTGCTTACTAACGGAGGCTGGGTACCCAGAATGCTAATCATGCCACGAAGCTGCTGGGCTCTTCTCTTTCATTATAATGTTCACAGATACTCAGTAGCCTCAAGCTTCATAAATACTAATTAAAAAACACTTTGGATTCCTGTAGCCTTCTTATTGAACACTTGAAATCTTTTATACAGGCTGTCGGAAAGTGTTTGCCACGGGTTTCTAAAAAACAGTTTGCATCCGTGGAAAATGCCTGGTCTCTCAGAAATTAAAATGGATATTTCTTGTAAACGTATGTTAATATTTTATTACTCTGGATATGAAGAATGTCTGTGCAGTCTGCAGCAAGCAGCAATAAAAGGGGCTGATTTAAGGGTGTCCCCTAAAAAGGCAGAATTATTTAGGCACTCTAGGGAGCAATCCTAAAAAGTTTACTCAGAAGTAAGTCCCATTATAGTCAGTGGGGATTACTTCTAGAAAAGTTAGGACTGCAGTCATTAAGCATTGCAACTCAGTTCTTAGATCTGTAGGGTTGACAAATCACACCCAGTAAGAGACTGGGGATGGGTCATGGTAGCTGCCATCATTTTGAAAGTCTGACATCATTTCCAAGGCATGCTTGCTGCCTGGTTACTGAATCACAGATTAAGAGTTGGGAGGTACCTCTAGGGTCATCTAGTCCAACCCCCTGCAGTATGCAGGAAATTCACAACTACCTGCCCAGATGATGCCCCCCTCCCCCCCCAAAAAAAACCCCACCAGAATCCCTGGCAAGTCTGGCCTGGAGGAAATTTGCTTCCTGCCCCCAAAGTAGTGACTGGTATTTCCCTGGGCATGCAAGAAAGAGCCACAAGAGTCAAGCATGGACACACCCCCTTCTGCCCAGCCACTTACAATCTGCCCAAATTCACAGAATCAGCACTTCTGTCAGATGGCTATCTCACCTCTGGTTTAAAATTCCCAAGGGAGGAGAGCCCACCATCTCCCAAGGAAGCCTGTTCCATTGAGGAACTGCTCTGTCAGGAACTTCTTCTCGATGTTTAACTGAATTCTCTAGTGGAGAACCTGCAATAGACTGCTTTTGGAAAGCAAGTGCAAAATGATTCCTGATTTCTACATGGGCCTCTTTTCTGGGGCCTGGTCAAGGTAGTGAATACAGTTACCACCACTTGCTGTCAGTAGCATTTCTCACAGTTATTCAATGAGTTCGCACCTACTTCTCCAACATATATGTAATGACAGAGTGACTTTGTTCAGCCTCTGTAGTTCAAAGCGGCAGGAAGAAAAGAAAATATCAAACTGCCAAAGTAGTCAGAATGTGGCAGTATAACATGTTTTGCAAGTGCAGCGTTTAAAGTCTCAACAGAACAATTATTTGCATCTATGTAATTGTTTTTAAACTGTGTAATTTTCTTTGATGCTGCTACAAAAGTAACATAAATGCAAATAAACAGATTTCAAAAGTCAGTCACTAGAACTCATTCATTTTGGCTTCATGCAACAAACCTTTTGGATTTTTAAGCATATAAGAAGCACAAGACACCTTCGGGCTTTTGGAAAATACCACTATAACAAACTCCAGTATTTGACAACTGAAAACAGGTATGCTTATTTTTCACACTTGCAACAAAAAAGTCCTTAGTAGCCAGTATGAACAAGCAGTAGTTTTCTTTTTATTTAGAATTTGTTTTTAGCCTACTTGTCAGTAAAATATTTCCAAGGCCATAAAAAATCCTGGTGGATTAGATCAGTGGGCCATCTATTCCACCATACTGTTTATCTAGCCAACTGCTTTTTAAAGTCCAACAAACAGGCCATGATGGCCAAGGCCTTCCCTGATGCTTCTACCCAGAACAGGAAATCAGAGGTTTGCTGCCTTTATATATGAAAGTTCCCTTGTCTCACCATCACTAGCAGCCACTGATGGATCTCTTTGAATCTGTCTATCTCCCCTTTAAAGTCATCTACAGCTGTGACCATCATTATGTCACTGGTATAAGTCCACAATTTAATTACTGAGTAAACAGTCTCTCCTGAACCAATTACCCATCCACTTCATTAGATGCTCTTAACCTACACATAATTTTATAAGCTTGTATCATGGGTGTCCTTCCTCATCTTTTTTTTTTTTCTATACTGCAAAGTCCCAGGCTCTTCTGCTTTTCATCGTGTGATAAACACTAACGTGACTAATAAGGTTGCATAAATAAAATCAATAAAACCAATAAAACCATTAAATAAATAATATGCAAGAAAGACAATCAAATCAAAAATCTGAAGCAGCTGTAGCTAGGGCTTACAGTCCAAGTAAAAAGATTTTATAGGCTTCCTTAAAGAAATGATCTGGTGGATTTCTTGTAGGACATGTTCTCACAATCTTTGGTCTATAATAGTAAAAGCACTCTTGGCTATTACTACTCACTGTACAGTAACAATCATGCCATAGTCTTTTGATACTAGTCACGAAACAGTGGGAGGATATGGGGGAAAGTGCTCTCTCAAGTAGCCCAGGTCCTAATGGTTAAAGGGCTGGCACAGTGGGATGCCTCAGTGCCAACTCTAGTGATGTCATAGAAATTCCAGTTCTATGGATGGAGCCACGACACCCCAGATAGAACAGGTTCATAGTCTGCAACAGTTTGAAGCTCATCCTAGATCTTAAAGTTGAGTTAATCATCAGAAGTGCACACTAACAGCTTTGGTAAATACACCCATTTTGTCAATTTCTGGAAAAGAAGATATGTTTCCCTTAAAGGTTAGAGGCCATCCCATCTGTATCAAAAGAATACTTGCCACCAGTTCAAAAGGATGGAGTTAAGTACCATTCCATCTGCATCAGATATTACGAGTAATGCTTTATTCCTGTAAGGTATATGGTGTCTGATATTATATGTGGAAATGTACTTCCCCATGTGGATTTCTTCTCCTGAATGGGTATCTACCAAATAGTTGGGTTGAACACACCACTAAGGGCAGAACTATCTTTCCAGGACAAGTAACAGAACATTCTTATATTGTTTACTTTAATTTTTGCTGTTTTCTTGATTAATAGCCATCTTCTTCAAAAAGGAAAAGCAGGGCCTATGCATTTTACCAGTGTTAAATTCCTGCTCTTGTAGCTGAATCATTGCCAGGTGGTGTAATGACCACAACATTGGCTTTTCTGATGGAGTCTGTGACTCCTATAATTCTAGGGCTTCAAATGACATGGAACTATAATGTAATGACAGCCTGATGGACCTCACTTTAGGAAGGGGACATGGAGAGCTGAGAAGTACCTTAACCTTTCTCACCTGCCAATTCTCTCTTTCACATTGACCCTGCCTTGAGTAGCTGTTCTGCAGCTAGGCTCAAAATGTGTTTGGAAAGGTTGAAAATGTCTTCTTGGCCTCATTATTTTGTTTCTAATATATAAACCACCCAGGTCTGTCTATGTACTATCTCTTCCCTCTAAGAAGGGATGGGCATGGACTACATTTTTGCAGTTTGGTTCGTGGATGGACTATGAACCAATATGTCAGTTCATGAACCGAACTGGTTTGGATTGGTTCATGAGCCATTTAGCCCTCTGCTTTCTGCTGCTTTTTACAGGGAGCAGAAAGCAGGGAGTTCAATGGCTCTGCAACATTTAAATCAAACAGCTAAGTTCCCCACAAACTGCATAAAATTCATAAAAAATTGTGGCAGCTCTAGAATTCACAAATATCACTTTGAAGATTTCCGCATGAGGAATCTGTCCCTGAACAGCCTCTGGTTGCTAGTGGGTTTTAGAGCCACCTCTGCATTACATCACCTGCATCCTGAGGCTGTCCAAGGTCTGGCTCAAGTTTTGCCCAGATTTGCCTTGGGATGAGGGAAATTGCAAAAAGGCCATTTACCACATTTATCTCGCATCCCATCAGTGAGCAACCGGTGAGCAACCAGAAGCAAGCCCATATGGACGGTGAAAGGTGCAATAGTCTCTGCATTGTTTTCCCACCCTCGCACCCACCCTCCCCTCTTCATTTCCTGCTCCAAGTATTTTTTTTTAAATGGTGTGGTCCACGTTGCAGAGAGACTGCAAAGCTACATTGTCAAAGGCAAAAAAAAATAAAAATTTAAAGTGTTCACGGTCTTTTAGAATCAGCCAGGCAAAACATAGTCCCTTTTCATTCTAGAGCTGGGGAATGAAAGGGGAAAGGCGGGGGGATCAAGCAGCTTTCTCCCGATTATCCAGGCAGGCATGCCCCTTGATTTAAAGCCTTTTGTTTACACATCATGATTTTTTGGGCTCCAGTTTCCCATGTGCAGCCTCTCAAGAATCCACTCAGACATAAATAAACACCAAAAAAATATGAATCCCCCAAAACGGGGGGGAGAGATTGATTTTTATTAAAAATGCATCTGTGTTGTGGCATTACTGCATAGGAACATGGAAGCGCCTTCTTTAAAAAAGATAATTTTGGGGCTTGGAGATGGGGAAGAAAGTTTCAGTCAGTGAGAGAACTGCTGTGCTGTGATTGATGGCTTGCTGTGATTGATAAGCTGAGGAGCAGGGGGAGAAATTTGGCTTGTTTTCTCTTGCAGCCTCCTTGGGAGGCAAAAATCCGCAATGGGGCAGAGAGAAAACATGGGAGGGGTCTCCCCATGAGGAGGGCTTCAAACAAGAGGTTTACCATCTTTTGCAAGCAGGAGGCCACTCACGTTTTAGCCCTCCACAAGGAAATGGCCTTTATGAACTGCAAGCTGGCCCAAATTTGTGATGAAATTTAGTTTATGTTGTGGTCCATATCCATCCCTAGCAACCAAGACCCAGCATACATAGTGGCTTATGTAGTTTGATTCTCTCCAACAACCCCATGAGTTGTGTTAGACTGAAATATGGTGACTGACACAAGGTTGCTTAAAGAACTCTGTAGTTAAGTAGAGTTTTGAAGCTAGGCTTAATCAATATAAATCCAACTCTTGTATTTAACCTTACCGAAACCTTGAACCTTACAGCCCAGCAAGTGAATTCAAAGTCAACTAGAGCATACTGCTGTGACAGGCAAATGGTCTTTTCAGGGAAGCATGTCTATCATTGTGGATCTTCTCATGGAAGCAGACTTCATTCCATAGATGCCCTCCAGTGAATGAAAGGGCTGGATCTTACACACTTCAGTGTACATCCTTTTCTAATATGTACTGATGGCACAAAGTTTTTAATGTGGAGAATGTAAGATACTTGCTCCGGGGTAAGATTGGAGGGCAAGGATTCTGAAACTAAGCTGGTATGAATCTGATCGGTGCCTAGATAAATGGTACCTTGCATTCTGTTAGGGAAAAAAGGTGGAACTATAAATGCCACAAATGTATAATACTTGAGAATGAGTCTGGGGTTACCAACCCCATTCATGGCAGGAATCCTGTTCATGTAACAGAAATTGAGCACAAGGAACATTTTTTGTGTGCAGAGGTAGTAATGGAAAATCATGCTGGCTGTACTTATTGCCTTTGAGGCAGTTGTTAAAGACATGTTTTCTTCTCCAAAAGGCCACAAACAAACATGAAACTACCTTATACTTTCAGACCATTGGTCTAGCGAGGTCTTGGCAACGGCTCTCCAGTAGCTCTCCAGGGCTGAAGTGTTCCATGTCACTCCCTACCTGATTTTTTGAGCTTGAGATACCAAAGGTTACACCTAGTACCTGATACCCTACCACAGATCCACAAGCCACCAACAACCCATAACCAGCCCCATATAATTATTTTCTTTAATGCTAAACTTCTATATGAAGGGAAAAAATAGTCCTTGGTTGCCCTTATAATTTCTAAAAAGGCCAGCATCTCTGCTTGTGAACTGAAACAAACCTATTTTATCAGCTGATGCTAATTAAACAACAAAACATGACCAGCGGGGCCTATCAAGCAGATTATGGCACCTGGAGTGCAATGGGAAACCTGGCACTGAAAGCTGTGTGTCAGCAGCCACCCAAGAACAACAATAATCCCCCCCTGAAATTCGCTGCCTCAAATCCCTTGTACCATAATGAAATGGAAACGATAAAGATAAGGCTAAAAGGATCTACCACAGCATTTGCTACGCTTAGGGATGCTGCATAAGCTTTGCTCCAGTAAGCTCTGCATCATTATCAGCTGCAATAAGACTGCGGAAACAAGTCATCCTATTACTGTTTCATTAAACTATTAAGAGGACCATCCATAAAATTCTGCCATGTCCAGAATTCCAAGGCCATAGTATTGAAATGGACTTTCTGGAGTTGAGAAGAGTTGTCCCACTGGTAACTTATCAGTTGTGGATGGGCTGACCTGAGTGTTAAGTTACCAGGACAGTCACATGGGATTTTAAAAGTGCTTCCCACAATACAATCCAGAGCTGCAGTCGCTGGAATCAGTTGTCTTAAGTGCACTTAACTGTGCCAGATTATGGGTGCAATCTTTCTGATTAAAAATATGTCAGACTCTAAACAAAGAAAATATTAAATAGCAACATATGCATTTAGTAATAATTCTTTACATTTTTCATTCTATCACTGTCTCACTTTTCAGTATTATTTCCGTACATGTAATTAACTTGTGCATTTTAAATTCTGATAACGGCAGAACCCAAAAAACCTAGACATCAAGATCTGGAGTCCTCTGATCACCTCTGCCCCTAGGGTAGGATCTCTGCACAGTCTACATTCACAAAACATTCACTCCCTAACCAGTCAACCCACATGGCCAGGATAATAGCACTGTACAAGCAAAGAACATAGTAGTAAAAGGTACCCTATATCATGAGTCCCTACAAAAAGTATTTCTATGTCTACCTGTCAAAGGAAGAACTCGGCGTTCTATAAAATAGCGATCCCCAACCTGTGGGCTGCAGACCACATGTGGTCCGTCAACTAATTGGAGGTGGGCCATGAAGGACGCCTTCTCTCTCCCCCCCCAGCCCTTTACAACACACTTCGGGTGTCATTGTCTCCCATCACTGACAGATGGGACTATCTCGTTGCAGAGAAACAAGCTCAGGGTTCCCATTGATTTGTCATGAGTTAAAATTTCCATGAAAATAAAATGTTCCTTATGTTCATTGTTGTGCTGTGTCTGTATCTTATTTTGAAGGGATGTTTAAACATTACCATAGTGATCAGAGTCAGAGAGCGTTAGGGCAGTGGTTGAGAATAGAGGAGTAAACTACCCCCCCCCCACCGGGCCTCAGTAAAATTGTCAAGCGTTGAGTGGTCCCCGGTGATAAAAAGGTTGGGGACCACTGCTATAAAACACAAGGAGTGTGAGCAAGAGCTCAACTTGAAAATGGCTGACATGGCATCAGCAGAATCAGCAGAATATATAGTCAGGGGCCAAGCCATAATCTAAAATCGACCAGCAGCAAAATATCCTGAGCAGCAGAACAGCCAGAAGTTCAAGCTGCTAGACTCCATGATCTCTGTTGTGTTTGTTTATATACAGACTGAGTGTGAGTTATCACAATATGCCATTACAAAAATATGATATTCTGTTCAGTCAAGGGTCTCAAATTTACTTATTTGTACCCAATAACATTTGGCTTGACAGGCTAAATGACATCACACAGCAGCAGCACAGCAAGGCTGCCTAAACATCTAAGAGGATCAAAGCTCAGCACAGAAAAGCCAAACCTTACTATTGGTTGGTGGTGTTTCTATTTTTGAGAGTGGAAGCTATCCTGAGCAGCAGCAGCAGCTGAGAGCTGAGAGCTGCTGCTGCTCTCTCATACCTTATGATGTGCAATGTGGTATGCTTTATTGCTCTGTTATTTGCAAATAGAACAACATTTTATATTGTGGCAATCAGAACACCTAAGTGAGACCTGTTCCCCCACCCCTAGAAATTCACTGGTGACAAAGGCTAGGGCATAACACCTCTTAGCAGAATTTTTCAGCATCCCCTTACCCTTATTCACTGACACTGAAATGCAATACGCTTACTTGGCCTTTAGAAACAACCTATTTTGAGAGGTATCCTCTGCTTAACATCTTGGATGTGTTTATTTTATGCCATCTACATAATTTCTTTTTTGGGGGGGAGGGGAGGGTAAATGATAGCTGAAAGGCCCTCCCGCAATTATGAAACAATTGTTATTTAGGAAATTGTACAGCTATAATGAACCCTGAAGGCCAATTAGTTGGAACAGATTAAGAACCTCAGTTACCCACCAATGGTTTAGTTACTGCAGGACATATCAGAATGTGCAGGAAATTAAAGGGCACAAGGGAGTCAGATATACCTTCCTAATGCCAATGTTTAGAGGACAAAGGATAAGTAGGAAATGAAGCATGCTGGCTACTGCAAAGATGATCAGACTTCAGGGGTTATTTTGGTATGACATACTGACAGAACTGTAGTGGCTTTGAGAAGTGGATCCATTCAAAATCAGATGCTACAGACCAGAGA
The DNA here is from genome assembly GCF_049243985.1 of Paroedura picta. Taxonomy (NCBI): domain Eukaryota; kingdom Metazoa; phylum Chordata; class Lepidosauria; order Squamata; family Gekkonidae; genus Paroedura; species Paroedura picta. The sequence goes on along the minus strand of NC_135376.1, from coordinate 26,731,905 downwards.
AATATATTTCGGATAAAAGGTACAAAATAAATCTGTACCCGTGTTACTGCAGAGTAGGGAAGTTGACATCACATCCAAAAAATGCACCAGGAGAACTACACAATAACCTGGTCAAAGATAACCATTAAGTTATCCTATTTTACAGGTCAGGAACGCTGATGTAGTGACATACATGAGTAGTCCAAGACCAGGTACTGAATTCAATTTATTTAAAATATTTAAAATATTTCTTGCAAACTTAAATGGACTCCGGGGAATGGCAGAGGACAGGAAGGCCTGGAGGATCATTGTCCATGGGGTCGCGATGGATCGGACACGACTTTGCACCTAACAACAACAAAAAATATTTCTTTGTTGGCTTTCCAGCCAGTTCATGGGTCCCAAGTTGGCAAACATTTCAGACAGTATTTAATATATATATATATATTGAAAAGTATTACACAAAACATACAAACACATGTGACTTGTGAAAAAGGAATAAGGATAACAGCCTCCCCAAACAGCCTGGAATGAAGATTATTTCTCTTCTACTCCAGCCCTAAATTTATTTAGCATCCAGTAGAAAACATTCCATAGTACAAAGTAATTTACTAAAGCTAGTATGAATGACAATCCTATAGCAGAAAGCATGTTTAGAATTAAGTGATTGAAGAATGAAGCATTTAAGTATAAACATTCTTCTGAGGTGTTTTTTGCCAACAGAAGGGAAGGTAAAAAACAATTTTTGAACTTGAAATATGCCAGAAACAACTAACTCTGTCTTTGTTTCGCTCCTCAGGGAAAAATTGGAACTTCTGGATAGTCAAAAGATGAGGGAGAGACTCTATCCCTTGAGTAAAGTTTATCTACCATGAAATGTATGCTTCACTTACCCACCACATGCAAAAGTATTTTTCCTTAAGATTATAAAACTATATGCATTTTAAAAGAAACGTCAAATAGCTTTTTTCTATCTACCCGTCCTTAGCGATCTGAACCTAACTGAAGTGAGAGCAATACAAATCGCAATCTGTCTACATGAAGCCTGATGTAGTGGTTAGGAGTGCGGACTTCTAATCTAGTGAGCCAGGTTTGATTCCCCGTCCCTCCACATGCAGACAGCTGGGTGATCTTGGGCTCGCCACAGCACTGATAAAGCTGTTCTGACTGAGCAGTGATATCAGGGCTCTCTCAGCCTCACCCACCCCACAGGGTGTCTGTTGTAGGGAGAGGAAAGGGAAGGCGACTGTAAGCTGCTTTGAGGCTCCTTTGGGTAGAGAAAAGTGGCATATAACAACCAACTCTTCTTCTTCAGTTGAATGTGCGGAATATAAATGACATGTGTATAATGCATAAAACATGTACAGAATACAATGTACACAGCATAAATCACTGAGAAACACAAGGTGAAAACAGATGTGACCTATGACTAGGGTTGCCTACTCTGGCTTGAGAAATTTCTGGAAATTTGGAAATTGAGGAAGGTTTGGCATGGGAAGGGGAAGAACCTCAGCAGGTTATCATGTCATTAATTCCACCCTCCAAACAAACCATTTTCTCCAGAGAAGAAGAGAATTAAAAAAAATACACAATTCATGTCAGACTAGGGTCAAATCTTTACTTTGCCATGGAAGCTCCGTGGGTGACCTTGACTGAGACTTCCTCTTTTGGCCTAACTAACCTCACAGAGATATTGTTGTGAGGATAAAATGAAAGTGAGGAGAATGTTCTTGCAAACTCCTTTAAATATCCCTTGGGGAGAACTGCAGGATATAAATAGCAAAATAAATAAATAAAAATTGGTCTATAACAGGGTTTCCAGTTCTAGGTTGATAAAAACCTGGAGATTTGGGGGGGGGGGCGGAGTGGAGCCAGGAATGGGTGGGATTTGAGGTAGGGAGGGACCTCAACGGAGTATAATTCTATGGAATCCACCTGCCAAAGCAACCATTTTCTCCAGGGAAACTGATTTCTGTTGCCTGGATATGAGTTGTTCAACTAGGGGATCCCCAAGTCCCACCTGAGGACTGGCATCCTTAGTCTATAAAACTGAACACGGTTCATTTCTGACATACTGACAGAGATCTGAGATTCCCCTCCCCCAAATCTTTTTTTTTTTTTTGTGTGTGTCTCATAGAAATGTATTCTTGAGTACCAAATATATCTGGGCACCCCATTTATGAATGGTGTACATATAGGCCCTCTCTTTGCTCTCTGTCTCTAACATATCACAGCCAAAAAGCAACTTACAAAAAGTCTTTGTGCATACTCTGGCTGGAGTTTATACTAGCAAGAATGAACCTGCGGCAAAAAAAAAGAAAAAAGAAAAAATCCATCCCTAACTGAAGGCAGGGAGAGACTATTACCCTGCAAATGACTGGCACTGTCTGCATGAAATATTATTCTGATAGTCCTCTACTTTCACAAATGTTAGTTCCACTTCTACTGTTCTATAATAAATGGTTGCAGCTGTTGCCATGGTAATTCATTTTTTAAGTGTCAAAGTGAAGCATGAAAAGCAGCTGCTATCATAAGAGTACTAAATAAATCCAGATGTGGATTGTGTTCTTATTTCGGGCAGTAATGAGGCAATGAATGCCCGATTTGGCCTATGTGTAATGCTAAACCTTACATGGAATTGGGGATGGATATCTAGATCTAGGCTGCAGGCAAAGATCTCAAATGATTGTAAATTGTTGAATGTCCATTTAGACATTCCAAACTGTGCAGTTAATGCATATAGAGATAGGAGAGGGACCGTGGTGGCAGCTTGTGCATCTGTGTTGGAACTTAGCCAATGGGCAACTGGAGTAGCTGAATATCCACAGTGCCACCCCCTCTCCTGATGAAGGGGGTGGGGAAGAAGTAGAAAAGCTTGCAACTACCCTATTCTAGATAGATAGATAGATAGATAGATAGATAGATAGATAGATAGATAGATAGATAGATAGATAGATAGATAGATAGATAGATAGATAGATAGATAGATAGATAGATAGATAGATAGATAGATAGATAGATAGATAGATAGAGGCAGTAGGCACTCATATACATTACATCCAGGGTTTGAGCAGGTGGCTTGGCAGCAACCACTTGTACCTGTCCTGTCCCGGGCTAATGCAGCTGGTTTGTGATGGTGGCTTCCGGAGATCTGCCATTACAATTGATCTTTAGATGACCAAGATAAGTTCCCTTGGAGAAAAATGTCTGCTTTGGAGGGTGAACTCTATGGCTGTGTATCTTTCTCCAGGTATTTCCCAATCTGGAGTTGGCAACCCTAGGCTCCTCCCTGCCTTACATGGGTGAGAACTGACCATTGCTTGGTTGTGGTTGGGTCTCCATCCAGAACTTTTGCCCAGGGCCCCAGATTCACTAAAATTAACCCTATCTGCACTGGACTGTGTGCATGATTGAGAATCCTTTTGAAGATTATTATTTTTTTTTTATTATTATTATTATTATTTAATTTTTAGACTGCCCTTCTCACAATAGGTCTCAGGCGGGTTTACAACATAAATAGTTAAAACACAATAAAATCCCCATAAAAACCCCAATTAAAAGTTACATATAACATATGACATAACATATAGCGGCGGTGGTCACAATTCTGATCTTAGTTTAGCCTGGTGGAGAGAATAATGTTCAGAAGAGGGTGGCACCAATACAATAGATCTAACCATGATCTCGGTGTTAGAGATCTCAATATTGGAGGGGATCCTCTGATCCTCTAAAGATCCCATTTATGCAAAGAGAACATAGAGTATACAGCATACATTCAGCTGTTTGGGTACATATGCTATGTAGGAAGGTTTTGCCATCATGGACATGCTCCTTTCTTGCATGCATTCATTGCACGCACTTTAACATCTGAAAAGGACTCAGCTGTTGCTGTTATATCAATATATTGCAGCTGCTGGATCTAAAGATGCACAAGATTGAATGTAAACTACCAGTGCACCTCTGTTTGCACAAGATCTTCCGTAACAGGCAGCAACTTCTTTCCTGCATCTTATTGTGTCTAGAAGATACTTGTGCTGTGTCTGGCACAAAGGGAGAGAGGAAAAAAGGTGGAAAAACAATGTATGTGATTTAGCGTGAGAAGCCAGTGCTATCTCATTCCCACACCACCACCACACTTCCACTTGTGCAATGACTTCGGTGCACACAGACACCTTCCCATGGACCCAAGCCTGTTTTGCCTTTAAAACTTGAGTATTTGTCATTGCTTCTTTTGCAATATTGTGATTTTTAAAAAAGTTCTGAATTCAAGGACATAGGATGGCGAAATTTTGCAGTCAGGTTCCAACCTCAGGAGGGAGGATAACACTGGGGCCATAGAGAACTTCCCTCTCTGTGGAGAACAAAAATCAATATGTAAGAAACTATCAGTATGCTTAAATACCCCCTCTTGATTTCCAGTCCAAGAGATATCATTACAAAAGCAAACGAAGAAAGATATATTTCCCCCCAGTATCCTATGGTACCTCTACAGGGGTTTTTGTTTTGTTTTTAAAGACAAACACATTTATCACAGCAGGAGTTTTATTATACTGCAACCCATTTTTGTTAGATGCAGATTTTGTATTTCAGATCATGAAACACTCTTGCCGTTACAGTTAGGAAAATTGCAGTGAAGAAAGAGTCAAAAGCACAGAGATGCCCATTTGCTATGCCACTCCAGGTTCCACCCTCTATGAATACACAAAAAAGGGTAAAGGAAAACAGCTTCATGGTAATTTAAGCAGCTCATGTATATCACAGACTTTGGTCTACATTAACTGAACATGTCCAGAACCATGCACAATGATATTCCTTCTGATTTGGACCCTGCTCTATTGTACTTCCCACGTTTGAAGGAGTTCAATTGATTTTCATAGTCTTGGTTAAAAGTTCAAGAGCTATACTCATTGGGGAGAAAGAAGATAATTAAGTAGCCAAAAATGCTTTCTTCTGTCTTCCCTGAGATTGGATGATGGCTCTATAAATTCACCCGGTTGGTTTGGCCATGTGGATTCATGGTAACCTCAAGGCAAGACTCAAATGCCCATACATCTTGCTGATTGGCAAGGAATCATGACTAGGAATCTTGCTGACTGGCAACAAGTAGACATGCCATGAACTGCTACCACCAGTTGGGAAGATCCCATTGTTGCATATTGGGCAAACTGTTCAAGTTGTAGGATGCCTGTGTCATCTGTGTATCTCCCCCAGGCACCCCTCCATCCATGGCTCAAAAGAATGAAAGCAGACAGTGAAGTCCTGTGCTGAAACACATGGCTAGATGTGCTTTCAAATGCCATAAATAATTATGCTTGGCTTTGGAGTGTTTCCAGTTTGTACAAATGTCATTGTTCAGGTCATGTCCTGATTACTGAAACTGCACTGCTATGTCCTGTAGCAGATACTAAAGCAGCTGAAGCAAAAGCCATAGCACATTATATATGCAATTCGATGGAAGGAAGCATGACAGCCAACTGCACAGAATAATGCAGACTGCTTCACAGAACTATTTCATTAGCAGATCACACCCTGCCTTGCTCTTTTTGACTATAAAAGTGCACCATCGTAGTCCCCAAATGCATTCCCCCTCTTTCAGCATCCTTTCCTCCCCTCCTTTCTCATACAATCCCTTTCACCTTCTAATATAGATACATGACATTTTCTTGTTAGTCCCTGGACAGTTAGCACATTTGCACATACTTCAGTCTAACTGCAGAAAACCTTACATATGTCACCAGATCCTCAAAAGCTGTGCTGAGGATGGAAGAGATTTTTTTTGGGGGGAAAGGGAGTCATAGATCACAGTTTATTCCCTACCCTCAACCACCAGGCAGTCATTTTTAGCTGTAGGAACTGCTCAGAGAACTGGATATCGAAAAGGGAAATGGAAGTGGGGGGGGGGGGGAGAAAATTTTAAAAAGCATCCAATGAAGTCTGATGAGAACAACACAGTTCTATTCTACTGCCTCCTGTTCCCCAGCAAAAAAATGGTCACCAAAAGAAACTAAACTTCTGTGAAGTAATTCGTTTGCATGTTAATTATACTTTGCATAGGGACTGGTCCTCACTCACTTGGCATTGATTGATTTGCCTTTTTATTGGATTGAAATTGACCTTTCTTTGTGTTCTCGCCCACAGGCATTTTGCTGGTTTGCAGCTGTTGGTATCAATGTATGTGCCCTAATAGTTGAAAATTTTATGCATCTAAGCTCTGATTCACAAAAGCTTATGCCAGCCTTTCTCAACTGTTTTTTTACCACTGAGAAACATTCTTCAGGCTTTGAGAAACCCCAGACGTGGCAAGATCATGCAGAATATGGTTGGGAAGCAGAGCTAAAGACATGCATTCCCAGGGCCCCTTCACTTCCCACCCCCTCTGGGCTTGTCATTGGCCATGGGGGGGGGAGGTTGACATGACCATATATGGCCATATCACCCAATTAATGTTTAACAAATTATATATATATATTTCATGAAACCCTGGTTAAGAAAGCCTGGCTTATGTTGAAGAAGTGTGGATGTATATGGTAGCTTATACACAGAATACAACTTTCTTGGTCTTAAGGGTACCACTGGATTCAAACTTTGGAATATTGTTAGCCTTTCAGGCCACCCATCCTTTATTTATGTTTTATTTGTTGCATCCACATCCTAATTTTCTTCCCCCATGAAACTCAACCATGCCTGTTGGCTCCTCTCAAGGTGTCCCATCAATGCGCATCAGTGTTGCTGTAGAATGTGCTCTCTAGCTGTCTTCTGGCATTGCTAACCATACCCCAAGCTGAGAGCTTTGATTCTATTATTTACTTAAATCTGGGAGCTAAAGCTAGAAAAGAATAAGGGCATTTCCATTTCTCCCCCTACCTACTGAAGGTTCCTGCAGCTGGCCTTGCCTCCCCCTCTTCTGTGCAAAGTCCTCTTCCTCCAATTCTCACACAGAAAAGGTAGTGCTATTGGAAAGGAAGTGAGGGAAAAGACTACAAGTGCCTGTTTCATAACCCTCTGGTGTGGTCAGTGGACACCTGTTCAAAGTGGTTTCCTTTTCATCCCCCTGCAGCTTGCTCTGTAATTCTCTTTCTGCACTTTCTTAAAATTAAGCCCCAGCATATAAAGTATGATTTCCTTTTGAGTCAACAAGAAATAGGATTCAGTTGCAACCGAACTGTTGCTTACAACTAAATGAGGATCACAACTGATATCCTCTACTGCCCCCCACTCCAGGAATTTCTCTTGTCTCTCCTTCTCAGGCATTCTTACAAATCTAGGCTGGCTTTCTTTTAAAACTGAGAAACATATTTGGAAGTAGAATGGGTAAGCAGTCAAAGAAAAAAATATCTGTCACTCCTCTGGATCAGCTCCTTAAGGCAAAAAAAAAAAACCCAAAACAAAACACACACACACACACACACAAAACAAAAACCCTCATCTGGTCTTCCTGTAACGTCATAACTCTTGCTGCCTCAAGTCACCAGCCTGCTGAGCTCCTTAGACTCTTGATTGCTTCCTGCTTTAGCACAGTTGCAGCCACTTGAATGCTTTCTTCTACACATGAATGTGTTTCCAAAGCATAAACAATAAGTTGCTCCAACCGTTCCCTCTAATTCAATCAGACTTCTTTATGCATTATGAAGGACATGAGTGCAAGGTCTTCACCTAGTGCCTATCATAGCATCAGGCATCTCTTTTCTTCTCAGTTCCTACATCTGTGGTGCTCAGGCCATAGTGAAATTGAGGGTGGCTTCAACTCAGAACCTAACAAATGTCTATGGTACCAACTATTCTTAGTATTTTTTAGTATTCTAGGCATGAGACCAGTATTTGGATTTAATTCACCCTGAGGAGTTGAAGGTCTTTCAGTGTGTCCTTTGGAAAGGAAATCTCCCCAAGCTTGCAATGAAAGCTTGGAGGAGTTGAGTATTAATGATCACAATGCAGACAAGACATGGACAGAGTTCTCTTGATTGGAATGATCATCACTAACCATTTACAGGTGCAGATTTTTTTTAATGGGATGCTTATTCCCTGTGAATAATGCTCTTCTCCAAGATAGGTGACCCCTTATTTAAAAAGAAAATTAGAAATATTCATAACTAGCTATCTAGGGATCTTCCGTATATTTTTTAAAAATTAAAATAAAATAAAAAAACACAAAACCTTCTTATCCCCTTTCTCTTCCTCCTGGATTTTGTCCAGCTCAAGACCATGTAGAAAATATATTTTTCTAAACCGCAAAGCAATGTAAATCCACATGCATGAGGTATTCTTAAAGAGTGACTCGGGGAATTAAACAAAACAAACAAAGTCTTAACAATACTCTGGAGGAATCAAAATATTGCCAGAAAAGAGAGGCATGTAGTTCAATTAGTCCATGGGGCTGAAAATGGTTGCTTCAGGAATGCCTTCAATTATTTACACATCCTATCTCTGTCTCCCTGAGCCACAGTCACTTCCTGGACTTCTCTCTTGGTTCTGACTGTGCTTGCTGTGCATTGATAGAACAAAAGTTGAAGAGGAGTACTGTCAGATTCCTTTTAAGTGAACCTAAGCAGGCTTGAGGTGAGGCACAAAATGAAACTGCTTTATAAAACGTATAAAACAACAACCATACTTCTCTCAGATGACATGGGAAGGTTTCTAGGAGAAACGGTTGCCTCAAATTGGGCACCATGAAAAGAACTCGAATGTGTGTTGTAAAATAAAAAAAGGATGTTATGCCCAACTTGTAAAAAAGGTATTCCTTCACAAGTTATTTCTGTCACCCCAGCTACTCATTAGGGTCTGTTAAGATTGAATGTTTTTATATTATCTAAACAATTATTCTGGGAATGAACTGACATGCTGATGTTGTCTCTGCCCAGGTTGGACATCTGTTGTATATTGTGTTTGTGTCTCCTCTCAGGCTGTATAGTAGCAGGAAAAGGCATTTTGAAAGGAAAATAGTACAGACTGAACCTACCATGATCCTTGCATCCTGTCACCCAATGCTGCAGCTTGGTCAACACCAGTCAGAAATTCCTTGCTGGATTTGGGATCAGACAGGAAGGAGCAGTGCAATCCTAACCCGATTTTCACCCTATGAAGCCCATTGACTTCAATGGAGTTAGAAGTATTTAACTTTGTTTAGGATTGTACTGTAAGAGCCAGGACCATTCTTTTGGGCCTTTCAGAGCATACAGCTTGGCCATTATTGTCTAAGCCTTACCTCTTCTCCTCCCCCCCCCCCCCACTTCTATCTATAACATACAGATAATACTGCAGACCTCCATTATAGAACTGAAGGAAATGCTAACAATAAAGAGACGACTTTCTCCCAAATACTACTTCCTAAACACCAGACTTGGGGGGGGGGGCACATAGTGATGTAAATGTCCAGTGCATTTAGGATAGAGAAAAGGAAATTCTTCACAAAACAAGGAACTTATTGTCACAAGATGTAAGACTGGCCATCAGCAGAGGCTACTTTACATATTAGACACTTTTAAGTAGGTTCTCTCCATTAATTATTATTAACCATGATAAGAAAATAGAATGTCCAGAGTTGGTAGACTTCTAAATGCTAAATACTGGTGACAGCAACAGGATCAATTCTGCACAAGGAATTTGCCCCCAGGACAGCCTCTCATTGCTCGTGGGTTTTAGTGCTGCTTCCACATGACGTTGGAAGCAACTTGGAGCTCTCAAGTGGCTGGCACAAGTTTTACCCAGATTTGCTCTGTGATGAGGGAAATTGCCAAATACTGATTTGTCATTTCTTGCCATGCAGTGATCCGGGGAGCAAACAGGGGGAAGCCTGTGTGAAGGGAGAAACATGCCCCAGTCTCGGCAGCGGTTTGCCTGCCCTTGCACATTCCTGTTTCTGTTTTCTGACGGTGGGGTATGAACAGGAAAAGGGGGAGGGTGTGTGATGAAGCAGCCCTCTCTGATCAGCTAGGCGTCCATACTCTTTGTTTTAAAATCTTACTGAGGAAAAAACAATCATACCTTGGGATCCAGTTACCAAGGCCAGCTTATCACAAATCTACTCAAATATAAATATAGATCATTGCACCACGAATCCTAAAAAGAGGAGGGAATATTTTATTGTTGTAGCATAATCCTGTGGCTACCTGGAAGTGTGAATTTTCTTAAAAATTGTTTGGGAGTTGTGGCATTTCTCCAAAGCAATGTGGAAGTATCCTTAAAAAGAATTCAGGGCTTGGCAGGGGGGGGGGAGGAGGAAGTGTGTGTCCACGAAACAACTTATGTGATGGAATTGGTGGCTAGTGGTGATCGACAAGCCTAAGAGCGGGGTGGGGGAGATGTTTGGGTTGTTTTCCCTTGATGCCTCATTGGGAGGCAAAAACCCATGATGGGGTGGTGAGAAAATGTGGGAGGGGTCTCCCAGCAGGAAGCTTGCAAACATGCAGCTTACAACCACATATTTGCAAGCAGGAGATGGCATGAGTTTTATGCATCTGTGCAGAATTGGTCAAGGAGATGTTTTGGCCACAGTGACCTTTCTTTTGGGCCTTTCAGAGCATACAGTTGGCCATAGTAGAAAACAACATGCCCATTATTCTTATCCAGCAGGGCTCCTATGTTCTTATGCCCTGATATGAGACACAAAAAACGTTTATCACATTTGAAACATGATAGAAACTTGCTTATTCTTGTTAATTTAGATAGCTAAGATTTCAAGCTGGGTCCCACATCAATAAAACCACTCTTGCAAACTTAATGATTGTCCCTTGTATAGGAACTCAAAGTAGAGGTGCTTCTTTTGCCCAATCAATTGCACTGACCTTTCCATATCTATGTCTGTCTCAGCTCCCTGTAAAGATGTCACAACATTATTCTTAGAATAATGAATGCAAGAACGATTTATGCTCTTCAAGCAATTCAGCCTTCTTTTTTAAGTTTGCCAGCTGAAACTAATTTTTGAATGGCATATTTCAAACAGAGGTATGCCACAGAGGTGGCAGTTGTGGGACAACCATGAATCATAATAGAAAGCTATGTTCCTGTGCTCGCCTTCATATCTATTTGGTCCCTGCTGTCTACAGCCTAGGAGCCTAGTGAGCATTGATGAATATTTACTTCCAAAGCAGGTCATTCCTAAAGGGCTCACTGGAGAGGGCTAATTAAACATGATTTCAGAGCACTTCAAGGTTCTGTGAACCTGTGTGAACAATGCTAAGCAGCACTAAGCTCCACATGTAATTATCTTGCTCTCATAAAAAAAGATCTGCCATATCCACTGGAGAAAAGTTATTTGGATAAGAAAAACAAAATCTGGAAATGCTTTCAAAAACACTGGGTGAAAAAAATGGCACTCTTCCCCGAGCAAATGGAGCTCCAGCAATATGCACTTGAGTTCTGAAGTGCTCCCAATAGAAATCTTTGAAATGAGGAAGCTTTGATGTCAACGCGGTCACTTGGGCTGAAACACAGCTCTGTATAATTGACTTTTTTTTTTTTTTTGGAATCCTCGCAAAGCTGCATTCGGAACTGGAAGCCTGCAATTTCATTTTTTTTAATGTTATCAATTGATCTGTGGATGTGGGCAGAAATACCTGTGCGATGATGTGATTTGATAGGACACGACAAGTGCAGACATTTCCTGAAGATCTGAGCTAAGTTACATTTCCATGCATCCTCGAGGGCAAACACTAGGACAAAAACTTCCCCAAATCCATTCTAGCTTAACCAGCAAACAAGTCTGAAACAAGGGCTGTACGCTTACATTTTCTTTAGATTTATGATCTTGCCCATTCTGATGGCTCAACCTATTAAACAATAGGGCAGATAAGAATATAGAATGTTCAGTGATACACTCTGTTGGAAATGGTTAAAACATAACTAGTGAAACATCTATTGACTTCATCCTGGCTCAAAGTCAGACACAGACTTTCTGAGAGAAAAAAAACAAAAACTTGCAAAGAAAATAGATACATGCCTTTTGATATTTGATTCTGGCAATGATAAAATTTAAGATTCTCAGAAAATGACTAAGATCTTTCTTACAAAAATCTAAAATCAAATCAAAGTTAGCATAATTTCACTCAAATGAAGGGATGTTTATAATTTTTATTTACCCAGGAGCACTTTACCCCTATTTTAATGGCAGAATAGCGCTATCTCAATAGGCTGGAAAAGGTGGCACCATCGCTGCAGGGCTATTTTTGAAGCTGACATATAATAATTCTTTTCATGGAGTAAAAAAAAGTGATAGACCCTTGCTGAATGTCAGGGAGGGGAGTGGGTTATATAGTTATTATCTGCCATCCTGATATTGTGTTTTAACTATATTTTAATGGATTTTTAACAGGTTTTTATTGCATTTATGGATTTTTGTAAACCATCATAAGACATTTGAGAGTGGCACTTTATAAATATAAATAAATAAATCTGAGCTAAAGTTTGAATGATACACCTTCAACTCTATTAAATACCTCTGGATCTAAGAAGTGGAACAACATTTACAAAGAACAACATTTACATAGAGAGAAAGGAATTCCCCACCCACACCACTTGTGAAGGGCTTTCAGAAGAATTAGATGTTCCCCCAAAGTGATGGTAATATGATCCAGAGAGTGGATTTGTGGACTTCTACAAATATATCAGGAGGGAGGTTATAGTTGCACCATGGCCCTCATCTACAAAGGCCTACATTAGAAATAAATATCACTTGGATAACACAAGGTCCTAAAAATATGGTCAACCAATCCCACATGTTCTTTCCTGTAAACTGTGGCAACTGTTCTATCAACACATCACAAAATCATAGAACTGGGAAGGATCCCAGAATAATCTGGTCATACATGTTGTACTAAGACAGTAAGTTCTCCACTAGAATATTCCTAGCTGCTGGCTGCTTAGCTTCTCTTTACACACCTTGAAGGGAAGAAATTTAATATTCCCACTATAATATCAGAGTCCAGTAGCACCTTTAAGACCAACGAAGATTTATTCAGGGTGCGAGCTTTTGAGGGTAGATGCTGAGCCAGAGTCCCTTTAACATCAGGGACTGTGGTGCAGCATTTCCCCTCAAAAGCTCACGACCTGAATAAATCTTTGTTGGTCTTAAAGGTGCTACTGGACTCTGATTTTATTGTGCTACTTCAGACCCACACGACTACCCATTTGAAAATATTCCCACTAGAATATTTCCCACTGAACAGTTGCTCCTCAAGGATTGTCCTCCTTTACCCTTCTGATATCATCTTCAATATTTAAAACATTTCAACACCTTTTATCTCCTTTTTGACTGGGCTAAGCATGTATAGGTTGACCATTCTAGAGAGGGAGAAAAAAAAAGCTTGTCCATAACCAAAGCAAACCTAGTTCTTCACTCTCTCATTATCCTTCCCAATCCCAGAGTGCAGTTACTTCTGGATACTTGGATATTATATTTCTGTTAAAAAAAACATGGGGTGGTGAGAACATTCCCAGGCAGAGAACTAGCACTACAACAGGACAGGCTTGGGATGACATTATCATGGAGCTGTTCTGTTGGCAAGAGAACTGTTGCAAGAAATAAAGCGCACACTCAAGGGCCAGAAATATCACAAGGTTGCTGTGAGGATAAGATGGAGAAGGGAGAATGTTGCAAGCCACTTGGGCTCTTTATCAGGGAGAAAAGTGGATTATAAATGAAGTAAACAAATAAATGCTGCTTCCCTCTTGCCCGTCACTACTAATGTAATAGTCAGACTGGCAGAGGAAACAGCGTGGTGGCATTATGCTTTCAGCCCAACAGATGTGCAGAGATGTGCTAAAGTAGGCCTTTTGGCTGTTAAGTTTCCTGTTCCAGACACCTACATTGGAAATGGACAATTACCTGTTAGTAGACACCTTAGGTGTGGCTACAATTGCCACAGAAAAGGTAAAGAGGTACCTTGCTGCACAGAGAAGAAACCCCAGCTGTCACCATTTCAGAAGCAAGACAAACAGCTTTGAAAGCAAACCATCCAATCTTTGAGTCCCCACATGATGGTTTGGAATTGAAGTAATCATAGTTTGTAAGATGTGCACTGAAAAGCAAGGTTTGATTTTTAATTTGATAAATCACAATAGCTGGGTTTTATGAATTAAAGCCAAGCTAAATGTGATACACAGGTGTGTGCATCTTTCTCAGATATGTAAAAAAAATTAAACTGGGGAGGGGTGAGTGGTTTGCAAGTTGAAGCTCAGGAATCATTGCTGGGAACACACACACACACTGTATAATCTTTCTCCTTCCCTTTTTCTCCTCCCCAAATAATCTATCGCTTTACAAAAGGTTATGCTGGACCCCAGGTTTTTGTGATCATTCGGTATAACTGAATCCTGTACACCCACAAATGTTAGAAAATGAGCTGTTGAAAAGAAAATAATTACAAGCCAGGAACTTTTATTTAGGTTCTTAGGGAAACTGAATTATTTCCAGTTTCCATCGTATTCAAAGATAAATGTCAGATTTACAATATATTAATTTGTAATAAGGGAAACAGATGCTCTAAAAATATTTTGCTTCTACCTATATGGCTTTTATTACATATTCTACATCCACTAGGATTTGGCGCTCAGTAGTGCCTTCTGCCTTGCTAGTGACTATCTTCCAGTTCTGAAAATATAAAGCTAACTTTGTTTTAAGCACCTTACAGATGTATAGGACTGCCAGCTCTGGGTTTGCAAATACCTGATTTGGGGATGCAGCCTGGGGAGGGCAGAATTTTGGGAGGAGAGAGATTTTTGCAAGGATGTAAGATTATGGAGCCTGGCCTCCAAAGCTGCCATTTTCTTCAGGGGAACGGATTGCTGTATAGGGCTATCAACGTCTAATGGGGCCTGGAGACCTCCCATAATTATAATTGATCTCCAGACTACAGAGAACAGTTCCCCTGGATAAAAAGCCTGCTTTGGAGTGTAGGCTATTTAACATTGCACCATGCAGAGGTCCCTCTCCTTCTCAAACCCAACCCTCCAAAGTTCCACCTTCAAATCTCTAGGAATTTCCCCAGCTGGAGCTGGCAACTCTCAAGTCTGAAGATATATTTATGGGAGACCTCCACCTACAGTCTGGCAACTTTTCTGTGAACAGCTGGGAAAGGGATTGCTTTAAAACTGTTTCTCAACTTTTTATCATTGAGATACCCCTGAAAGATTATTCAGGCTTCAGGAAACCCCAGAAGTGCAGAATATGGTTGGGAAGCATAGACATATAAATGCCCAGCTGGGGCCCCTCCCCTTCTCATCCCCTCCAGGCCCATCATTGGCCATTTGGGGTGGGGGAGGTCAATATGACCATATATTGTTGTATCACAGATAAATGTTTAACAAATTTTAAAAATTAATTAACTCTCACCTATTCAGGAAACTGTCCCAGGGCTATCAAGAAACCCCAGGGTTTCACAAATCCCTGGTTAGAATCATAGAATCATAGAGTTGGAAGGGGCCATACAGGCCATCTAGTCCAACCCCCTGCTCAACACAGGATCAGCCCTAAGCATCCTAAAGCAGAGAAAGCCTGAATTAAAAAAACTGCCCTTTCAAGTTTTTAAAGAGTGTGGTTTGATTTTTATTTAGTCACTACTATTTGTTGGAACAATTTGGAAACCCACAGGAAGGCCTGAAACAGTTTCCCTTAAAATTATTTATCTAAAAGCCAGTCAAAGCCTCCAAAGCAGGAGCAGTCAACCTGTGGTCCTCCATATGTGCGTGGACTACAATTCTCATGAGCCCCTGCCAGCAAATGATGGCAGGGGGTCATGGGAATTGTAGTCCATGGGCATCTGGAGGACCGCAGGTTGACTACCCCTGCTCCAAAGCATAAAACACAATGGCTGCTGCAGCACCGGCCAATAAGAACCAAGATTTTTTGCAATGACAAAAATAAAGGGAAGATGCAACAGGCTTCCTGTCAATCACAGCAAGGACATCTCTCATAGGCTAGGACAATTTGGAATGGAGGTGCTTCCTTGCATAAATACATGCAAAAGGAGGGTAGAGGTGTTTTGTTGTTGTTATGTGCGAAGTCGTGTCCGACCCATCGCGACCCCATGGACAATGATCCTCCAGGCCTTCCTGTCCTTCCTGTGTTGGCCCCTCATAATATCTCGCGTCAGGTTCCAAAAATCCTATATATGCCATTGGGGCTTCTTTATTATACTTTTCAATCCACCCTTCCTCTGAAATGATCAGAGAATCTTTCTCCCCTCTTAATACTTATAATGCACCAGTGGAGTTGGATGGACTGAGAGATAGTGGCATGAATCCCACCTGAAGCTGAAAGAAGTTTCTCCAGTCCAAGAAGCCTCCCCCCAGACTTCAGTGTCCCTTACACTGGAAGAAGAGCCTCCAATAGAAAGGTCACATGCCACTTACTGACCCACCATTAATGGGTAGGTAATTCAAACTAGGTTTCCTCAGTTCTACTGAAATGCTCTAAGCACTACACCATACTGTTTCTCATTATTAAGCAAGCAATGGCTGTTCCATAGAACAGGAATTGGCTGAAGTATTACCACAATGGTCTCTGGCAGGCTATGTAGATGTGTAGATGAAATTGCAGGAGGAATTGATGGATAAAATCAAAGGCAATGACTGACAGAGGTAATAAGGTACCAATTTTTAGGCTGTTATCACGGATGACCTTGATAATCAGGGATACTTGAGAGGCACAGTCCATTAGAGGCTCTGAATCCTTAGGTAGCTGTGAGCTGTTTACTTAAATCCTGAACACATTCAAAGTTCCCTGCTGAACTTTGATACGTATAGAAGAGGTAGCTGCAATCACCATCAAAAAACCTGTCAGCTAAGTTCTAGTTTTGGAGTCCTTATTACTGGCACTTGATGGGCAAGAAGCAAAAAGAATACATTTCTGATTTCCAAGTCTCAGCTGGAGATTTGGTGTTAGCTGCTTTATAAAGACAAATCTTTGCCATTTAAATGAGAACATTTGATATAAAGGTGATTGAGAAAGTCAGCAAAGAACTCTATAAGGTCCTTTAACTCAGCAACTTTTCTCATTTTATCAGTAGGTTAGAAGCAGGGCGTGAGAAGGAGAGCAACAACTGCCCTGCCTTTGTGAAGCTTTCTATTTAACAGAATAGGGAATCAAAGCATAAAAGCATATCACTATACTCTAAAAGGGGAAAGTATGTCAGGTTTCTACAATTCCGCAATCAAATATTTCAAAGGTAAATCAGAGGCAGACTCTGGCAAAAGTTAATAAAGACTTAGGATCCAATTCCCATCCTACTTGAATCACCTTGTGGAATGTGCTCCCTGAGGAGGTAAGGAGGGGGGCACCATCCATAGATGTGTTGAGGGACATCATAAAGGCCATTCTATTTTAATGGGGGTTAAGCTGCAGCATTTTCTTTGGGGGGTGGTTAATGGGCTTTGATTGTATTATAAATGGTTTTAAATTGGAATTACAAGCCACTTTAATCTACGAGAGAAAGGCAGGGCATAACTATTTTAACAAATACATACCCTTTTTTGGATGTATAAATATTCTCTGAAATTCTGCAGTCTAATCTTCATGTTTTGAATATGACTTTGTTTTCACAAGACAAAATGTGCTAGCTTCTTAAGCGCTAATATCTGAAAAAGTATCACCTCTTAAAAAGGAATCTTCCATAAATATCTGAATAATCACCCCGATCATAGCTTTCCTCTCTGAAGTTGTGAAAACAATTAACAATGATATGTTTCCCTGTAAGTGTTCATCTCTGCAGCAGGGCATCCAGGCTATTAGCAGAATGTGGTTCAACCATGGACTTTCCAAGGACTGAGCAGGAAATTGGAGTTTCTGTTTCTCTTCTGAACTCAGTAAGTTCCCCTGGGTGCAAGGAACTTTTGAACCACCCATCCTTATGTTTCCCTTTGCATCTGGGCTTTGTATCAGCTCTCCCTTTTTGTGAATGTCTTTCTTTCTTTCTTTCTTTCTTTCTTTCTTTCTTTCTTTCTTTCTTTCTTTCTTTCTTGAGTTCTTGCGGAACAAATTGATTTCCAGACACTGCTAATTATTCCTATTTTTCCTGCTTCCCTCCTCTTAATCTTTGCTGTACAGTTTTCTCTTTGCTATTCTTGATTTCACCAGTCCTTTAATTTATTTTTATTGGAATTTATAATCCACTCTGTTTCCCTACATCCCACCTTGATTTGTCTTCCTTACAGTGCCATCCTAAGCAAAGGTGCAGCCTTCTAACCTTGTTGGCATTGATGGACATAGAAGGGTGAAACTGTGCTTAGTTCTGCACTGCTACTGTAATCAAAATTTATAACCGCTTTTCAGTGACCCTGCATCCAATGGAGATAATAATAATAAGGTATTCGCTAAGGTGATAAGGTGATAAGGTGATCGCTAAGGTGGCTGAACCAAGCCAAAGTGCACACCCCGAATATCAAGACTGTAAACTATAACCATGCCAACCAACAGTTAAAATATTGAGCATTCAATAACCAACCAGAATCCACTATCACTAAATAGGGTATACTTCCCTGGAAAAGCCAGGCTCATAGCTTGGAAATGTTGCTTGTCACAGCATTCATCTTACTAAATCAAGGTGTGGCAGTGGCTCGGAGTGCTTTCCCCTAGTCATATCAAGCTACAACGAACCATGCCTTTATATCTACACTGGACTACTGCATTGCACATTACTTGGGGCTATCCTTGAAGACTGTTCAGGAGCTGTAGTCCAAAATGCTGCAGCTAGACTGTGGGACAGGGCCAAATATCAAGAGCATGTGACCACAATACTATGGCAGTTACACTGGCTAACAGTCTACTCTAGGGTTGGGTGATTTGATTCAGATAAGCTGAAAAATATCCGAATCAATGCTGATTTGGGTAATTTTTGGATGTGTCTCAGCTGATCCCACCTCTGTACTTTGATGTGTATAGGGATGATGTGTCATAAGACAGAGAGAGATGCTGCCTGAAAAGGCTGGGGGGGGGTATTTAAAGGGCTGCCAAGCAGCTGATCATGACAGGTGATTTAAAGGCATGCATTTTAAATGCAACAGGAAAAGAAAGTTTGGCAACAAACAGCATACCAAGTAGGGTTGTGCACTTCAGCTCGGTTTGGCCACCTCGGTTTGGCCACCTCGGCGATCACCAACATCTGACGTGGTACGTAGGAGGCCAGCACCATGGTGTGGAGGGGAGGGGCAGTGGTGGTGGCGGTGTGCCAGCCAGTGGCCGAATGCAGGTGCAGAGCTCTGCGCTTGCATGTGACTGCCAGCTGGCACACCACCACCACCCCTCCTCTCCGCGCTGCAGTGCTGTCTGTCTCAGGCGATGGTGATCGCTAAGGTGGCTGAACCAAGCCAAAGTGCAGACCCCGAATACCAAGCCAGGCACTGCCTGCCCAGATTGCATGTGAAAGGGAGGCAAATTTAGATTTCAGGGAAGAGGTGAGGGGACCCCAGAAACCTTTCCCTCTCCCATAGCCTGAAAGTAACACCTACCTTCCATGCATTGCAGGGGAGAGGGGGGGGGGAAATGGAAGCTGAGGCAGATGCCCTGACCCAGGATAGAGCGTTTCCCTGCTAGGGCTCACTTACCTTTCTCTGACCTGAAAAGAAATTGTGGGGTTGACTCTTCAGCCCTCACAGAGCCCAGTTCGCATGATCTGATGGTCAGCCTCTTGGTTGCGACCACTGCCCACTTTCCAGCCACTGCCCACTTCACTCCCTCCCTGTCCACTTCCTTTGCCCCAGAGGGATGGCTGAGAACCAATGGGATGAAATTAATGCAAAAGAAATTCCATCTAAACATCCGGAAGAAGTTCCTGACAGTTAGAGCAGTTTCTCAGTGAAACAGGCTTCCTCGGGAGGTGGTGGGTTCTCCATCTTTGGAAATTTTTAAACAGATAGCCACCTGATGGAGAGGCTGATTCTGTGAAGGCTCAAGGGGGTGGCAGGTTACAGTGGATGAGCGATAGGGTTGTGAGTGTCCTGCACAGTGCAGGGGGTTGGACTAGATGATCCATGAGGTCCCTTCCAACTCTATTATTCTATGATTCTCTACAGCCTCCACCTCTCTGGCTCTCTCTTGGCTCCCCCCAATCAGCAGTTTCTTTCCCTGGCAGCCAACTTCTTTCTCCCTCATGCAAATCTGCTGGTAGCTTGAGCAAAGGAGAGAGAGGAGGGGAAGGAATTAGAGATGACGGAGAGACAGGCACAGTTTTAGGTGACTCTCATCTGGTGAAGCATGATTCGGACTGTTTTGGTTTTGGCTCAATCAATTCCAGCAGGGAGCAGAATTTTGAGTCAAGTGACTTTTTCAAAGACAGCTGCACATAATGCAGTATACAACAGTCTGTTCTAAATGTATGGTATTAGAAATCACAGCATTCAAAAACTGTTAGGGAAACATTTTAATCTTCCAATCTTCAGATGCTGACCTAAGAGCAGCAGTTCTCTTACAAAGGAATTTCAAAGGAAAATTAGAAAGAGAGACTGCTGAACTGCAACTGACAATGAAGCTCAAGACAATGAATTCAGCTGGACTTAATTGGGACCTAGGTTTCCTGGCCCATTACCAATGTTGATTACTTCATGTCTACTACCCCTCTGAATATCACACCTAATCCAGTCTTATCTGCTGTCAACATTTGCCTGGTCATTTTATTTGGCATATAAAATCACTCCACTTTTCAATAGTTAGGACAGATGGACTCACATTCTAGCTGCACCTGAAGAAGTGAGCAGTGACTCATAAAAGCTAATACTTTGCTGTAAATTTAATTAACCTTTAAGGTGCTTTTCGACTAAATGCTCAGGTAAGAAGAGTCACATTTGATATATGGGCCTAAAGCTTCACTCCTACATTCCTTATAATAAAACCTGGGAATCACTTTCAAGTAGACATGTTTAGGATTGTCCACTAAACTGGACTGCAGAAAATCTTGTTCTCAGAAATGAAGTGTGTGTTTCAAAAGCAGTCAATCACTACCTGCTCTCTTCATATTACAAATTGCAAATTTGTAATTGGTGTAGTGGTTAAGAGTGGCAGCCTCTAATCTGGAGAGCCAGGTTTGATTCCCCACTCCTCCACATGCAGCCAGCTGAGTGTCCTTGGACTAGTCACAGTCCTGTTAGAGCTGCTCTTGCAGAACAGTTCCTTCAGAGCTCTCTCAGCCTTATCTACCTCACAGGGGGTCTGTTGGGAGAGGAAGGGAAGGCAATTATAAGCTGCTTTGAGATGCCTTTGGGTAGTGAAAAGCAGGGTATAAAAACCAGATCTTCTTCTTCAAATATTTTTGATGCCTGCCATTTTTGGTCCATAGTACTAACTTTTCAGATTATGATGCCAGAAGAGAGGCCAACTGGCAATTCCATATTAGAGGAAATTTTGATTAATGGCTTGGCTCTTAGGCAGCATTTTATAGCTCAACAATCATGGATTATTGACAATTTTTAGCATATTTTAGCAAATATGATTAAAAGAGCCAAACTTTTAAAGCTTGGAGTGTTTTTCCAATGTGTATTTGAATGGGAGAGTGCAAGAATATCCCAGGTTATTCTGGAATAAATATATATAACAGTATCTAGAGTACAAAAACCTTTGTATAACAAGTGTTACAATTATGTGTATCTCTGTCTGTAGCATACAATCCCATCTTTTTACTAGTTTTAATTATAGTGAATTGGCTAATTTGAATGTTAGTTGCTGGAAAAGGTTGTGGTCAAATACTGTGAAATCCTGCACAGTTATTTAAATCCAAATTCATTGATTCTAATGGATTTGTTCTGCAAGGATTGCACTAATAGGCTCACAGGAGTAAATGCACATCTTGGAGAAAAAAAGACCTTTCACAATTCCCAGAAAGAAATGTTTTAGCTACAATTGATACCATGTGTGAGAAGAGCAAATTAGATATGGTGGCAAAAATTTGATCCATTGATACTATCCCAAGCCAAAGCCTTGTTAAATACACAGTGACCCCTTGAGAAGTAAAGGATGCAAATATCACTGCATGCCAAGCACAATTTAAAACTGATACATTGTTACCAAGAGATAACAGGAATATTGTCTGAGACTTTATATCACATAAAAGATAGTTTTTATTACCACATCTTAGGGATTTTGTTCTCAAAATTCCTATGAAACAGTTATGTTATATAAATTGCCTATTTTCAAGGCTATGCTGAAATATCTCCTTTGGGTTTACTGAGAGCACAAGCTGATATTATATTACATTTGGCTAGAATCCAAAGCACAACTTCTGAATATCTAAGGCAGCCTTGGGCCAGGATTTATCACATGGCAGTCCCTCCCCTCACACTGTATGGTGAACCATTTTCAACATATGCATTCTAATATGGTACATGGCCTGCTGTTCAAAGCAAAAATACAACTTGGTCAGGTCTACAGATGATCAAACTCTGGCTTTTATTTGTATAGTTCAAACTCACATTGTTGAGAGGTATTCTTTAAGATCCTCTTTATCTAGTTTCTGTCTGAAATTCAAGAATCCATTTCTGTTCCTCTGTTTCAGTTGTTTTTTAATCACAGAGTAATTTGAAAAGTGAAACAGCAGCAAGGAAGTTTCTTTAGAATTTCAGAATTTCATTCTGTAGATGCTAGGAAGCAGAATGCTTGGCCTGAAACTGCAGAACAAATTTTGAGTCCAGTAGTGCCTTTAAGACCAATAAAGTTGATTTAAGGTATGAACTTTCATATGCATGGACATTTCTTTGAAATACCTTAAATAAACTTTGTTGGCCGTAAAGCTTCTACTGGACTCAAAATTTGTTCTACCTGAGATCTTGTAACTGATTGCACTTGGGTGTTTCAGTACACAAAGTTTGTCTAGGTTTGCTGATACTGTCTCAGAAAATTCTGAAAGATTTTGAGGGTGGAGTTTGTGGAGGATGTGACATCACTTTTCCTCTAATATATCTATGATAAATGGGAGACATTCCTAGAACACCACTATGAAGGCCATTTTTGCCCATTTTTTCTCCTGCTCCTCAGTTTCTCAAGGGCAGGGGATTGGGGCCAAAGGTGGGTTTCCCCCCATTATATGTGGGCAAATGGCAAGCCTAAGTGTGTCTCTGTTACTAGATCATGGCTTCTCCAACGTAAACAAGAATTCAGGAGCATCAAACTTGTTACAGAAATCATATGATTACTATGGAAAGCAACAGCCCTGTGTCTCCTTTTCATTTCTCTCCTTTTATCTTCCGGTACTTAAAATGTGATATTATGGCACTGTGATGCAAGTTTATCCGTTTCCACTTCACATGAGTAGTTACTACTCAAAGGGCAGGGAAACAATGAAAATAATGGATTGGATCCCATGGAAGATTCTCACAGCAGCCTTGGTGAAAACAGAAGTGCTAAAAATAAACCTCGCAGGCTGCTTGTGCTAAACCAAAACTACTGGATCTAAACTTTCATTTCTGTGTGAGCAAGACATAGTACAAGGCATTTTTTTATTGGCTCAATCCTTCTGTGAAGCACTGGGGATTGTAGTAGGACTTGTGCTGTTGCTTGAGCTAGGGGAACAAAGCTAAGAACGTTACCCTTTCCTCCCATGCTTTGCTGGATCCACCCTTGGGAGATCACAGTTCTGTACTACATAAGGGGTTGAATCCAACACAGCAAATTTGTGCTGGCAAAGTGGAACTTTCTATCCTTTCACTAGGAAAACATTTTTTTTTTCAGGGTGGGGGATTTTAAGCTTCCACTAGAGGAGGGAGCTGAGAAGGTTGTGGCATGCCACCAACAGTCCCTATGCTTGTGGGAACACTGCACTGGGTCTAAACCAAGGATTTTGCACTGCTGAAGGACCCCCCCTCCCCCCTGCATTCTGCTGCAAGTGGATTGGAAGTGAGGGTCACACAAAACTCTGTGTTCTTTGTAAAACTCCTGCAATGCCTTTTCCTAAGGGTACGGTTAAGACCCTTCCAAAGTCCCACTTCTACCTGAAAAATGCCCTTTTAAACGTATTTTGCTGCCATTTCCACTGCTCCTAACTACTGCTCCACTAACTACTTCCTGTTGAGTCACTGTGACGGTGCTCTGGCTTTCCTAACTGGATGCTTAATCATTTCCATTTTTTCCTGGGTACCTACAACATCACCTGGATCTATCATAGCAACAGTGTGAACAAGTCAGAGCAATTCCATTATAAACGGTTGTGAGCAGTGTGTTTCTTTATCCTAGACACTGTGGGAGAAAGACAGGAAGAATTTACAGTAGCTGCTTTTGGAAACAAAGGAATCGCCTCTTTTTGAGCCTAAAATCTTGCTTTGTCCTCTCACTTTCAGCTCCTGTGATTAGAGTGGGTGGGTGACCGAATTAATTCATGCAGTGGGATCATCTGAAATGAACTGAGCAGGTAGCTAACAATTTCCAGATGTGCTTCTGTTTAGATACTAAGCTATTATATACACATATCATGTTATCAGGTCTTTCCAATCCTCTTCTCACACAGTAAAGAAGTGCAAACATTCTTTATACTGTGTTGGTGAGTATATTTCAGGTGTTGAAAATAGACAGAAAAATATTATCTTCTACAGCTCAGACAAGGGTCATGATTTTCCTGAGAGGCTTCAGTCAAAGTTCTCTGGAGACATGAAAAAAACAGCCCAGAGGATACGCTGAAGAAGTTGGTATTTGCAGCTTTCACTCCCGTTTATTTTAAGGCAGTCTGTGGAAGGGTGGATTTGATTTTGCCATTTCAGTTTTTGTACAGACAAAATAACAGAGGTTAGGGATGTCTGGTTCTGACACCATGAACATAAGAACATATAAGAAGCCATGTTGGATACACTTTGTTGGATACACTTTGGGTCATATGGTGACCCAAAACAACAACCAGATACCATCAGGAGGTTCACCAGTGGGATCAGAATATCAGAAGCCCCCAAAGCACCAAAAATACATAGGATTACTACCAACCCCTGTTGCACAGCCTTTAAGCAGAGATTTCTGAAATAATGGTCTGCCAGAAAGCTCTGTATGTATAATATCAAGCAACAAGGAAAGATTTCCTTGTAAAGCTTTACTAAAATTAAACAATGTTTAAAACAATCACAGAGCTAAATAGAATGTCCATGATTAGTTGTAGTAGTAAATGTATTCAGTTTGAACCATACAGATAACACTTATTCAAAAACTAAAAGTCCATGATTAGATTATTCCATAGCCTCTTGTACAGTATATGTCTCTTTCATATACTTTTGTTTACATCCTCTCAACTGTCACAGAAGTGCTCAAATCACAGAAGGGACAAAGAGAATGTCATGATGGTCAGTTCATAGTCTGAGGAAGAGTGCTTGCACTCAAAAGCTCACACCTTGAATAAATCTTTGTTGGTCTTAAAGTAAAGTGACCAGAGTTGGAGGGAGGTAAGGCGGCGCCCCCTCCCTTCCCTCCCTCCCTGGCTCTCCTCGCCTCCCTAGCGCAGTGGCAGCGGACGCCGTGGGACATTCCGCCAATGGCCTGGGACGCAGGACCTTTGGTGAAAAGTCAGGACCGTCCTGCTGTTTTCGTGTCACATGGTCACTATATTTTAAAGGTGCTACTGGACTCTGGTTTTCTCTATGTCTTGTTACAGATCTCCTTAGCAATTGGTTTTAGAAGCCTCCACAGACATAAAAGATTTAGTCCCCTAACCTCTATTTAAGGTCCACCCACTAACTTGGATCTCTCTATCCTTCTCTCTGTAATCATATTCCAAGCTAAGGAGTATAGTCTGCTCTCCATAAATAAGCTGTGACCTCAGGGCTTTCCTGGTTCCTGCATCCCTGTTTGCTCATTTCCCACAGTGATCTTTGATGGGTCATATACTTCCTCCTAGCCATCAGATTCTCTTTCTGCTCTACAAGAGTCTGGGCTGAAGGGGTTTTCCAGGCAAAGAGAAAATGCTTTGCTCATTTTAAAACCTTCCCTTCAGACATGGGGCACTATTAGGACCCAAAAGAACTCCGACTGTCTACAAAGAAGCAGTATACATGCTTGAACAACAGCAAGGAGATGAGGGAAGGAACTGAAATGGCAATCAGGAAACACAAAGAGAAGGGCTGGAGCTTGTCTAGTTGAACTGGAGGAACTTTTAATGTTAGGAATGTAAAAGGAGCCACAGTGGATCACAGCCAAGGGCCCATCAAGCCTGGCCTTTTGCTCACTCAGTGGCTGACCAGCAGTCTCTAGATATATATAAGAAGTATTGCAGCTGAATAATCTGAGGAGCATAACTGAGGGTATGACCTATGGTACCTATGGAACCTATGAATTGTCAATTTTAGGCCATTATATATATTAGGAATATATTTTATATAAATATAAAATATATATTAGGAATATATATTTTAGGAATGGCCTAAAATTGAACATGTCAGAAGTTTGGGTTTGTGGATTTTATGGGTTTGTGAGTTCACTGCCAGTCTCAACCTGTAATTTGAGTTCTGCACCTAAGGACAAAAGATCAACATTTTAAGAAATATAGAAATACAGTTCTTAAGGAAAGTCTTCAATAAATCTATGCTGGTGTCCAAAATTATGTTATGTTCAATAGTGTCACAGCAGCAATAGACTCCATCCCACGCAAGCAAGTACTCCCTCCCAAAAGAATGAACTGTTGGAAATGACCATCATAAGCAGATCAGAGTCCCTTAATCCCTACAAACTTTCTATCTCTTGCAGGATTGCAGCTTAAATATTATTGTCTGTACTTTCATTGGATTTAGATGTCACCTTGTCTGAAATTTCAAATGTCAGTTCCTATATCCTGACACAAACAAATTTCATAAGAGCAGTTATTCCATTGGGACTTATTGAAAGGATGACCCATGTTATTTTCTCACAATACTTCTAATACCTCAAACACACAAACCCAGCAATCTGAATCATAATGAAACAATTCTTGTTTCATATCATAGATGGAAAGAATTGTTCAACCCAGGAAGCAAATACAGAACCTGAGGGGGGATTGGGGGGAGGAATTCTGAATGTTCTATAAAATCTGTTAGCAGAGAGGCAGATGGTAGTAAATGTTCAGCTCATCTTTCCTGAATTTTCATGGTAGTCAAAATTAAGAGTGAGCAAATGTTCTCTGTGCCATATTTTTTCTATATATTCATGTATTTTTTTAGCTCTCTGCTTTTCATTGCTGGATTTGTATTATATATCAATTCAAACTCTTTTGTATTGTCTATGCATGTTTATGCAATTTATGAAATTTATACAGTATTTTTCAGGAGGGCAATTTGGGGCTGAGGCGCCCTGGGGATCCACACCATTCCCTACTAGGAAAGCAGATCCCTTTGGCTACTGGAGTCCAGTCCTAAGGGGGAGCCAAAGGGCACAAACCACAGTTGGTTGTCCCCAAGCCTCCTGACAACAAGCTCCTGGCCAGCCAGCCAGCAGGATCAGCTACATTTGTTTACATGCTGCCTCATATGGAGGTCCCAAACCCCAGGCAGTACAATGGCACACCGGACTCCCTGCCAATAGGCTCCATCCCATGCAAACATGCAGTTGTGATGAATTATTAACTCTGAAACATCCACTTCAGACACTGTAACAAGGCTGTTTTTCCATTAACAAAATGTTTTTCCATTAGCAAAAAGGCCTGGACCCACACACATGGTGCCTCTATAGATGTCACGGGCACCTTCCTGCCTTGAGAGCCAGTTTGGTGTAGTGGTTAGGAGTGCGGACTTTTAATCTGGCATGCCGGGTTCGATTCTGCACTCCCCCACATGCAACCAGCTGGGTGACCTTGGGCTCGCCACGGCACTGATAAAACTGTTCTGACCGGACAGTGATATCAGGGCTCTCTCAGCCTCACCCACCCCACAGGGTGTCTGTTGTGGGGAGAGGAATGGGAAGGCAAATGTAAGCCGCTCTGAGCCTCCTTCGGGTAGGGAAAAGCGGCATATAAGAACCAACACTTCTTCTTCTTCTTCTGACACACACAGCATCCACACAGTATGTGCCACTGACAGGCCACTGGAATGGTCACGTCTGCCTCCAGCCACCCTCCGTGCTTTCAACAAGTGGCAGAGGTGAGTCTCAGCCATATTTTCTATGCACAATGCCTGTCATTTATACATACAGCATATAGTACTCATTTACTGACATATAATTTACAATGAATAATATATTTACTGACCTGAACTCAACCAGGATCATATCTTTCTCTGTCCTGGTACCCACCTGGTAGAATGAGTTCCCAGAGAAGATCAGGTCCCTTTCAGAGCTAGCACAGATCCACAGGGCCTGAAAAATGGAGGTCTTCCACCAGGCATTTGGTTGAGGTTGTCCGAATCAACACCTTCTACATGAGGCCCCCAGAACCTCTCCCCTGACCTGAATCTTAAACTGACCAACCTATGGGGACATTGTTACATGTTTAATATTGTTACCACTGGTTATGGATTTTTTATGAAACTGTTGTTATTACTGTTGTTTACTTGATGACTGCAGAATTAAGCTGTACTTATCCTTATGTTTTCTTATATTCCATAAGTTGCAGGGGAGGGTGGTATATAAATAAAAAAAATAAAAAAGTAAAGAAATATAAATTTTGTGAGAAAATCTCAGTAGGAGGTTACAGAAGATAGAACTGAGGTAAAAAACAGAAACAACCCAAGCATGATCTTGGTCAAAATGGAACTTGGCAGTCAAAACAAGAAGGATGAGAAATCTGAAATACTCCTCAAAATGTGAATAGATTGAAAAGTCAATCTATTTTTTATGTTGGGTAGAAATAAAAATATAGTTGTTTAACTACCACCCCTTTTCCAGTATAAATAATTTTTCACAATATATAATAGCTAGTAAATTTAATATGCTTCATTGGTCTATTTTATTCTGTTCCTATTTTGTTTTTAATTAATAGCTTTTATTATCTGACAAAATTTAAAAGCTTGATATGTTTTTTTGGAGTTGTTGATCTGATACAAATATTGGAAATATCTAAAAGAATTATGGTGCAGAAGGAGAATTGTTTTTGTAGCTGTAGCTTTACCAAAGCAATAAAGATTATCGTTCCAGTTCTGACATTTCCTTTGGTTTCAAAATGAGTAAGGACAGATTATTTTAAAATTAATCTTAGTAATTTTCTGCTTTATGGACATTTAGGGCAAAACTGAATATTGAATGGTGAACAGCATAACAAAGTTCAGGGGGCAAATATTTCCCAAACCTTGGCCTGGTCTTACATCTTTGAAACTATTTTCACAAACTTTGCCCTAGCTGTTTACTGAACTGGCTCTATTTACTTTTCTCCCCACAAAGGTGGAGCAATGGAACTATGGGCCATAGCAGAGTCCACATTGATGAGTGATTATTCAGGGTAGAATTTCAAGATGCCTTTGGGCCGCCCAATAGGGAATGTGGCGGGTAGGGTTACTAGCTCCAGCATGGTATAGCCTGATGTCATCATATCTCAGAAGCTATGTAGGGTCAGTGGTTGGATGAAAGGATATCAAGGAAGACTGCAAAAATGGCAAACTACCCCTGATTTTCACTTGCCATGAAAACCTCTTGCTGGGGGATGCCATATGTTGGTGGCAATTTGATGGCACTTACATGGGTATATATGGCCAAAGCGAAATGAGCAGAGGCTTTAGGCAAAAGTATATGACATCATTCTATATCTTTCAAAAACCAAAGTCACCCCTTTCAAGATAGAAGAACAAAACAAAAAGAAGAGTTGGTTCTTCTATGTCACTTTTCTCTACCAGAGACTCTACCAGAGTATCAAAGTGCCTTCCCTTTCCTGCATGTCATGCTCCCAAATTCTAAAGCCTCCCCATGGCTTCTTGTGAAATCCATTCACAGATCTCCCAAAGTCTCTAGTTTGGGCCTAAAATTGTTTCACACAGCTGCAGTTTTCTGCCCACCCAATTTCTCTTGTATATAGCTTTGTATGGACAAACACCTTACAAATTCTTATAGCCATTTTATGTGACTCCAGGGGTCACATAAGAAGAAGATAAGGAGTAGGAGTGGTTCTTATATGCCACTTTTCTCTACTTGAAGGAGTCACAAAGAGGCTTACAGTCGCCTTCCCTTTAGTCTCCATGGGAATAAAAACAGCTGCTGTGAGCTGCACATCTAAGTCACACAGTAGGGTCTTGACATGATCCTCTAAATATAAGAGGAAAATAAGTAGCCATTCACATGTATGATCTGGTCCTAAATTTGTCAAATAATGGTAGATCCATAGTTTGGTAAATGTTTTTGTAACACAGGCTTTCTCAATCAGGGTTTCATGAAACCCTGGTGTTTCTTGATGGCTTGGGAAGGGTTTCCAGAATGGATGGGAGTTAATTAATTTTAATATATATATTACATTTATTAAACATTGATTGGATGATATGACCATATATGGTCATGTTGACCCATGTACCCCTTCCAAAATGATGGCTCTGGAGAAGTCACAAAAAGGAGAGAGCCTGGGTAGGCATGCAGAAGTCTATGCATTCCTGTCATATTCTGCACAATCACAACACTTCTGGGGTTTCTCAATGGTAAAAAAGTTGAGAAAGACTGGCCTAGCAGGTCCAAGGGTACTCCCACGCCCTCGAGATCGTCAACTGCCACCACCCTGGCTGGGCAATGGTGGCCACTGTGCACAGGTGGGCTGCACAGTACAAAGGGGACAGGGCAGAGGAGGAGGGGAGGCTGGCAGAGGAGAAAGCAGGATGGGGGCTGTGCGTGTGGGGCATGGCCAGCAGCGCGGGAAATCCCTTGGCAAGATGGGGTGGGCCACCACTTAGCATGGTGAAAGTGGGTGTGTAGCAGATGAGCAGAAACAGTGACAACAGATAAAGAACTCTCTGTGCCCAACCCATTCCCAAGGAAGCATAAATGGTGCCCCCACATGAACCGTTTCTGTGCGAGCCGTTTCTGTCTGGTACCCCCAGGAAGGGCGCAGTTGTTCTCAGGTGGGCCAGAAGCACAAGTTGGTCTCAGGCAGACAGTGGCGGTGGCTGGCTGGAGCCATAGACTGTGGCAGATGTGCCAGCTCTGGCAGCCAGGTGTGTCTGTGGGTAAAGTGGTGAGCGGACGGTGACAGTGGGCGGTCACTGTATGGTCCGGCCCAATCAGGGTGCATCCTGATTGGTCCAGATTGGAACTCGGACACCTTGGACTCATTACACCCCCCTGGCCATTTCGTAAATATTAAGAGGACACACATGGATAAGATGTAAGTATCTGGATTTCAATTCAAAATTTAAAAAAAACTTAAAACACACAACATTCTCCACTTTTACATATAAGGAAGATATATCTCAGTTTATAACTATACACTGGGCGGGGATGTGCGATTAGAGTTTCCCACATTTAAAAAATATTAGAGACCACATGAGTCTGGTCTGCAGAAGTGCTAAGAAAGAGGATGTTTAACTTTCTTTCTTTTTTATTTCCCTACAATTGTATTGAAAGAAAGGGAAGCCTTCCCATTATCAGTATAGAATCATAGGAGTGCTAATTAATTTCGAAAAGGGAGATCATACACACTGAAGAACAATCACATATTTCATTATAAATGTGCTTATACTTACTATGTGAGAACTATAGCCACAGCATCATTTAGGACACTCTCACCAAAAAGGAGCGTGTAGAGATCTGTATCAACATGGAGTTCGTGGAAAATAGCCAGGACAGTCACTGAAAGAAAACAAAATAAAAGTGAATCATGAAGCAACATTTTATAGTTTTAGATTTCCTCGAAACTTTGAAGTAAAAGCTCCCTAACTGAAAGAAGATATCTGTTAAGCTGAATCTCTTTAATAGACATAATTAAGGAATCCTGTTAGGAAATTTTAAAAGGAACTTTTTATATATCTCATATACATATATATCTCATCTCCGAGTTTCAGATGCAGCATCCACATTTTCCTGGGAATTATTGTGCCTTCTGCATTGGCAACATCTTATCAGGAAGACTTAATCAAAATGATAATTCTTTTTTGCAGCAAAGGAGTATTCATGCTGTCCCAGGAATTCATTCTAAGGATTTCTAGAACTGGAAAATTACACTGTATCTCACTGCATTCACTTCTCCACTGCTCACTCTGGGATGCAATTGTGCAATTGACTATGTCGCCATAGCAAAGAAATCCCAGAGTTTAAGCCTGCCTCCAGGGTTTCAGGTTAACATCTGACATTTCAGCATGGGCAGCTGCATTCCCTTGCACTGAAGCGATAAGCATTTCCATCCACCAACCATCATTTTACACGGGTGATTCCTTCCTCAGTTGGAGAAATTTTTAGGAATGTATGTTTCAACTTATGGACCTAATTTCAGTGCTCATTACTGTACATGCTGTATTCTACAGTTGAATCACTTATGGTTAGAAGATATGAGTGTGCTTATAAGGGGTAGGTGCAAAGGTCCTTATTTCTTGGAGAGAGGAAATTATTGATAAATAAATATTCTACAGGCAAGACTAAGGACCAAATTCACATGCTTCTGAATGGCTGTAGTTTAGTTATCTGCCCATAGATAGGAGTGATTTCATATTTCTTCTGCTTGCTATTTCTAACTGCAAATCCTTGTTTAGCTTTTACTTCTCCCTGGTGAATACCTGTGATTATTTTGATATCATTTTTTGTTTTCTTATACTGTTTCTCCTCCTTAAAATATACACATATTTAATGTTATTTGTGAATAAATTAGCATTACCTATTACATTGATATTATAAATACAAATAATGCACACCCTGTATGTATATGTGACCACACTCTTTAAAAGTATTGCATAAACAGCTAAAGGAATGTGAAGGGTTAATTCTTGACAGAGCCAGAGAGCCTTGAGTGGCAGGCCATGCCATAAGATCTTTTCCAGATGTTTGGAAGAGGCTGTGATATCGGTCAGGCAAAGCCAGCTGAAACTCAAGAC
Source organism: Paroedura picta (assembly GCF_049243985.1). Lineage (NCBI taxonomy): Eukaryota > Metazoa > Chordata > Lepidosauria > Squamata > Gekkonidae > Paroedura > Paroedura picta. The sequence continues at coordinate 26,699,082 of NC_135376.1, read as the reverse complement.
CTTCAAGACAGAGGTCCTATGGTTTGGCAGGAGACAGATTAGGAAGTGCATTTTCCAGCTTGGATGAAGTACAACGGAAGACCTTGCACTCAGCCAGGAATCTGAGTATGATCTTTGATGCCTCCCTTACAATGGAGGCTCAGGTATTTTTCTATCCTACTCCACACAGCTACTAGCATCCTATCTGTCCCCAGAACACCTGGCCATGGTGAGCTGACAGTCATCTCCAGGCTGGATTTCTGTAACTCGCTCTATGTGTAGCTTGACCCAGATGTTTCAGCTGGTGCAAAATGCAGCTGCTAGAGTCCTTATGAAAATACCTTGGAGGGCCCACATCCAGCCAGTGCTGAGACAGCTGCATTGGTTGCCAGTTGAATACCGGATCAGGTTCAAAGTGCTGGTTTTAACCTTTAAGGCTATATGCGGTCTGGGCCTGGTGTACTTGAGGGACCATTTGTCTCCCTATGCCCCTGAAAGGGCCCTTAGCACTGCGGGTACAAAAGGATTAATGATCCCTGGTCCACGTGAAGTTCACTTGGCCCTGGCCTGGTGGAATGAGCTCGCTTCTGGAGGAGCTGGGGCCCTGCCCTGCCCTGCCCTGCCCTGCCCTGATTCAATTCCACAGGGCCTGTAAGACAGAGCTCTTTTTCTGGCCTTTGGTTGAGGATGGCAAAAGATCTGGTATTCTCACTGTGACATCTCCCTGGGAGATTTGAGATTTGGGCCTGGGATTTGATATTGGGATAAGAGACAGGATTCTGGGGATTAGAGATTTTAGTTTAGTTTAGTATGTTATGTGATTGTATTGTTTGTATGTTTGTATTGTTAGCCACTACAAGATGGCAGGCTGGGAGTGGGAGCATACAAATATTATTATTATTACTAGTATATTAATGATAATAATAAATTGATTAGCATCAACTGAACAGAGAAATGCTTCTAACCTGGATGCTGAAGAGAATTCAGTCTTATTTCAGCCATAGCTGAGAAGAGTCAAGTACTGACAGTTTTGGAATTTAACCCTGATTGACAGCAGTTTAATTCAGATAGGAAAATTAGGGGAAAGTTGGCAAGGATGAGTGGGTAGTTAGATGGATTCCCATTCAGGTCAAGTAAAAGGATAGGTCTTCTAGAGAGAAAAGTACATTTTCTACCCAGTCAAACAGGGAATTAGCTGAGAAGATGCATAAAAGGAGCCCTGCTGTATTTACCACCCCACTCCCTGAAAGATTTATAGATCTCATGCCAACACACACCTATCCGCCAGGTCTGATTTTAGAATTGGTGAGTGACTGCTCTCTCTCCCATCGGCCAAATTCCTTGTTATCCCCCCAACAAGATGGATGGCAGGGCACATTTGTGGGATCCAGCTCGAATGAGGGGGAGGTTGCACATGAAGAGTGTGTGTTGTGAAGTGAGGTGGCCCACTCCTTCTATTATGATGCAGGGACCCAACCCAGTGGAGGCCAGCCTTCCACCAGAAGAGGGGGAAAAACCCCATTGTTGAGTATTTCCCCCTCAAACAGTCCCACAAGTTCCAATTTGGGTGGTGTGGCAGGCTCCTTTTGACATTCTGTAGTCTGACAGCAAGTCCAGTCATAGGTATCAAGGGGTAATTTGGGAGGCGTTTGGGAGAGGATCTCGTTTGCCACTTTCCCCTCCCTTCCAGGGATATTTACCTGACTAATCACACTTTTTGGTTTTCCCTTGCCTTTGGACTTTCCCTTGTTTTACAGTCAATGACAATTGAGGCATCCCCGAGTTGATTTTCCCCCAGCAGAGAGTGAAAGTTTCATAAGTTGATGGAACTACAAATAATGTCATGCTGCTGGTCAATGACAAACTAATATCCTGATATAACGGAGGCTAGAGGTGCTTCTTGTACAAAATGTTGCAGGTTGGAAAGGTTGTAAGAGTCAATAATTCCTTAGGTATATTGGTCTCAGGATGCTTGGACCTTAATATCAAAACTAGCCCCCTAAATTGTTCCTGGAAGCAAACAGATAACTAATGAAACTGCTCAAAAACTCATAATATCTGCTCCCAACAATCGACTCTTGTAGCTGTATTTTGGGTCAAGTAAATTTTGTTGACCGTCATTTTAGGGAAACCCTGTGTAGACCACATTACTATATTAATCTGAAGGTAACCAATGCACAGAGGACGGTGGTTCCGGTAACGGGAAGAACTGATAACCACATGGAATTGATAGAAAATGCTCCAAACCACTTGTACTTCTATGCACGATGCCAGAGCATTAAAAGGAATGGCATTGTGTCTGAAATCCAGCATCCACCCAGAGCCACACTGATTAACATGTCCAAATTAGGTCATTATCTAATTAACCACTATGTACAAAGTTTGATAAAATCATCCAGTCAGCTCAGGGCCTGAACTTATCTCTTTAGTCTTGTCCATCTTCAGGGATTGCAGGAGGGGTTTTGGTAGAGCATACACTTTGCATGTAGAAGGTCTCATGTTCAATCCCTGGCTGGCATCTTCAATTGCAAAGAATTAAGTAGTAGATGAGGTGCAAAGCCACTGCTTGACAGTCCGTACTGAGCTCAACAGACCAATGGTCTGATTCAATACAAGAGCAGCCTCATGGAGTCATGAATCCTTAGTTTATAATCAGATGCCTCAAAAGAATTCTACACTCAAATAATCAGATGCCACTGAGAGATTAAAGGGAATTGGTGGTGGTAGTGGGGTTATGATATCTTTCCAGTGGCCCAGGTCATTCACTAACACCATCTGCATTCCCCAGACCAAGTCTCAACAGATAGGTCATCAGTTTTGATTTTACCAGCCCAATGAGTATTTAATTGGGTGGTCTTCATAGTTCAGCCTCTGTTTATATCATGAATCAGATTAATAATCTTTCCTTTTCAGAATAGAGAAGTAACATTTAGGATGCTATAAATTAAATAAAAAGCAGCCCAAACCAGTAAATCATTATGTAATCTATTCCCATTTTGTCCTATTCTCATCAGTGTAACCACTTAGGGATAAAATGTTCAGCTTGGTTATTTCCATTTTCTATTTGATTTCCTGTACTATCACTTGTTAGCAGATACTGAATTTAGCATAATGTCTTCCTACCCAAATCTAATAAATTGCCTCGTAAAAAATGACAGGAAGCAGCCCCCGTATGTGTAATTGCAGTGTCAATCAATTTGAATGCACAGAATGGCAATAATTCATTTTTCATTTTTTCTTCCTTGCTACTTCTGTTAAAACTGTAGACTGAAACTAATTAGACATATATATGTAGATATATAAAGGGAAGATCAGATCAAAATAAGTAAAAAACTATGTTTATAACTAAACATAAAGTTTTACATAAACATTCTTGTTTCTATTTTTGCCAAAGAGGTCATTTGTAGGTCTATGCCATAGCATTGTTAGGCCTCCTGGCAACCTTATGGGAGTAAAAATGTAAAAAACCATGAGCATTGCATGTGGAGTGATATCACTTACAAGGAAAATCTAGGAATCACACAGAACTCTATGGTTTTGCTTTAAATTTTCTGGTGATTCCTACACCAACACAACCGTCCTTGTGTTTTTTTCCAGTATGAGTTTTTCCTGGAGGAGAGTGCATCAAATTCTATCGCTCAAACCATTCATGAGCCTTACAAACAGGTCTGAAAGTTATGAACACAACATTTAGTTTTTTAAAAATGAAAAAAAAGCAGACAGCACATTTTTCTTGAGCCTCTATTGCAGGGATTCTCAACCGGAGTGCTGACACACATTGGTGTGCCATTGATGCACCTGAGATGCACTGAGGTGTGTTGGGATTTATTAAATTATTTAAATTTTATTTTTAAAAAATCTCTCATTGACAGGTTGATTTGCACCCATCCAAAGGGCCAATGATGGATCTGGACAGTGTGGGAAGGAAAGGGGCTCCTACCATTCAAACTTCTGCTGTGGCTCGTATAACTTAATTGACCTGTGTCTTTGGTGGCAGCTGAGTCAAGGGAGGTAAAGTCCTTCCTTGGGGCTGGAGGTGGGGTTGTCTTTAGGGTTTTTGTTTTAACTCCAGGTTTGGCAGAGGGGCCTTCTGGAGGTGAGATATCAATTCTGGGTGGCATGGCAGGGAAGCATGGCCAGCAGACATCACTTCCAATATGCTTCAAAGCCTGAAAAAAATTCAGGTGTGCGTCCATGGTCCAAATGCTGAGAGAGGCTGCTCTATTGTAACCAGGTTCTGTCATGGCCAGCAGGCCTGGATTCAATGATGAGTCCGATGAAAAAGAGAAGAACAGTCCCAAGGAAACCAACCATGTTGATAAATTATCTTGCTAAAAATAACAGCTCCAGTTGTAATGATAGATTCCTGCCTGGCACTGCTAATCAGACCTCCTTCTCCAGGTTTAGCTCAAGAAAGAAAGCATTGATAGAGGATTTTAATTACCAAGTTATTTTTTCTCCTACCATATACAGATTATGAAATATTTTCCAGCTGTTTTGTTATGGATTGAAAAGAAACAGAACCACCCACATCAGCCATGTGGTTGTAACTATGGAAACTCCAAGCTGAAAAAGAGCAATATGATTAGCAATCTAAATGAAGAAAGTTCACATAGCTCTGAAACAGTTCCGCTTCAACGAGCCTTTATTGAGGCAAATGGGTTTCCTTTGCCTTAAATGTCAAGGTGTGTGTGTGTGGGGGGAAGCACTACAAGTATGCAAAATAATTTTAGACTACAATGTCAATACCCCGAGTATGCCGGTATTCAGAGCTGATGTAGCACAACCCATTCTGTATGGTATCATTTCTGAATGCAGCTGGGAAAATTACATGCTGAATGTTCCCCCTTTGTAAAAACAGCAAAAGTAGCATTTCAAGGAAGAGAGTGGGCTTGAACTTTTCTCACCCTCACGAACCTTTCCATGGGCATTTGGTACAGTAGAACATTCAGTTACACAGACTGCTCCCCCATTTGGAAGTGGTACAATATACAAATGGGTATGTAAAATTTCTGAAAGATTTGTTTGATGTTGAGCTAACAGTAAAATGGCAACAATAGAAGCATGGTTGACCTTCAGTTTCTACTGAAGGGATTTCCAGCTGGGGTGCTGTGTCACCCTAGGGTGACATCAGCAGTCCCCTGGAGTGATGCAGCCTTTAAATATTTAAAGAATACATGTAGAAATTCAATAAATAAATAAATTAAATACTAGGCAACACAGACTCTAAAGCCTTGCAGCATAAAACAAAAATTAACTTTTCTAACTGATACATTGGTATCTGGTGTTAGATGGCACAATCTTAATTTTCAATGTCCAAGGCGCAGAGGCTTAAGCCTTTACTATGTAGCTGTTAACTGCAATTAAAGCTTGGCATAATCTAGGCCTCTGTCTAGCAATGTCATGAAGTTAGCATGGTTTCTCTCTGGCCTTTATCTCAATTATTGTCTCAAGCTATCTGCCATCAGGTGATTTTTCAAATCCTATCAGGATGTGCGCTCACTGGAACTCTCTAGAAGATTATGGCACTACTCCTGCCACTCTCTCCCATCCAGTGGACCACAAGTTCCCAAGAAAGACATTCTTGACTCTGGCCATGAAAGAGATAAGGATGGTGTAGGCAGAAAGGCCCAATTATAGACACCTGCAAGCAGAAGTAGACCCACTAATATTCACATAAACTCTTGGGGAGGAAACAGATGCTTTGCCTCACACACCTGAATGTGTTTGTTTCTTCACATGTGAGCATCCACTGGCACAAACTCTGCCCATCGATACGGGGTATTTATAGAATCTATGCAGGTATAATTTGCAAACAGAGTAATTTGGATTAGGGATATGGATACATTTGGTAAAGGAGAGGAGGTTTAGCCTATTAGCTGGTTTTATCAGATTTAACATATTTACTTCATCTATACCTCAGCCTTCTTCACAGTGGGGCCCCAAAGCAATTTAGACAATTTCCTCAATTTTATCCTTATGACAAGCCTATGAGACAGTTTAGGCTGTGTGTGTGACTGACACAAGGTCATCCAGTAAGCTACTTTGGCATGATGACTCATGTATATTTTCTATTTTTACTATCTATACAAACTCTATTTGGGATGGAGTTAGAAATGTTATGACACCAATTTGGATGCCTCAAACATAGATCTCAATCTATGTTTCTCTTCAGGTGCAATCGTACTCTATATGATATACACTATTTAGGAATACTTACTGAAAGATGTACTGGGTAGCTCAGCTATTACTATTCTCAGCTTCAATGTCTTAACTTCAGCAGAGTAAAACAGAAAATATAAATCTCTTTTATTTTAGGAAATATAACCTGGGAGGATAGAAACCTTTGAAAAAGAAAAACAATTACATTCTCTCTTTTCAGGTACCTAATTGAAAATGTTTCGTAGTACTAGCTTTCAAGTAGGAAACTATAATGAGAACAGCCTCCAAAATATGGAAAAATAATATTACAAATGCCAGGTTTACCATGGAAAGCGGACAAATGAGATTAAATGCCACTTATTAATAATTGTACATTAATGAATTTCAATTATTCTATCAGGTTAGCACAAAACTCAAACACTTAAATTTGTACCTGCAACCACTAATTATCTGGCTACGCACAAGAGTTCTCAAGTGATTAGTGACATTTTTCCCCCTGTAATAAATAAAGACACAAAACTTACAACTTGACATGGATTTTGCTTCTGAGGCATGCTGGCAATTGATTGGAGGCCTAAAACATGTATATATCATTTTGACTTATAGTAATAACTTTCAAGAAAATGCAAATGGGACACTGAAACTGAAGATCCCAGGCAAGTCTGAAACATAAATTATATTTGCTTTGGAGCATTCTGAAGGCTTATTTATATCAGAGGAATTTTCCTGTTCAGTCGAACAAGAGATGGTAATGGCTTGCTGATTGATGATCAACTTCCAATACGAATATCAACACTGTGGAGTAAGAGCCATAGAAATCAGTGGAGACAGATTTCTTCACAGTCAATATGTGGAGGAGAGGGCCACAAAGCTTGAGAGCCCATCAATGTCATCTTGTATATGTACCAAACGTAGGCTGACGCTGAGCCTGTGCTTTAACTTACTCTGTGTCAGGATCGAATATGGGAAAACCCTTTATGTTCTGCTCATGACCTTACATTGTGTAGTTAAGCAGCCACAACAGCAATCATAATACATTTTTCTTACCTGGATCTGTAGCAGACATCAATGAACCAAAGAACAAACAGTCAGTGAAGTGGAAGTCGCCACTCTTCAGCTGCTCAAGTTGGACCATGGCTTTTACAAAACCATACATTATTAACCTGAGGGATTGAAAATGAAAAGATGTTGTTCAGAGCTGTTGTGGCATCTTTGACTCTCTTCTTCCCATAGCCTCTGAAATATTTCTTGTTTCAGCTACTAGTTAATTCAGTACATATTGTTATTGCCGAACCAAGCCCAAATTGCTGCTTTCATGTACATCTCACTTTCCATCCTGAAATACTGTATCAAAATTTTCTAGACATTTTAAACAACAACATACATGAAAACACTTCCCCTGCATATCAGCATTCATTCACTTGGTAATGGATGACAATATATTTAGCTATTTGCTTTGCAGAAATAAGATAAACTGCAGAAGAGATTATCAAGAACAGTTGTCAAATATTACAGCGACTTTACCCAATTCCTGTGACACGAGTTGTTTCTGTCAACTTGTTCTGACACCTCAAAAAGAATTGTTTTCTCAGCTTTCATTGCTTTTACTGCTGCTGTTGTGAAATGCTACAAGTACAGGCTACGTTAAAAAAAATCCAGGCTAGTCACTGAAAACAAGATGGATATGAATTCTTTGGAAAACCATCAATCAGAAGTCAAGCTGGAAAGTGTGTTACATCAATCTTCGCAATTTTTGCAAAACAAACCAAAATCCCATTGGACTGAATATTAAACTGTAACACAACAGTTACAAAATTAACACTTAGCTCCTATGCATATTTAATCTTAAAATACATTGACCTGCCTGGATTTCACTTTTTAAGAAGGTACAGTAGAACATGTGGCTGGCTCATTAGATGTTAATGTCATTTTTTTTCCAGTTCTGGCACATTTTGAACACACAAAGAATCTGACAACCGTAAGATTATTTCTGAGGTTTGGGCCAAAGGCACAGGGAGCTCAATGGCAACTCTGCCCTAACACCCTATTTACTTACCTGGAAAATGTTTATGCCACAGCTCCAAAGACCTGTTCAAAGTGTCTCACATCCCCCAATTATCAATATTATTACATGCCACAAAAACCAGTTTATCACATGTTTCATACTGCCCATCATGCAGTACAAATATTAATGCACTCAGCAGGTTTTAGGACTATCAGAACTTGATATGTGTGACAGCCACAGGTATTCTTCATTGGTTTATCTTCAGATCTGTTTCAAACATAAAATATGGTATTTTCTTGCAGTTGTGGAAACAACAAAGCACAGATGGAAGTCCCCTAGTGTTAAGTATGGCTGGACCCCTGCCTCTCAGACTGGCATACTGCCATCCACAACTAGTGGCACCCTTCAATAGTCTAGGCTTGGGCCAAAGCCAGACACTGTTCAAGTCTGCCAAGCTGGGTCAGACTCCATCTTAAGAGCTTGCTGTTAGCCACAGGTTCAGAATGGCAGCCTCTGCCTGACATATGTATTACTCTCCTCCTTCTCTCCCATCCCATTTTATTGCTGATTCAGTAGCTTGGCTAAAAGCACCACCTGCATCCTTTTTTCTTCAAGTGGAAGCATGCAGGGTGGAAGGGGAGGAATAATGAAGCCCCTCCTACTGCAATTCATTTTAGTTATTTTTGTGTATTTATCAAATTAATATTGTATTGTATTCTGGACTGTGTTGTGAACCACCCTGAGCCATATGGGAGGGGAGGCAGTATATAAATTTAATAATAAAATAAACTAAATATCCTACTCCCTCTCCCCCACAAGAGACTCAGGGCAGCTAACAGCATATAAAATATAATAATAAAAACAATAAGAAGATACAATAATTAATCTTTAAAATATAAAATATTTAATGTATTGTCTTGAGACCCTTTGTTGGGAAGTAGAGGGGCAAGGCATTGATATATCATCATCTACTTGGACCTGGAGAGAGAAACACCAAAGACTGGAACTGGGTAGGAACATAATATGAGCAGTTCTATCATAAGAATGGGCCCATGGAAAATTCAGTTAGACTTACATTCTTCCCTTTGTCAGCCTGTGCTTCAGAATATAACATTTCACTAAGCATATAATCTTAACAACTTTAAGCCATGGATGGCTGCATGTTTTATAAAATTGTTGGCTTGTACAAAAGATGGTGCAATTCTAACTGTCTGACATTAAACAGAAACTAGGGAATGCTCCTATCTTAATATATCAATAGCTGCAAGTTAAGAGTATAATTCTATCAAAGCAGGATCAGATGAATATTTCATGTCCCCTAGACAAATTTGAAGGCATAATAACAAAGACAGGGAACCTGAAAGGAGTGACAGACAGGATCTATATTGGCAAAAACTAAAAACGATGGTACATTTATACAAAAAGATGGGGAAAAGATTCAGTGTTAGAATTATTGGGTATCATATTGAATACGATAAAAAGGTTTTGAACATTTTTATTCATAATGTAAAGGAGATGGACATAGGCGATAGATAATGGATTCTGTGTTTTATTAGTGTAAATATCAGCTGTATTAAGAATACTAATATTTCCTACCACATTTATAGTTCAAATTTAAATACTGAAGTGGAACTGCAAAGAAATCAAACAAATAAACAAAGCAACTCTTAATAACAGTACTAAATTTGTGAATAAAGGGGTACTGTTTCAACAATTCAGATTCAAATCATAATTTATTTAAAGCCCCAATCTCCAAAATAAATAAATGTCTGAGTTTGGTCTAGCAAATATTTTAGGGTTGCTTAGTGAACTTCAGGGATAAGTGACAATTTGAACCCAAGATTCCCTGGCCCTGATCTGACACTCAAACCACTGTATCCACATAGGCATAATGTGGATATTGCCAGATGTTTCCATTTCCTTAGGCTTTTTGTTGGGGATTTCAGACTAGACTCAGTCTTAGGTTCCACCAGAAAATGAGAGTAGCAGAGCATTTTGAAAGTATGCAGTTATTAGTTACCTTTGTGGGTGAGGTACACAAAATTGATATAACAGTGAATAAAATGATAATGTTGTATAATTTCTCCATCTAAACATACTCACAACCAAAAGGTTACAAGGTTGAATTTCAAAGTCCAAAGAGACTAATAAAGTTTAAAAGTTGGTCAAACCCAGGCGGATCCACAGGAAGCAAAGTCCCCCTAAACAAAGTAGGGGTTCACAAAGCGTTAAGACAATTGACATAAGTAAAAATGGATATTTTATGGAATCATCCCATAAGGGCCTTCATACATAAGGCCAATCAAATTTATATAGCAGTTAAAAGTTAGGCCAATGGCATCCTTGATGTCAATGTCGCAAGTTAGGGAAATGACCAATCAGAGCTTTAGCTGAAAAAAGCTGACTTCATTGTGACCTGAACCAGCACTAGGTGAGGAGCTCATAGTGTTAATTGGAGAAAGCTAGGAAGAGAATGTCTTATCTTCAAATGTTCAACACAGAGCTAGCTACCAAGCTTCAAGACTGTAGGTGTGACACTCCCAATGACAATAATCTATGGCTTAATTGGAGGCACATACTTTTACAAAAAAAATCAGTTTAAGGCCTGCTTGAAGTTATAGGCCTGAACCAGGGTTTGAGAAAGCAACAGAATAAATCAGGTCAGCCATTTTTCCACTACTGGAGGTTAATGAGCATGAAGTTTGTATGTGTACTAAGTGCATGAGCATTTGCTTTGTCCCCTTGATTGGGACATTCTAAAAAAAAGGTAGTGTTCTCAAGCATAGTGGCAGATGCTATACATGCATACTTTGTACATATGCAAAGTGCTCAAAACACCGTGGTAGGATTTAAGCAGGGCATGGGGCCAGCATGCTCTTGACGGATCTCCCTCTTCATTCATTTTTCCCCAGCATGAGTAATATTGTCTGCAGAAGGCCTCTTATCAACAAGAAATACATCTAAGTAGTTTGTTCTACTCCAAAGTGCCTGAAGCTGGAACTAGACCAAATTCATGAATATATCAACTAGGAATGATATTTGAAACAGGCCTATTTTCAAAATAATTCTTCTTTTGCAAAGGTTTTACAATAGCTTCATCAAGGATCAATAGTGCTCATTCTTCTTGGAGAGAAAGATTCACAATCTTTAAACTAAATAATTTTCATTATAGGCCAACTCTGACCAAGCTTGACAGGTTTCTAAATGTCAAGTAGAGAGGCAAAGAGGTCAAGCTCCTTGATCACATCTTCAGAAGTCAATAACTAACCCTTGTTCAATGTAATTAGACAGAGGCATTCAAGTCAAAATAGACCCCAATGTTGCAATTCACAAAAAATCCAAGCAGTAACATGTTTCACATGCACTCTGAACCTGTCACCATAAAACCTTCATGTTTCTCCTGGTTGCTATCTGGTGCTCAACCTCCCTTTCGCTTCCCCCGGATGTTCCCAGCAGGGCAACCTTATCTATTCCACCCTAAAACATCCTTGTAGAATGTAGAGATGAAACAGAGTTGTTACAACCTAGATCAATGGGGGGTTATCTGGCCTAGCCTGAGAATCTTCGAACCCATTCCTTACCCTGGTCTCCCGCCATAATTCTGATGGTCCCCTCCCCTCTGGTATGGGTCCTAAAAAGACACCTTGTGTGCCTATGTCTATTGTCTCTGCCAAGAAGTTTGCTCTATGCTTCTTGGCTGCCTTCAGTTTTGTATTGCCTATTCAATAAAGGTTTTCTTTGGATTTTACCCTGAAATCTTGGATGTTTGCTTTGAGAGGACTTTACTAGCTGAACTCTGCCCAGTTCATGACACCTACATTATCAGGACCACTATTATAACCACCAAGTAGGTTTGGGTCATGTGACATTATGTAGCAGGAAACCAGTGCAAAAATTTAAAAAATAGTTTGCTGAAAGGGCTTGGGACATATGGCTCTTGGCTGGAAAACCTAAAGCCAAATGTAAATCCTAGCTTGAGCTCCCATCATAGTCAACTAAACAAAACAACAATTAACAAAGGAATTGGAAAAAATGGTGCACAAAATCCCTCTTTGCATCTTCATAGGGGTGTGCTTTCTGCATGCTTAGTTGTATTCTAAAGCATGAAATTAGGTACATTGAGAGCTTCCATGCAGACATTCCCATTCACCCACAGAAGAAGGCTCTTTAAGCACTAGGAGATGGATATTTGGAACAAATGAACTGCTTCTCAATTCTATGTCTATTTACTTAAAAATAAGTCTTATGGAGTTGAGTAGGACTTTCTTGGTATTAAGTGTGTTTATGATTGTGTGAGCCAGTAATGGCCATGAATGAGCATTGTGTGCAGTTCCATTTATAAATGATTGACATTGAAAATATGAATTATTATGAGCTATTTTTGGTTCTTACTAGTCTTGTGTTCTTGTGATTGGTAATTAAATCATTACATGTGGCTTGTTAAATTACTATGCATACAGTGGAAGGTTTAGTTCTCCTTGTGCTTTGCTAGAATTGATGCCATATATTCCTAAGATGTAAGAATGCAACTTAGAGGCAGGAGGTACACAATAGTGCATAGCCATTATAAGAGGTAGTATCTGGGTTTCTCTTGCATTGTTGTTGAAAGTCAGAATCTGTCAAGATTGTCTCTTACTGACATTTGATCCAGCCAGTTAATAGAAGCACTTGGCCATTTCTGTTGTTTGCGTATCACATATGGGGCTAAATTGGGAAGCTTTGACCGTTTATGCACTGGGAACTTCACTGCCCCACCTCCCATGCAGGAGCATGGGTGGATGAGGTGCACTGGGCCAAATACTCCCCTATGTGGGTGCAGGAAGAGGTGGGACAACCTGCCACGACGAAAACTCCAGCCTGCACCCCTGCATGAAACCTCTTGTGTATAAACGATCTTTGTGACGATAATTCTGCTTTACATATCTGGATTCATGCTGTACAGAGAACAAGCAAGATGAAATTGGTTTACCAGGACAGATTCTCACCCAGGGAAATCTGAAGAATCTCCACCATGTTACAAAGGTGATAGGGCCAAGACTGGATATTTGTAAGAGGAGGAGGTGGATGTATATATTAATGACAACTAGCTGAAGTTTTAGTAGTTGTATCCTTGCAAGCTGGTGGTAATTGTATATCATGTAAACAGCTGTTCATTCAACGCTAACAAGGATAAATAATTAAAACCGAATAGTAGTCTAAATGTTGTGTTCTATGTACACAACACCACAGAACATTTTCCCCGTCCAGACACTGAAATCCATTTATTGATTGAATGCCAGGGAGAAGCATTTTAATGATGTCTTCTTATTGCAGCTTTTCTGAGCCCAGTAATGAATGCACATTGTATTAAAGGAAAGTTGAAACATGTGTTATAAGCGTGCATGGAAACTTATGATGTGCATCTCACTCACAAAACCTGTTTTCTAGTCCATGAATGGATTATTCTTTTCTAATGTGCTCTCATGGATCTTTCACCATCAGGACATGTTTATGTTGCAGCTTGCTACAGCCAGACAAATACACTGAAGACTTCACCAGCATATTTGTCTGTTGTCACAATATGTCATGTAATACCATGAAAATCAGTGGGTTTGTGAGAGACTCATGGTTCTTCCTTCACACACACAAACAGGAGGCAAGGTGACTGACAAAATACCTTAACTTGAACTGTGCAACTCTTAAAAATGACCAAGAACTCTTTCCCTGGCTGTAATCTGCAGAATACTCTGATTTCTGTATTGACCACTATGATTGTAGAATCTTTCAAAAAAGCAGACTTGAATCCCAATGTCTCATGTTAGGGCATTTTTGCACTCTCATTTTTATCCCAGGTAAGTTCCTGTTTCTTCTGGTTCCACCTCTCTGCATGCATTTTGCTCCCTCAAGTGGTCCGTTCAATAGTAGAAAGGTTTATTTCCAGCAACAAAAACTGCATTTAATATGCAGGAGATATCCTGGAAATAAAGTGGTGTAATAGCAAATCAACCACGACAGGGATCAAAATGTACAGAACTGCCCCCCTACAAGTAACAGAAACTTACAAGCAACACAAATGAGAATTTGGAAAAGTGCTTATTCATAAAAAGGTAAAGGTAAAGGTATCCCCTGTGCAAGCACCGAGTCATGTCTGACCCTTGGGGTGACGCCCTCTAGCGTTTTCATGGCAGACTCAATACGGGGTGGTTTGCCAGTGCCTTCCCCAGTCATGACCGTTTACCCCCCAGCAGCAAGCTGGGTACTCATTTTACCGACCTCGGAAGGATGGAAGGCTGAGTCAACCTTGAGCCGGCTGCTGGGATCGAACTCCCAACCTCATGAGCAAAGCTTTCAGGCGGCTGCCTTACCACTCTGCGCCACAAGAGGCTTATTCATATTCAGTGTTAAAAACATCATATCTGGCTTTTAAGTATCTGGATTCAGATGCTAGAGGAGAAAACCGGAAAGAAATGCCATTGGCTCCCAACATTCACAACACAATTTCCACTAGGATCTGAGTTAAGATGCATCACATATTTCTCCATCCAGAAGCAATCGTTGCTGCAGCCATGCCTTACCCCTTCAGGCTCTGGTGTCAAAGGGAATTAGTTTTTATAGCTAAGGCCTATGAAGCAGCTAAAGTGACATCTCTATTCCACCTCATACTTCTATGATATCTATGATTCGGTTATGGTAGGAATTCTAGAGACCATAGCTTAGAATGGAGAGAGGAAAACAATGAGCTGGGTTTTTAATAATCTGAAGGTGTCCCAAAGTGGCTTACAAACAACTTTTCCTTGCTTCTCCCTCTGCAGATACCCTGTGAGTTTGGTGGGGCTGAGAGAGCTCAGACAGAACTACTATGAGAACTGCTCTAAGAGAACTTTGACAAGCCCAACGTCACCCAGCTGGCTTTATGTGGAGGAGGGGGGAATCAAACCTGTTTCTTCAGATTAGAGTCTGCTACTCTTTAACCACTGCACCACGCTGGCATGCATCTTTTCTGATCTCTCAGTCTCACACAGTTCTCTTTTACGATTTCTTGCTCTGCTGTTTTCCCAACGTGGTATGCTTTTTCTGCCATGTTTTGGGAAACAGTGGAGGGATTACCAAGCAATTCTATCTCCCAAGTACCCTTTCATAGAAGCAGAAGGAACACAAGCTAAACAGAAACAGAGGGGCACTGATGACAGCACAGAGGACATATATCTTGCTCAAATGTGAATACCATGATGAGGATCAATGGAAGCCAGAGCCCCTGACTTTAATATCCCTGGGCAGTTTCACTGCTTAGAATGGATACATGAAGGTGCCAGCCTTACCTCAGCATCCTGGAAATCTCTGCAGAATACTTCCTGGAAAACAGCCTGGTATGCAGTAATGGTATTTACTTTTGAGATGCAAACTGTACAGCACCTTTGTTCTTTAACCTTCTCTGACATATACATTTGCCAGCGCTTTGAGTTAAAAGCCACTTCTGCCCAGTTAACAAGTATAGCTCTATTTACTACATTTAATATTCCTCTAATGAACTCAAAACAGCTTTATGTACGTGGTGTTCCAGAATTCTGCTTACAGCAGAGTCATTATTACTGCACATGCATAAACACAAGTCTCCACCATGAAGAATATATACTTGATCCTCGAAGAGTACCTGAAATCTCACAATTAGTAAGACAAATGAGGCATGACATACTGTCAAACGTGGAGAGTCTACAGGCAGTCACAACAGATCTTCAAACCATTTGAATTTTAAATCAAACCGTACCTTAATAATTGATAGAACCTCCACAAATTCTAAGCATGACTGATGATATATATAGAGACTTGACTGAATGAATGTTTAAAAAAAAAACACCCAATAACAACCATATGATATTCACATTGTGTACCAATGAATGAATAACTGCTTGATATGAATTAGAGTTTATAATCAGAATTTAGACTATGGCTACAATAATTAATAATACCTTTCCAAAGGTTCTCATAATGAATGATGGGGGAGCATACAGTCATATAAACAAGATCCAACCTGGTCCAACTTTAACATGCATTCTAGACTGATTCCCAGGTGAGCACTGAAGTGAAAATGATTTGCCAAAATAGGTCAGCCATCCATTATCTGTGATCATATGAAACAATACTGAAACTTGATTGTTGTAGTACATAGAACTGCCTATCAAAAATGTTTTTAAAAATCAGAAATAGAATTTCCTATAAGATTCATTTTGATGACTCTGCCTTGAAAGCGGCCAAGAGAATGCATCAAAATGTCACAAATCACCACGGAGGACAATAAACATGCTAGTCAGCATTCCTAGCAGTATAATTCTCAACAGTTGCTTGTTTCGAAGACCACTGACTTCAGTAGTCTTAAAGGGGTGTCTCTCTGTATGACTGAACTGTATATCTCCAAAAGACACGGAATCAGTATGGTTGACAGCAAATCTGCTGCAAAACATCAACTTATTATCTCCCTTATCCCGACTTTTCCTTGTTTTATCTCGTTCCTTCTTATCTTTTCCTCTTTCTTTCCTTGGATCTCTCCAAAGCCAGCTATGATACTATGTCCTACAACTCTTTAGGGTGAAAATCACTTGATTCTGCTCACTATCTGATCAATCCACTGAAAACTGAGTTTTCCTCTAATATGCAGTTTAAGGAACTTTGAAGAATACAGACTGTTTCTGCACGAGGAATCTGCCCCTGGAAAGCCTCTGGTTAATGGTGGGTTTTATTGTCCCTTCCACATGACTTTGCCTGCATCCCAAGGCTTTCCAAGGGCTGGCTTGAGTTATGCCCAGATTTGCCTCAGGATAAGGGAAATAGCAAAAAGTAGATTTTCCACTTTTTATCTTGCATCCATTGGTGAGCAACAAGAGGCAGGTCCATATGGAGGGGGAAAGGCATAATAGTCTCTGCAGCAGTGTCCTGCCCTCGCTCCCACCTCCCCTCTCCATTTCCTGCTCCAAGAATTTTTCTTTAAAAAAATGGCAGGACTCCCATTGTTGTGGGCCTGCAAACGTACGGGTCAGAGGGAAAATGCAGGAGGGGTCTTCCATATGGAAGACTGCAAATGCGAGGTTTACCATCCTGCGTTTGCAAGCAGGAGGACATGTACATTTTACCCCTCTGTGTAGGAATGGTAATGGAATTTTAAAAATTGTGGGAGTTTATGGGGAATATGTGCTCTTTGAAATGTATTACAAAAGAGGAAATGTTCCTGACAATAATTAGGGGTTAAAATAAATTACTATTTTGTCCTTTCAGTTCTGCAGGGACCTCTATTCAGGTTCCACTGTGTTCACCAATTTCAATTTGTTCAGTTCACAGTTTTCATCTAGAATCTCATCTAGAATCTTTGCTATAGCTATCCTTTCACCAGGTAAAGATGAAGACTTTAGAAAAACAAAGTAGTTTAGCTAAGGGAAGATCACTTTTTATGATGGCAGTAAACTTCAGAATGGACCCTGAAGAGTCAGCTATTAAATGCATCATTACCTTAAGGGTGAATCTTAAACCATTTATCATCCATCATGAATCCAAACATGAGTAATGAAGGGAGATGGTTTTTGATTTTTGAAATTAAGGCCTCTTAAAAAAAGGGAGCTTAGCACTGATACATCTATATACATGAAATCGTGACCATACACCCTGACAAACTGTTGAAGGCTCTTAAACCTCCTATTGGTGGAATCTTCCCTGTCCCCAGAACCAATTGCTGCTCTTGCTCAGGATCCCTTCAATTCTGCTCTTGCTCAGGATCCCTTCAGGCCTGCTGTGGAGGGAGCCTCTAACAGCTCCAGGCTGATGGGAGGGAGGCATTTCCAAGACCAACGCAAGGGATACTGTGGGCATGGGTATGCTTTCCTTTCCCATGCATGTCTCTTCTTCTCCACTCTCTGAACATTTGAAGCCTACCAAACAAGGCTGTTGTGCAGATGAAACTGTTGCAGGGATTAATTTTCCTCCTGTTTTATCTGCACAACACTCCTGTGCAATTGCCTCAAGTGTTTCATCTCCACAACCATCTGTGTGGAAGACCTCAAATGCTTCTTTTGCACAACAGCCCTGCAGCCATTACTGTCTGGAGGGCTGATATTTATAGTCTGGAGAGGAGCTGTAATGCCAGGAGTTCTCCAGGCCCATCTGGAGTTTGACTACCCCTGGGCTGGAAATATTCCTTGAGGTGTGGAGGTGGGGCATGAAAACGGTACAACATCTCAGAGTCTATCCTACAAAGTAGCCATTTTTGCCTGCTGAGCTGATCTTTATAATCTAGAGCAGGGGTAGTCAACCTGGACATCCTCCAGATGTCTATGGACTACAATTCCCATGAGCCCCTGCCAGCATTTGCTGGCAGGGGCTCATAGGAATTGCAGTCCATGGACATCTGGAGGACCACAGTTTGACTATCCCTGATCTAGATATGAGCAGTAATAGTAGAGCCAATGGTAGAGACATCCCTTAACAGCAACAGTTTATATTTTTGGGTGTAAACAGATAGACTGACCAACGGGATAATAGAGATGATGAGAGAGGCTTGTAGTCTGAGGTTGGGGTAAAGTGGCGCAGGTATATCCAACCTGGGCTGTGGGCTCTGGCCAGCCCTTACCAGTAACAGTTTTAATTTTTTGTTGCAAACAGACAGGCAGACCAGTAACGGTCCTGTGATTCTGGAAAGTGCAGGAAGATCTTAATAAGGAATCTTTAGACCCTGTAACTGTAAATGGTAAACAAGCAACTGGCTGAAGAGACATAGGGGCTGAAGTGACTTTGCTCAAGCCTGGACTGATAAATAAAAATCAGTATTTGCCAGGAAGATCCTATGAAATAAAAGGCATGTCGTGCAGAATTACAAGTGGAGTTAGCTTGGGAGTTTGCATACAAGAGTTTACAAGAAAGTAGACAGTGAGATTTTAGGGGGGACATAGGTTTTCCAGTTTCATTAGGCAACGATTTGGCTTTGTGGGCAACAACAGGATCTACAGTTGCCAGCAATACGCCTCAGGCTTCAGAAGAGCAGACATCACCTAGCCAAGCAACAGACTGTGCTAGCTAAGCCCAGTGACAGCGAGGTTTGGAAGCGGGGCTTTGAAAGGGTACAAAGCCTCAGAGCCCACCCTCCAAAGGAGCCATTTCTGCCTAGGGAGCGGATCTTTAGAGTCTGGCGATGAGCAGCAAATCCAGGAGACCTCCAGACTACACCTGGAAGTTGGCTACCCCTGGGTTGGAAATATGCCTTGAGGTTTGAAAGTGGGGCCTCAAAACAGTGTAACGCCTCCACAGCCACCCAACCAGGCATATAGTGCCCCCGACGTATTTTAGGTCAAGAAAACATTGCAGAGAGGAGGTAAGGTTGCCAAATAGGTGTAGGCTCATGTTCTGCAATGCCACACTTCCGAGGTGTTCTTGAACCTGCCTTAGGCCAGCGTTGTGGTGCACAGAGAGACCTTCTCTTAGGGTTGCCAGGTTCCAAGTGAGGCACCAAACTATGAGATAGCGCCCGTTGCATTACAGCACACAATAGGCTTTACTGCTAGTCTATATTTATAAAAAACATTTTATGCTCATGCACACAAAAGGGTTTTGTTTTCATGAGCAAGTATTCAAATAAGCAGTCTTCCTACCAATCTGAAGTGATATGATCCCAGAATAGTTGTACAACATGACCTGCTGTTTGTGCCAACTGGAATTTACTTCCCATTTATTCCCCAAAGGCTTAGATATTTAATATTGTATATTTAAAACCTGATGATTTAGCAATCAACTATTGCCAGCGAAAATGAGTTCAAAAATTCCCTTTACCATTTTGCAATGAGATCGGTTCTCTACAGCAGGTCTGCACATTCTCTTCAAATCAGATTATATTGCTATTAAGAGATAATTAAGATCAGTTTATGACTTTCAGTGTGATGGAAATGAGATTAGGGAATAACCCAGCATAAAATATGGAATTAATTTAACCATTAAAAGCGTATTTAACACTATTTAAACATTTTAATTATATTAACTGAACGACATGTCAATACCAGTAGAACCGCAAAATGACTTGAGAACTTTTATGACATGAACAAAAACTTTAAAATCATTATTTGTACTGACCTCACAAGGTCATGCTCAGATCATTCTTTTCTTCTATCTACATGAGGCTAAACCTAATGGAAGTGTGAACTTTCAGGTAGTATCAGCTGGCAGCACACTTTTCAATGCAGTAAGAAAAGAAATATCACATCTAAATGATAAAGGACAGCATATTCATATTTCCAGTACTGGATCTTGGACTATGTATTGTCCATAACTAATAGCACAGATAGTGGGGAACGTCACTTGTGAATTATCAGGAGAATGGTCATACTCATGCACATGCTACAATACAGCTTTTCCTCTTATGGGGAATCAAAGATGCTTGCATCATTCTCCTTTCTTCCGGTCAATCCTTACCTTGTGAGAAAGATTACAGTGACAGTATTTCCAAATCATAGTACATGATTTTATTATCATGTAGCTAGAGGACTCATTGAATGTTATTAGAGGTCAGCCCATGGCAAAGGCTGGTGGCCCAAACAAGAGATCTCTGGCCACTTCCCTTGGTGCTATGTGCTATCTACCTCATTTATTGAAAACCACTGGTTTAAAACAATTAAATAGGGATGTCAATTTGGAAATGTCAATCACCACTTTGGGAATTTCTTCCAGGCCAAACAAGCCAGGGATTCTGTTTTTATGGGGAGCATCATCTGGGCATAGAATTTGGGCCACTGTGGGTGGGCAGGTAGTTGTGAATTTCCTGCGTTCAGGGGGTTGGACTAGATGACCCTGGAGGTCCCTTCCAACTCTATGATTTTATGATTCTACTAATCATGATCTAGTCTTACCACGCTCAACTTCTATAAACATAATGAATTTAAACAGAGTGATTTCTGACATCTCAGAGCCGGTGGAAACCTTCCATCTAACACTTGATTTACAAGAAGAGAAACATGAAACTTCCCCGTTTCCAGTCTTAACTAAATTGGAATCTGGGCTGATACCAATCAGAAGGCCTTATGCAATTTAAGCTGTCACAGGCTTGGATGGAAAATGTGGTTTAATTGAAAGACAGGCAGGCCTTTAACAAAAAAAGGCACTAGGACAAGCGTGTGGAGAAAAAGATGCAGAGAAAGAAATTGTTCAGGGCAAAATGTCACTAAATCATGTCTGAAAGAGTTATTATTAATCAAGAATGAGTCAGCAGGCAACAAGCAATAAAGACATAGTTACTTAACCTGTGGTGAAGAGTTATCTCCTTTTTACACTGATGTTCTTAATTGACCTGTTGGATAAGAAAGGCATGTTTTTTGCTTTTATTTTTAAAAAACCCTGGAACTACCATCCTACCACCATTTGATGAACTATGTTATATTTGGGAGATTTGGCAACTTACTAAAAATCAATATTTTCCCAATCTTACACTAAAGAAGCAGGTCTGCATTATATCAAAGAATTTATATTCTTCCTAGGCCCTTTTCACTTAGTGAATCATAAGGACACCATTCAGCAGGTTATACAAATAGTTTAATAATATAGAATTTGCCTGTTTCCTTTCATGGCAAAGAGTTGCAGCCTTCTGTCTGTACTGATAGCAAACATAATTTAACATCCATGTACTAAGCCACTATGTCTTAATTCAAATAATTAATTTGTCACATTAGCAAGTCTGTGTTTTGCACTTTAGAGAAGACTTGTTTGATGGAATGCACTTTTGAAAGCTTAGAAAGAGCTCTGAAGGGTTTATACTTGAGTGATAGGCTGGTCCAAGCAATTTGATTGGTTAGCATCATCTAAGCAGAGACACTTTAGGGCTGAATGCTGAGGAGCAATTTAAAACAATCAGGAGAACTGCGGAAAGTTGGCAAGTACCAGTGGGTAGTTAGATGGAGTCTCCTATTCAGAGCAAGTTAAGGAAATATCTTCTAGTGTGTTGGGACTTTTGGACTTGTCTTGGGCCTAAGTCCTTCCAGAGAAATAAAGCTGCAGAGTAATAGAATGTGTTGAAAGTAGGGTTGGGCGCTTTGCCTCCCCTCCCCCCCCCACGGTGCAGCACTGGCGGGGTTAGGAGCGCCCAACCCTAGTTGAAAGTATGTAGTTATTAGTTACCTTTGTGGATGAGGCATAGATTCAGTCTCACAAAACTTTGAGGTTTAAAAGAGAGAAATCTTTATTGAAAAGATTATTTACAAATACATATCATATTTATCTATTTCAGCCTCCTCACTGAAGCAGCGCACAAAAGCTTAGAAAGTAGCTACAAAGCAGCACATTGCAAGCCTCTATGACTAGGCTGAATTCAGGTTACATGACCTTTTATGTATGGTGGAGGCTGTGCTAGGCTGCTGGCATTTCTTGCAGCGGGGCAGTAGGCCCCACTGCTTCTTGTGTGCCTACAGGGGAAGATTTCCCCCAGCACACATGATTCACCCCAGAATTGTGCACGCACATGCACAGCTCCAGGGTGGAAAGGTTCCTCTGTGCTTCGCTGCAGCAGTAGGGGTAGGGGCAGGAGGTTACTTCCACAAGGTATTCAATCCCAACGACATGGTGGAGAAACAGGAAGCATGGACAACCCAAAGTTTCCCCCCAGCTCTTCAGGTTGTCATTCAACATAAATCATCACAGTGGTGGTTTTGGGGACTCAAACTTCCATCCCCCCCCAGAGTCCCAAAAGCCATGATGAGATGGCAGGATAATGCAGGAGGGGGTCTCCCATCAAGAAGCGTGCAAACGGGTGGTTTACTATCATAATTTGGAAGCAGATGTGCACATTTTATGCCTCCATGTGGAATCAGTCTCATTTCCCCCCAAACACTATACTTTGGGAACACGTCTGAAGCCAGGGAACACAGTGGCTATGCAAAATGGCTGCCAATCCCATAATGGGGGTGCAGGATCCCTACCTTCACTTTCGGTTTCCTGTTGCCACTCAGAGTGGTGGCAGAAGAAAAATAGACAAACTATAGGCCATTGGTCTATTTGTAACATCAATTCTCTTTAGGAGTTACCAGAAATCTATGGTTTATACCATAGGGGTATTGGGGTATTTGGGATATTCCTACTGGGGTTTTTCCCTGAACTTATATTATGTCACCCTTGTCCCCACCCCGGTCTTCTGTTGGTTGCCAGCCATGCCTGAAAACCCTAGAGGCTGAAGAACTCTGGATCATTATTTTCTTAATTTTCTATAGTTGAGGCTCTGGGCTGACAGTTAGATACTCAATACTAAGATTCTCTTTTTCTGTGATAATGAGGAGTTGTTAACATCAAATAAGGTTAAGAAACTCTTGGCAGGCATGAATTTTAGACATTTGGCTGTAGCTAATTTTTTTGTTCATGTAATTCGATTTAAAGGACTTCAAACATGGTAACTGGTTGGTTACTTAAATTACTTGTTTCTTGATGTGTCTAGTGTGACACTGCTCAAGGCCTGTAGGCCAAATGAGGCATATTATTACAGTTAAGTAACTAAGTAAGATCCTTGGAAGTGCTACCTAGAAACTGCTACAATGTTTCCACACATGTGGGAAACTTAGAACTAAAAAAATATAAAATATACGAAGCTGCATAAGATGGTTGGTCAATCAAGGTCAATATTGTCTACACATTGAATGGCAGCAGGTCTCCAGGGTCTTGGGCACAGGACTTTCACATCACCTTTACATTCATCTTAAACTGGAGACGCTGGGGACTGAACTTGCGATCTTCTGAGTGCTACTCTGTCACTAAGCAATAGTCCAATTCTAAGATTTGATTTCCATCCTTATTATTTAAAGCCATGTATCCTGATATGCCCCAATTTCAATCAGCTCTGGTCCTGGCCCCTGCCTGGTGGAATGAGCACCTGGAGAACATCAGGGCCCTGATGGAATTAGCACAGTTCCACAGAGCCTGCCACAGTGGAGCTCTTCCTTGCACCAGGCTTACGGTTGAGGCCAGCATACATGGAAAATCTAAACATCATGCAGGCTCCCCCTGCTGGTATGTCATCTCCCCTTGGCTCCTCCTCTCAGGGGAAGGATTCATCAGATGACTGGCTCTCTACATATACTAACTTTATGAGCTACTAGTGTAACTTAACCTGAATATTATAACATGTATTGTATAGAATTTTAAATGTATATTTATTGTATGCTTTTATCATGCGTTGTTATTGTTTATATGATGTGACCTGCTCCAAGATCACTGGATCAAGAGGGGTGGGCTAAACAAACAAACAAACAAACAAACAAATAAATTTATTCAATATGATTTGCTTGCCACCATCAAATGCTAGATGCTATTGCATGTCAGCTATTGGATGCTGTTAACTGCAGCTAGACAATATAACTGTGTTTTTTGGAGAGGATTTTCACTTGAACTAGATCCAACATGATAGAGCAATAATTCCTACCCCTCCTTGTGATAGCATTACAATTCGCCTAGATTGGAAGCTGGAGAGTACTAACTGTCATTTTAGCTGTCCAGTATTAGTCCAGCACTACATTTAAGCTGTCAAATACTGATTGCTGTTGTATGTCAGATAATAACTATACATTAATAATGAACCTCACTGAAATAAAGTACTGACCATCACCAGAATTTTTTGAAAGTCTCCAAAAGTTTCCGGATGATCCTACCCTGGCTGTGTTCTCACAGAGACTCCCTATACAAAGTGCTTGGCGCAAGAAAAAGGACATGTGAAAGTAATACATGGGGCCAGTACTAGGAATTAAAGGTAAAAGGTACAGGTATCCCCTGTGCAAGCACCGAGTCATGTCTGACCCTTGGGGTGACACCCTCTAGCATTTTCATGGCAGACTCAATACGGGGTGGTTTGCCAGTGCCTTCCCCAGTCATTACCATTTACCCCCAGCAAGCTGGGTACTCATTTTACCGACCTCGGAAAGATGGAAGGCTGAGTCAACCTTGAGCCAGCTGCTGGGATTGAACTCCCAGCCTCGTGGGCAGAGCTTCAGACTGCTTGTCTGCTGCCTTACCACTCTGAGCCACAAGAGGCTCAACTAGGAATTAGTGGTCCTTAATTGGCAGCTTCCCATCCAGCCCTTCTTCTCTGCACAATACCAGGTGTTTGTGCTCCAGGACACTCATTGCTTGCATCAACCAAAGGAAGGGCTATTAGGAAGAAATGGGAAGCAGGAGCACAGATCACCTATTTTCCATAATGATCTATAGGTCTGCATCATACTCCTAGTGAGCATTTACATTTCCAGTGGATATTTGCAAACAAGAATTTTTGTGGGCCAAATTCATCTGAGCTGTGAAAAATGACCCAATTAAAGCCCAATCATACTTCTATGGGCATATGAAAGAATAGTACCTCAGTTTTCCATCATCTCAGCCTCCCAAGGCAGCCCACGATCAATTTTAAAACAATAATGAAAGTGATAAAAAACCAACCACCAAAAAACAGAACGCATCTGCAAAACAATTAATCATTCTAAATATTGCCAACAAAGGTCCACGAACTCCAGAGAGTCCCAAGCTACCCAAGGCAAGAATAAATGAGAGAGTTTTCCATTTATTTATTTGTTTATTTAAAGCATTTTCATCCCACCTTCTCTCCTTAGACTCAAGGTGGCCCACAATGCAGCAACCAAGTTGCAAGGACATAAATGATAACACTCCAGTTAACAGCATTAAAACATATTAAAGTAAACCACTGTAAAAGCACACATGAAGGAAAATGCACAGGGTCAAATTATGAACTGCCAGCTGCCCCTGAGCAACACATCCTCTGCCAAAGGCTCTCCGGAATGAAGTTGTGCTAAGGAGCAAGCAAAGGTGCTGGCAGATCACTGCAAAGGGCTGAGTCCACTATGGAAAAAACCCAGATGCTGAAAGGTTAACCAATCAGGTGCCCTAAAGCTATGCCGAGGTAAAACATTCCACATTCTGGATGCTACAACCAAAAAAGGCCTTGTCTGGCCTCCCACCTCAGTTGTGAGGGTGGCATACTTTGCCACAGGAATATGCAGTGATGATGAAATAATTTTTTCAAAGCCCTGAATAAATGAAAGAGCCAAAAGAGAGACAATTTTAACACAAGGTAATCTTCCCCACAAAAGAGAAGCTGGGAGATAAAGTAAAGTTGTACTCTGGTTGGAAAATCCTTGTGAAGGGAAGACAGGAAGGTGACCTCAGCAGGAATGTGATGTCATGAGGTCCAGCCTCTCTGAGGGAACTGATCTCTGCAATCCGCAGATCATTTGGGATTCCAGGAAATCTCCAGGCTCCTCCTGAAAGCTGGCAACCTTGTGATAAAGAGGCCGAGCACTTAGGGGGTCAGTTCACAGAATGAAGGGTTTATGGTGATTTCTAAGTTCCCGGTGTTTGATGGCAAACAAACTTCTTTTTGGAAAAAAAAACCCAAAGATTTCTTTAGATGCTTATAAATGGTTTTTGAGTTATTATTATTTTTTATACTGTGCTTCCCTGCAACCTGGCTAGGGGTGGTTCACAACAATAAAATACAATATCAGAAACACAGTTTAAAACACAATTTAAAACCAATCCCGATTTAAAATCAGCCCCCCTTCCCTCCACCCGCCCCAACCTCTTCCGCCAGTTACCCAGAGCATGGTATAAAATGCAGGGGTGGGTGGGTAGACCAAGGAAGAAGTATGAGCAGAAGCCTCAAAGAAGATTCCAAGAGAAGTTGCATCTTTTATGAAATGGACCAAAAAATGAACCCTCCAAAGTCTCATTCATCGTATTTGTTTAGAAATGAAAAAATGGAAGAAGGGGCGATGGATGGATGGATGAATGCTGCATCATTTGTCTGTTTCTTGTCCTTTCCTGCTCTCCTTGCCCCATTACTGAAACAGAATCACTCCTCTTCCTTTTCTGGAACCCTGGACACTGTATCCAACATGTCCCATGTGTTGAATCATGGTGCACCTGGGAGGGGAGATTTGGTCAACAGGGGCCTGATATTCTCCAGAGTGCACCAAACCCTCTGATGCATTGGAAGTGGCATCCAAGGTACAAGGTGAGGTATGGAGGTAACATATTCTTTGCTCCCACCTG
The DNA here is from genome assembly GCF_049243985.1 of Paroedura picta. Taxonomy (NCBI): domain Eukaryota; kingdom Metazoa; phylum Chordata; class Lepidosauria; order Squamata; family Gekkonidae; genus Paroedura; species Paroedura picta. Next base: position 26,671,898 of record NC_135376.1, on the reverse strand, counting down.
CCTGCCCAACTGCTCAGCCACAGCATCCTACTCAATACGTGCTGGGGGATGGAACTTTGGAACAAAAATAATCAAAATGAACATCTGTTATGAGAACAACCGTGATAAAATGAACATTTAAAAATCTGGAGCTCTCTGAAAATCCCAAACTGCAATCCCAATGGGTCTTGAGCAGATTCTAAAAGCCATATTGCAATAAAAACTGTTTGTCCAATTGCACAGATTGCCATTTATGTTAAAGCAGAGGGCATTTTTCTTCCCCGAAGAGGCAGCTGTCCAAGAAACAAAAAGCACAGATAGATAAATCATCTGAGTTAAATTCATGTAGTAGTCAAATATGGGAGCTCTACATACTACAGATTACGGGTGCATGCTAATTTTCAAAAACACTCTTGAGTATTGCCTATCTATGCAATCTGTTTGCCACCAAAAGGACAGTTGGATCATGGCTCTACAAGTACATGTAACCCCAAGAAATAGGTTATTTCCCATTACAGTACAATCCTAAAAAACTTTTCTGGAAGTAAGCCTCACTCAATAGACTTGAGTAGGACCTGAGGAGACCTGATCCGTCAGGACAGTGCTGTTCAACTCTTCATGTTAGGCGCAGTCTGCCTTTAATCATTTCCCAACAAGCTGCTCTTGCTGTAGATCCTTTTCTGTAAAAGTCAATTTTGCAGCTACACATTCTGATTAAAACAGTGACATTCAATTATACATGAGAGACTCTCCCACTGAACTGTCCTCAGTGCCCATAGTGCTGCTGAACTCAAGCCTTGATATTCAATGCTAATCTCGCATGTGTCCATTGTGTGTGTCACAGTTTAAGGAATTCATCATGTCTGTTGTATGTCTTGTTTAAGCAATAATTAGAATTCACAGTCCAATGCTCTGATGAGTTAAGGTCTTTAAAATCTGTGCTAGTCCTGTACCTTTTTAGTCATAATGATTAAGTGGAAAATTGCTATAAATGTTTCCTGGGTGATGCAAATGAATCATAAATTAAATCAGATTAAAGCAGGGGTGCAGTCAAAGAACACCAGTTGTGTTTTACACCAAGGATTTGCTCAGCAAATATACATCAAAGATGTTTGAAATGAGAAAATATGCTGCTATTCTATTTAGGAACAACTGTAAGCAATATAGACCCAAATACAGAATGAAGATCTTCCCAGCCATGAGTGCCTATATATATTTGTGAAACAGCCTGGTGGGTGGAGTGTGTCTGGGCCGTCCGAGCTTGAATATGGGCCAAACAGGGTGCAGCTGGCCCCTACACATACCACGCTCCTTGGCTCCCCACTCATCTCTCCACCAGCCTGCCTGCAGCTGAGCCTGGCTGCCATGCCTTGCACCTCTGCCATGCTCCTGCTAGTGGTGCTGGCCAGGAGGACGAGGCGGCAGCCAGTGGGGGTGAGCACTGGTATCCACCAGCCGGCTGTCGCGCCTTTTCGTAGCTTGTGCCTGTGCCGCGCTCCTTCTGGTGACCACTGGCCAGAGGGATGCAGCAGCCAGTGGAAGGTGGCGCTGGTGCCCAGCACCTGGCAGTCATGGTCACCAAAGAGGTACTAGCTGCCAGCAGAAGGTGGCACCGCCCAGCTGCACACACTGCCGGCATCCAGGAGTACCTGTCGGACGCAGGAGGAGGAGGCGGGTGGCAGAGAGTGCCAGCGGTGCCCAGGAGACGGCACTGGCAGCCACCAGGCTGAAAGCAATATAGAGATCACTGCACAGGACAAACACTGAGCATCCAGATGAAGTCCAGGTATGTCTGCACAAAATGTTACTTCCAGTCTTCTGGTGACTCCCTGATAAAACATATTGTTTTGCTAGCATTTGACATCCCCAGTGTTTTTGTGCACGGTTCTCCTTTTAAACATACTTCCAGAAATCAGGGGTGACTCACGTGTTGCAAAGTCCATATGGTGCAAATGTGGTTGCCCCAAGGACTTTGAAGAGTCCCAATTTAAACAGGGCCCAGATCACACTGGGACTGTAACATGTGCAGACAATGGCCCTAAGCCTCCTCCTCATTCCATTTTCCTGACGCAGAATGGCTCTGTGTGTGTACATGTGAAAGGACCCTCTGGGAAAACTTATGTCAGCTATACTGACGGCTATGTCTACGTTTCCCCAGCGGAGCAAATATTGGCTCCTCTGGGATGTCTCATGCAAATTATATGTGTGCATACGCACAAGCTGAATCTGTCCATTTACTATGGCCCCAGTCCATATAGAACCATCTGAAAATTTAGTTGCAAGCATAGAACCGCAGGCGGCACATGTCTATTGATAGTCCACACGTCCGCCACATGGAGTTTGTAATGAATGAATTAGCCAAAAAAAAAAGGAGAATTTTTTTTCAAATATCTATTTCACTTGTTTCTGCATACAACTTATGAACAATGTCCTGGCTCAAATCACTGGCCTCAGTCCCATTCTCAACAACCACATGAATAAGAGTTGGTTGGTGAGAGTCGTCTGGAGCAGTGCCTCATTATACCAGTGCCAACACAGCCTTTTTGGGCAATTTAGATCTGATTACATTTACATGTTGCTTTTCTGCCAGTATGACTCAGACTGCAACAGAGGGGACAGGTAAGGGAGAGGCGGGGAGGAAAAAGGAAAATGAGTACCAGTATTTTTCATAACGTTATATAATGGTTACATCACAGCCTAGTGAAATGGCCATTGATGGAAATAGTTCTAAGAGGATTTATTCATTGAATGGCCAGATGGTATAACCAGGAGATCTGGTCTTGCAGCCAAGCAAGAGACATTCGGAAGTGGTTTGTCATTGCCTGTCTCCGCATCATGAGCCCTACTGTTCTTGTTGTTACTTTCTCTGAAACTCTGGAGGCATCTCATCTAAATACTAGCCAGGCTAGGCCCTGCTTAGCTTCTGAGATCAGCCAGGTTTGGGTTTGTCTGGGCTATCCAGTGCTTGTTCTGCACATGTTGAATAATGCACTTTCAATACACTTTTGCATGGATGAAAGTAGAATGTGCATGCAAAATAAACATGCTCCAGTTTAGTCAAGATGGTAACCACATGTACTGGGGGCAGTGGGCTCCAGCTGCTGGTTTCCCAGCATACATGGTTATAACATCTGAAAAGGGCTTCTTAGGTGTACTTTTGTTCCTGCTTCCAGGGAGAACACTACTGCTGGGACATCCTTTCCTGTTCAACTCTTCTAAAAATCATCTCTGAACATTTGGGAAACAAAGCTAATCGGGGCTAGAAAGCTGTGAGGTCTGTCTGTACCTTGGCAGACAAACATTGTCTGCACCTTTTTGGAAAAAAGGTAGAATCTGAAGCTGTGCAAGGAATATATTCTTCAAAACTACTGATAATACTTCAGCGAGAGAAGGCACAGAGGTCCAGGTGGTGCTGTGCTCTTACCTACTGCTGCAGAATTTGGCAGCTGCTGTACAATGAATTTTAATATTCTATTTTAGGATTTTAAATGTTTGCATTTTATTCTTTATAATAATTGTGTTTTAATTGATGTGATCTGCCTTGAGCCCTTGTGGAAGGGTGGAATACAAATGGAAAAAATAAAAATCAATGTACTTATAACGTTGCAGAAAACCCATTGATGCAAACAAGAAAGAAAACACCTTGATGAAGAAAGAAAGAAAGAAAGAAAGAGAGAGAGAGAGAGAGAGAGAGAGAGAGAGAAAGAAAGAAAGAAAGAAAGAAAGAAAGAAAGAAAGAAAGAAAGAAAGAAAGAAAGAAAGAAAGAAAGAAAGAGGGAGGGAATAAGAAATGTAAAAATAACATGGCAATAACATGATTTGAAGAAGGAAGAAGCAAAATCGAGTTGGGGTGTTGGGGGGTATAAGAGCAGAAAAGATAAATGCAAAATAATCCATTTCACAGATCTGAACCAAACACATTGCTTGGATCCTATGAAGCTTTTCTTCCCGTGTAACAGAGAGGAAGGCCCCCTTTTGATCACTAAAAAGGCTATGTAGGGAATCATAGGATGAGGCAAGATGGGATGCAAGATGGGAACAGCAGTGAAAAAGATAATGATGAAATTCAAGCAGAAAAACTGATTGCCTCCTGATCTCTGGATTCTAAGGTCTCTCATGCAGGCATTAAACAATCTTGGACTTGCTTAGCTTTACGAAGTTGCCCTCCCTTAGTTCACACCCATTCCAAGGCAAAGGCTTGGAGAATTTAGACTCATTTGAAGTTTTGGATTTTCTGTCATTGGCAAACCCTTCAAGACAGCAGCAGCAGCAGTAACCCAAATGCGTCCCCCCAAAATTTATACTAGTTAAAGAAAAATCTGCAAAAAGTCTTTTTATGTCAAACGTCTAGCAACATAAAGGTCCCTCTATAGTTTGAAACAGCTTTTCATCTGAGGGTGAGAAAAACCAAATCTCAGACTGTTATAAATGCTAGAGCAAAACAGCTGCTGCTTTGCATCCAATTTTATATCATCAGACTTTGCATTTTCCTTAAAGAAAGATTCTTTGCTTTGACTTTAATTAGCAGTCATGATGTCAATTCTTATCCTTCCATATAACCTATGCGCCATGATATCTATGCTGCCCCTAGCAGATCCTGTCCATAAGAGTTTTCATCATCATCATTTAGTCTGGGCTCCAGGAGAGACACCTGAAACTCAGCTCCTCCAAAACAGAGTCCTCATGAGAACGCCCTGGAGGGCCCATATCCAGCTGTCCTTGAGGCCACTGTGCTGACTCCCAATTGAATTCTGGATCTGATTTAAGGTGTTGTTTTTAATCTTTGCCATATGCTAGGCCCAGAGTATCTGAAGGACCCAAGAGAGGTATGTTTGGCCTAAGTCAGGGCATTTTTGGTCCTGGCTCTGACCTGGCAGAATGAGCTCACAGAAGAGCTGAGTGCCCTGTCAGAGCTAACTCAGTTCTTCAGGGCTTGCAAAATAGAGCTTTTCCACCAGGCATTTGGTTGGGGCTAATGAACCTTGCTGAACATCACCTGAGATCGTCCCCATGCATAGCTCCCTGACACCTGAAATCTGAGAACTGATATGGAAAACTAAAATCAATATTAGAACTACACTGATGGACCAACTAAGACCATCAGTTGAGTGGATTGTCTTTATAGGTTTTAATATTGTTTTAATGTAACACTGTTTAATCATGTACATATTGATTGTATAAATGAATGTTGGAAACTGCCCTGAGCAAACCATGCTGGAAGGGCAGTAAACAAATCCCACAAATAAATAAATAGTAATTGGTAAAAATGGTATTTCCATCCAAACATAGAAAATCTAAAGATTATTTAAGAACCAGGGGCCAAGCCCATAACATTCAGGAATACAACGGAAGCTAGACTAGGAAGGTGGAGTGGAAGAACACTGAGGATGGCCTCTCCCCCCCTCCCCAGGACCTAGAAAGGCTGCAGGACAGCCACCCTGAGTGAGTGTTAAGCACTGAGTGGCACTTAAGACTTGAGACACGCTCCTCCTTCAAGGCCTCACCAAAAATATTAAGTGGAACAGATGTTAGCTCCAGAATGTAGATTTTCAGACTTATTAAATGTGGAAAGTTGTTGCATTGAATTCTAATATCAAAAGCTGCCCAAGATGTCAGAATCCAGTTAAGAATCCATTTTATCTTCATTAGAAAGAGAATAAACCCTGTGATCTTAGAGGCTATGCTTTCAATGAGTCCATCCACAGAACACAGCAAAGAGGTCTATTGTGTCCTAAAGAAAGAACTCTGATCCTATATTGTATCCTATAAAACTCCTCCCAGTACAATTATGATTATGAAATTCTGGGTAGATATTTTTGTTAATGTAAAGCATAATTGGCCAAAGACTCTTTTAAAACTTGGCCATTTGTGGAAGGAGTCCCTGACTAAAACATGTGTACTATTTTTTTTTTTAAATCTGACCTATCTTTCAGCTCTTACTACTAGCTCTGAAATGAGGACACAGCAGAGTTTCTTTCTCAAAGGGAAACATTTCTGCAATTAGTTTCTGAAGATAAGAAGCACATCCAGAAATTTCATTTATATGCATGGATCTTCATATTTATATTTTATGGCAGGCAATTTTGCCACAAGCCTTCCAAACAACACCTCAGAAGAGAATGCTTAGATGAAAGAAAGATCAGAGCCTTCAGAATTTTGCATTTACATTATACTTTGGTGTTCAGAGCATTTGCTCACTCTCTCTTTTCTTCCCTGAAGCACACTATACATCATGAAGGGTGACTCCCTCCTTCAAAGTAATTGGTCTGCCTCTGGGCATCCTTGGCACCTCACCCTCTTTGCCACGTTTGAAAGACCATCTGCTTTCCTATTATCTGTTCAGAAAATTATGTTCAATGCTAAAGAGAGAGGGGGAAAATAGAGTATCCTTATGACATGTGTTCTAGATAGACGATTGGGAGCAACATAAGAATTTAAAGTTAAAATTGCAGATCAGAATTCTGAATATATATGATAGAAATACAAACTTTACAAAAATGGCACTAATCCCATCATACAAAACAGAGTCAGCATAATGTAGTGGACAGTGTGTTAAACCAGGATCTAGGAGAATAACATCCAAATCCCTACTGTGACATGAAGCTGCTCGGGTTACTTTGGGTTAGTCACTTTCAGACTAACCAACACCACAGTCTTGTTGCTGATGGGATAAAACAGAGGAAAGTAGAATGATGGTGTCCCTGTGAAGACCAGCAGATTTTTAAAGTTTTTCTCTCTGAACAGAGAACAGGCAGGAAGGAAGAAGTCTATTCAGTGGCTTCCCAGATGTGCCTCAGCTAATTCAGATAAAGACAATAGGATAGTCCACTCCCTTCCCTTCTCCCCAAGCAGGGAATAGAGATCTGGAGGAATTGAAGATTATAGACTTCAGGAAGAAACTCCTGAAACTCTCCAGGGAAAGCTTATCTAGCCCACTCTGACCTTGTCAGTGGGTGGGGAACAATGAGGAAATAAAACCCCTGGAAGCAAGGGGGAGGCCTTTTTTGGTGCTGGGGCCATCAGATCAGACAGAACTCTTAACTGAGGTCTGGAGGAGAAGGCTAGAGAAAGCTGCAAAGTAACGCAAACTATGTAGAGCTCTATAACATTCTAAGCTAAGAAGTCTGTACTATATTTTAATATCTGATAGGACATGTATAGTGAGAAGAACAGAATAATTGTATTTTACCAGTTTCTTTTGAATTCCTTGCTCAGTGGAGTGCTGGGCTAAAAGTATGTTTGTGAACATTTACTTTTTAATAAATACTTTATAAGGGCCATTCCACACCAGGATCCATGTAGCAAATTGTTTGCTGAACGAAAAATCGCCATTTTAAATAGTGGAATTAGGCGTAACGCATACCTGCCTTTGTAGTGGAATCCAGTTGCGTTTCTATCGTTTCCCATAGGGTTCCGGTCTCTGCAAAAATCGCTAGCCAGGAAGCGCTATTGCTAAGCTGTGTCCCGCCCCTGGCCGTCAAGCAGCCAATGGGCGGCCGTTATCATGCTCCCAAACAGCCCCTTTCTTTTTAAGGAAGGTTTAAAAAACACACACACACCCGTTGCAACGAATGTGCAGCTAGCAGGTGGTGTTTGAGCTGCTGTTTCATCGTTGCCACGCTCCCCCCGAGTGAAAAAAAAAATCCCCCCCCTCACGGGCGCGATTTTCAGCTGAAAACAGTGTGAAAAATAAAGTGAAAATAAACCAGCAAACGGGCCTCTGCGATGCTTGTGCTTGGTGACTTTAAACAGAGGGGCTGCAGCCAGGGTAGCCTCACTGGGTAAACGAAGGCTCGCTGGTGCATTGATCTCTGCTCGCTCTGAGAAAAAAAAATGGCGATCACTTCGCCGGAAGATCAGAGTAGAGAGCCAGGGGGAGGGACTTTGCAGAAACCGCAACAATGGTAATGCACAGAACTTTCCCGCTAGTGTTGCAGATTGGTTGCAGGAGTGTAGCACTTTCCGGAGGGTGAATCCACTTTTTGGGATTTCCCTGAAAGCGCTACAACGAAGCGCTTTTTTGCAGATCGGTTTCAGGAGTGTTGCATATTGTCAACGACGTTGTGCATAATGGCCAAGCTGTAGCGATTTCAATTAGTAACCATTGTGCTATTTTGGACGAATGCGGAATGGCCCTAAGTTTTGATACTGGTAGTGGTTCTCTGAATCACATAGACCTCCATCATTTGGGACACAATATTTTAAAAGGAGCTCTGGGGGGATAAGGCAGGCAGTTGGCAAGTGGTTATTCCTTCCAGGGTGCGCAAGGCAATACATAATCTCTATGATGACCAGGCAATGGCCCATTATGCACAGCCACCGAAACGGCGATTTCGGGTCACATAGAAAATGCGGAGGGGGAAGACCGGTTATGCACGGGATGGGGTGCAACGGCGGCAAAACCCAAAGTAACCGATTATGCACGTGGCGATCCCGGCGCCGCCTCTGGTTGCGCCCTGGTCACCCGGAAGCTGCGCTTTCTTCCACGTTTCACTAACGCAGCTTTTTCGGCGGCATGCACCGAAGCTGCGTCCGGTTGCAGCCAGCACCGTGCATTATCGGTGATTTTAGTCACCGCCATTCCACCCCGAATGTGCGTTATTCCCCCCGTGCATAATGGGTCAATGGGAGACACAGAAAATGCCACAGCATATGGGAGAAAAGTCTTGACTCTCCCTCCAGATAATTCCTTACAAAGGTCAGGTGGTGGCAGAAGGTACCTGATAGAGAAAGAAAAGCCTCTCCAGGTGTTGAGAAAGCATTGGAGGATACACATGCCTAACTAAAAGTCCAACATTAAAGGGGAATTCTTCACAACATTTTTGTGGCCAATATTTCTCTTTAAAATCTGTTTTTAAATCTGTTTTTAAAGTCCCAATGTCACATCTTATTTGGTCCTAAGGAAAACCAGGGTGAGAAAGAATAGTTAGTTCCTTCCCACCCCACATCTGAGTCCATGTTTGAGATCTCAGATTAGATTATTTACAGTTTCATACTCCTTATCTACTCTTCATATCCATATTCAGAATGCAAACTCATTCTTCAATGCATATTTATGGTGGAATGATGATTTGAATTCATATTTGAAATGAGAAATAGAAAGGGTGTTATTTATTCTGCATTAATTAATCAAGAATAAAGCAATGCGATCTTTACATATGCACCATTTCTTGTTTGCAAGAATAAAAGCAAATACAAATTAAAGAAAAAACAGAAATGCCATTGTGGAATACTGTAAATAACGCGCACACACATAAAATGTCGTTTCCACTTTAAATCTCTCTCTCTCTTTGTGTGTGTCTGTGTGTGTATGTGGCAGAGATGCCATTTACAGATTCTTAAGACATTTGCCGGCTTTTATAACTTTTAATGTTTTTAGCAGTGTGCTAATTTCAGTTGCCGTTGTCTGATGAATGAATGTTGATTAAGCATGTAGGGTAGAAAAAGAAATATTAAGCTATAGATGTTTATCCGGCACATTTTGCATAGGAAATACTACTGAACTGTTAATAAATTAATATGAACAAATAACACTAGAGAGACAATGTAGACAACTTTCTGGATACTGCAGAATGTATATGTACAACCTTTATATTTTTCAAAGCCAACTGCTAGTTGGAAATGTATTTCCAAGATCTTTCGGGAATGAAACTGAATTTTGTGATACCGATAACTGGAAACTGGTAATACATAACTGCTATGTTCTACTAAATGGTGGAAGCGGCAGATACATTGCCCAGCCTATGTCACTGGTGAGTCCCTTGCCATTTTGACAAGGCCAAGGCAGGGCGATCTTCTTGTTTCTAAATGCCAGCCTTGCCCTCTCTGCTGACACCTGTGCTTCTTGGTGTGCTAAGGCCAGCTATGTCAATGCTGTTGTACAACTGTCTGTCTTCCGGAGGTGAAAGCAAATATGTATCCCATTGGATCCTTGACTTGACTGAGATACAAGATGCAAGCTGCTGCCAGTTGTAAAAAGCCATCTCATCATACCAAATGACCCCGTCTGCCTGCCTTCTTAGAGAAGAAACCCTTCCAGTTGTTTGCTGCAGTGCCAATTCTTTCTCTTTTATACTATTCATTTAATTTCGTTTTTCTCAAGTAGGAAAACCAAGCAGACACTTAGGTACCTTATGCTGCAGCACCTTGCAGCAGCACCTCTAAAACTGAGAATATTATTATTAATATTGACCGGTTGAATCACAGAGAACGTTACTCAAGTCACTGGCAGCACAATGAAGTTAATGCAAAAAGGAGTGAGGGAACTATTGGGGGGGGAGCAAATAGGAACTATTGGTGGGGGGGGGGGAAGCAAGCTGCGGAAAGGGGCCAAGCTATAAAGCTGCTGTGTCTGTAACAGATAGCCAACAAGCAATGCATTCAGTGCTGCTGAGCCAAGAAAAGCTTTCTCTGCTAGATCCCCTCTTCGTAGTGATGGTGGCTTCTTAAAAGGGTCTGAACTGATAGCCAACCTGACATTCCTTTCTTTTGCTATTTCTAGAGCAGCCCCCCTGATTAGAACTATGAGGTGCTCAAAACGTACCTATTTTGTCTCCAGCTTATCCCTAGCTTTTTTATACACAGAGAAACTTTGGGGATCAGATGTCTATTTTTTCACTAGAAGGGAATTATGGGTAATCCCCAGTTCAGCCTGCAATACACCCACTCCTCCACCCCCTCACCAACTTTTCAAAAGCATAGTTTCTTTTCACTCTCAGAGCACACTCTGCCTTTGGCATGAGCACCATCTAGTGGATTTGTCAAAATCACAACTTCATTTCCTTCAGCATTAAGATGCCCATCCTTTCACATTTTCTATATTGGCTTATGTCTATGACACCCTATTCTTCCATGAACATTGAGCGCTGTGGAAGCAAAGCTATCAAGCAACAGAATTTCAATGGCCTGACAACTATGAAGAAAGGATAGTTGCAATTTTGATTGCAATCAAAATTTCACACAGGCCAACAACCAATTCTATGATTCTATGATTCTAGACAGCTAAAATGTATTCTTAGAACATAGGGAACTTTAAGGCGCAAAAAACAGGTTGGCTGAATTAGTGCATTTAAAACAGGCTTCCTGGGGAGGTGGTGGGCTCTCCATGTTTGGAAATTTTTTAAAAAGAGGCTGGATAGCCAGCTGACGGAGAGGCTGATTCTGTGAAGGCTCAAGGGGTGGCAGGTTACAGTAGATGAGCAATTGGGATGTGAGGGTCCTGCATAGTGCAGGGGTTGGACTAGATGGACCATGAGGTCCCTTCCAACTCTATTATTCTATCTGTAAACAGCCCGTGGCGCCACGGGCACCACGGACTGTATAAAGGAGTAAGGGGTAGTGGGGAGGAGTTAGGGCGGGACCGGTCCGGGATAAAAACTCAGGGGGGGCCAATCAGGAGCCGCGAAGCGGCTCCTGATTGGCCCCTCCGAGTGTCAATCCCGCCCCAAGCAGACAATGGGGAGCCGCGCGAAGCGCGGCTCCCCATTGCCTGCTTCACTCGCTCGGAAAATGGCGGCCCGCCTGGTGAGAGCCTCGGCTGGGGGGTGGGCCGGGAAGCCTTCTCTCGGCCGGCGGAGCGGCCTCGCAGCGTTGTGGACGCTGCGAGCCCGCTCCGCCGGCCGAGAGAAGGCTCCAGAGAGCCTCGGGGGGGTGGGTGGGTGGGGGGGGGAAGGGAAGCCTTCTGCCGCCGGCGGCAGCGGGCTCACAGCGTCGTTGACAGAAAAAAAAACCCTGTAGGAGCCTTTCGCAGATCCAAGCAGCAGAAAACAAAACCCTGAAGGAGCCTTTCCCAGCTCCAAGCAGCAGAAAAAAAAACCCCCGTAGGAGCTCCAAGCCGGCACGCCCACGAGAGCTAGCAGGAAAAAAAAACCCTGTAGGAGCCTTTCACAGCTCCAAGCAGCAGAAAAAAAAACACTGTAGGAGCCTTTCCCAGCTCCAAGCAGCAGAAAACAAAACCCTGAAGGAGCCTTTCCCAGCTCCAAGCAGCAGAAAACAAAACCCTGAAGGAGCCTTTCCCAGCTCCAAGCAGCAGAAAACAAAACCCTGAAGGAGCCTTTCCCAGCTCCAAGCAGCAGAAAACAAAACCCCTGTAGGAGCTCCAAGCCAGCACGCCCACGAGAGGCAGCAGAAAAAAAAAACCCTGTAGGAGCCTTTCCCAGCTCCAAGCAGCAGAAAACAAAACCCTGAAGGAGCCTTTTCCAGCTCCAAGCAGCAGAAAACAAAACCCTGAAGGAGCCTTTCCCAGCTCCAAGCAGCAGAAAAAAAAAACCCTGAAGGAGCTCCAAGCCGGCACGCCCACGAGAGGCAGCAGAAAAAAAAACCCTGTAGGAGCCTTTCCCAGCTCCAGGCAGCAGAAAAAAAAACCCCTGAAGGAGCTCCAAGCCGGCACGCCCACGAGAGGCAGCAGAAAACAAAACCCTGTAGGAGCCTTTCCCAGCTCCAGGCAGCAGAAAAAAAAAACCCTGAAGGAGCCTTTCCCAGCTCCAAGCAGCAGAAAAAAAAAACCCTGTAGGAGCTCCAAGCCAGCACGCCCACGACAGGCAGCAGAAAAAAAAAACCCTGTAGGAGCCTTTCACAGCTCCACGCAGCAGAAAAAAAAAGCACCTCCTGGTGTCCCCTGGGTCCTAGCGCCCATTGCATTCCTGGTTGCAATGGGCTTTCTTGCTAGTGACTAGAAATAAAGCCCACTTTACTGTTAATACAGCGGGCGCTAGAGCCGTGCCCAACCAGTGGTCGCGATCTTCGGCGCGACCCCCCCCCCACCGGCTGCGGTCTTCTGTGGCCTTCTGCCGGCCGCCAGAGCGGCCTCGCAACATCAGCAAGGTGGCAAGGCCGCTCCGGTGGCTGGGAGAAGGCGGAGGGCCCCCCTCCACCAGCGACCATCTTCTGTGTCCTTCTCCCGGCCGCTCCAGCAGCTGGGAGAAGGCGGAGTGGCCCACCCCCCACTGGCGGTGATTGTCTGCGGCATTCTCCCGGGCGCTGGAGCGGCCTCGCCGCATCTCCGATGTGGCAAGGCTGCTCCAGTGGCCGGGAAAGTCGGAGCGCCCCCCCCCAAGCAGCCACCATCACCATCCGCTCCGGCGGTCAGAAGAAGGTGGAGGGCCTCCCCACCAGCGACCATCTTCTGCGTCCAGCGACCGGGAGAAGGCAGAGCGCCCCCCCCAAGCGGCCACCATCTGCGGCCTTATCCTGGCCACTGGAGCGGCCTCACCGTATCTCTGACGCTGTGAGGCCGCTCCAGCGGCCGGGAGAAGACGGAGTGGTTTCCCCCCCACCCAGGACGATGGCTGGTGCCTCTCCTGGCTGCAGGAGCGAGGCTGCTCCTGCGGCCGGGAGAAGCAGGAGGAGGAATACCATGCCCAGAGGACTCACCGCGTCAGCTACTAGTTCAGTCTGCACAGTGAGTCTCCAGCTGGGGGAAGCAGCCAATGGGGAGCTGCGCTTGGCGTGGCTCCCCATTGGCTGCTCGGGCCTGGATGGACACTTTGCGGCTCCTGATTGGGCCCTCTGAGTTTTTATCCCGGACAGGGCCCGCCCTAACTCCTCCCCGACAGCCCTTACTCTTTTATTTAATCCACTCCGCAGGAGCGGATTAAAGATTCTATGATTCTAGGCTTCTGAGCCACAAAGGACTGCATAAGAAGGACTTTAAGCACTAACTTTGAGCTCTACTGAAACTGTTAACCTAGGGGAGTAAGGGCTAAGTTTCTTACAGCACAGAGGTAAAATAAGATATTGTAAGCAACATCCTATTCATCCTCTGTTAAAAGAACAGGACATTTTTCTCCTCCTGGTCGTCAACCTAAACATGTGGCTGAGTTCTGATTTTAGGGCTACACCATTTTGGTGTGCACAGCGCTCAAGACCATTGCATGAGGCAGAGGGAAAGTTCTTGTGCTTCTTTGCCAGCTAGCCCCATTAGAAAGGATTGTGTGTAATAAAATTTCTCATTGGTTTAAAACGTCCCACTTTTGATCTGCTTACTGTTAGCAGTTTCTTCTTCTTACTCTAGGCATGTGGTTGAAATGATAAAAGTCCAAACACTAAATAATCAGAAAGAACATTCGTGTTCTACTGGAAAATTGTACCATGTTTTAAAATGCATGGTGAGTTTCAGAAGTGACATATCAGTCTCCTTAGAAGTGATCAGCAGGAACAGGGGTTGCCTTCGTATTGAACTCATGCTTCAGTAGGCACTGAAAAATATTCCTTCTCGAAGGGATGATCTTTCATTTGATAGAAGGCCATATTGTGCAGGCTGTCTAAAAAGATGAATTTGCTTTGACACTGGTAATACCAGAATCTTATCGGCTGTAGCCTGTATAAGATTTTAAGCTGTTAAAAAAGAGAAAACATCTCAGGACAGAAACCGTACTTGGGAGAACAAGAAAATGAAGGATCAGGCACTAGGCATCAGACACTCGATTTCCTAGAAGATCATGTTGTAGTTGCTGGCCAAATGCTTTCCTTGTTTCTCTGCTTCTGAGATTTCAGATCACACAGGGCTGTAAAATGGCTATTGCCACCCAGGTTCCCATTCTGAACTATCTCCAATACACTTGACCTTGCAGGAATTCTATCAGCTATATGACAAGTATATGAAGGACAGCAAGAATGCTTTTGTGTGTGTGTGGGGTGGGGCGTGGGGTCACCACTGCCTGAAACAACAGGACAAGGGGAAACTCACCTAATCTAGGATATCAGTCCCCTCTAGGAATCACCAAGAACTCTATGGTAGTCATAGTTTCCACTGATTACCAAAGAGGCATGAAGAATTCATTCTGCATAACCTTCAAGTGGTTTTTAAAAACTTAAATTGTTAAAATGTCGGGTTAATTACCTCTGTGTGAAAAATGCCTTATAAATGTACATTTATGTTTTTGGTATACTTTAGAAATACTGACAAAGAAAGTTTGAAACAGCTGTTTGGTCAGTGATTGTGGCTTAATAAAATAAGAACAAACAGAAAGGCGACACATTGCTTTGGCTGATTGCCATTCAGTTCCTCTTGCCTACATGGTTTTCTCCCTTGACTGTGTATCACTGTGTACTCCCATTCTTTTTTTACTTATACTGAATCAGTCCATTGGTCCATCAAAGCCCAAATTGTCTATTCAGACTGGCAGCAGCTCTCCAAGGCCTCAGGTCAAGGTCTTTCACATCACCTACTCCTTGACCCTTTTAACAGGAGCTGTCAGGGACTGACTCTGAGAACTTCCTGCAGACAAGGCAGTTGACCAACGACCCTTCCTAAGTACCCTGGCTCCAATTAATTTCAGGGCTTAAAGCTAAGAACCAGAATTCTGAATTATGCCTGGAAGCAGATAGGTAGCTAGAGGAGATCTTTGAGCACAGGGATGATCCAGTCCCTGTAACCACACACTGACAATAGCCTCAGTGCTGCATTTTTGACCAATGGAAATTTCCGAACCATTTTCAAAGGCAGCCTCATGTAATAATAGAGCTTGGATATGATCAGAGCATGGATTACGGTAGCCAGATCACACTTTCCGAGGTGAATTATTTTGCACCATGGCACAGTATGTAGTTAACAGGATATTAAAGCCAACTTGTGTTTTCTGATAGATACACCTATCTAAAGGCCAAACTTGTAACAACACATGTTCAACCATATATATATATATATATATATATATACATACATACCCTGTGAGGTGGGTGAGGCTGAGAAAGTCCTGATATTTGGCTCTAATGCATATATATATATGCATTAGAGCCAAATTAGACGTTATATTGTTTGTATATATATGTAGGTATACACTTAAAAGAATGCGATGGTTCACCATTGCTTAATGTAGCCACTTGCAATTCTTGATAAAAACCACAGTTGTCAGCACAAAGCAATGTAAGCCCTTGCCTTTCCTGGTACAGCAAGTCCCTGTACTGGATAATTTGCCAGAAAAAGGCAGAAGTCAGAGCAGATGGTGTCTGTGTCCATTGTCCTTGCCTGAATGTCCTTCTGCTGATTTTGCTGGACTGGATCCCCAAATATCATCTGTTTCCCCCCGCCCCATATTTTAAAAACCCTTCTCTAATCCTATTATCTGCCTGTTCTTTGTATAATGTGCAGGTTTCTCCCAGAGAAGCAAAATAATTTTGCCTTGGTCTTTTGTGCATGGTTTTGTACAAACTCAAATGTTAACTTGGTTCCCGCTCAGCTGAAATGATTCCAGATTCCAATCACTGGAATTATATTAGCAGATGTACATGTCTGCAGCGAAATAAGACTCTCAGCTCTACATGGGCAGTGAAAGCATGGAAAGGATTAGACTAGACGGGTACTTTAAATGGTCACTATTATCCTTATAATAGAATTTAGACTGTAGCTACCCTTTAGGGAATAGTTTGAAAGAAATCCTCGGATGTAGATAGCATTGAGTCTTTCTCTCTAAGACTCAGCCGAAAATAAAGTCCATCATTCAGCATGTTTTATATAGGACCCCTTCTCATTTATTTGTCAGGTTTTCTAATTCTGTGTTTTGCTTTTTACTTCTGCTTGCAAAATATTTGATTGCTAGGGACAAAGCCCGTTGCATTCAGGAATATAACGGGTACTAGATTGGTGTGTGTGTGTGAAAGAACTCTGCAGATGGCCTTTCCTTCCCCCGAGGACCTGGAAAGGCTGCAGGCTGGAGGCCCCCAGGCAGGGAACTAGCCAATCTCGGCTTTGGGTTCTCACAGCAACATCCCACAAAAACCAACTCAGCTGATACAGAGGTGCTAGTATACCAAAGATATCCCATGTTTCCACTCCTTGCTGCAGAAAACCATGAACATCTGGGCAAATTAAGAGTTTCTGGTGCTGCCATAAACCCTGGTCAGTCTCAGTAAATGTCAGCTGCTTCTGTTCTCATTCATGACATTTCTCTCCACATCTTAACTTTGAAGATAAGATCCCTCCCCAGGCATGCTATGTGAGAGTACCTAATTCTGGAAATAATTATTTCTATAAATACTTAGGACCTGAATGCTCAGGGACCGCCTCTGCTACAATGCCTGTGGATTGCAGTTTCTAATACCTCTTTGTCTAACACATTGAGCTTGAAGGCACTGTAAACCACAAGTCCCATGTACCGAAGCAGTAGCAGAAACATCCAGACTGCTGATGTTTCCACTGAAGAATTCAACTCAGGGTAGAGTTACCAGACCCCCTGGTGGAGATAGGGGTTCCTCTGCTGCCAAGCCCAGCCCCCCCAGGTGCAGATCACTTAGTAGAAAGTAGTAGATCACTTAGTAGAAAGGCCAAGGCCAAGTTGCCAGTGTTGCACAGGAAGTGACATCATCACATCACCTAGAAGTCATTAACGTGATGGCATCACTTCCTATGTGACACTGGTAACAGGGCCTCTGCCTTTTTCTTTATACTGGTAAGCCCCCTTCTCCCATCAGTTGCTGGGGGGCCTTGTAACCCTATTCCAAAGGTACATTTGGCTTGGGAAGGGATTGAGATGTAGTTTATAACAAGCTGAGGTTGAATTTTGATGCAATATGGGTTTTTAATGGGCTTCAGATTGCATGAATCTCTGAATTCGCTTTGTAAGCCCTTCCCCTATGAATCTGAATGAAACACTACCAATATCTCAGTGAATTGAATGAGCCCTGGAAAAGGATAATGATTTATTCACTTAAGCTTTTCAGGTAATATTGCACTCTTTCATCTTACCTTCCCCCTGCCCCAGCATTAAGAGTCTAATCTTTATTTCCAGCATTAATGAATTGCAGTGGTTTATTATTTACAGCATGTAGATTCTGCATGCCAGAATGAGTTGCTGCATCATCATATATTGAACAGGCACAGCACCAAAAACAAGGATAGAGGTCACTGTTGTATGTTTGATGGCCCATGTTTCACTTTTTACCCATCATTCTTCCAGAGGGTAACAAAAAATTCCTGATCAGTCAGAGGACTGACATTGTGTAAAGCAGTGGTCCCCAGCTTTTTTATCACCGGGGACCGGTCAACACTTGACAATTTTACTGAGGCCTGGGGAGGGGTGATCTTTTGCTGAGGGACATTGCCACTGCCAGAGCCCCTGCTCCGCTTGCTTTCCCACTGGTGCCCCTGACTTCCCGCCACCCACTGGGGGGTGCTGCCAGCAGCAGCTGCACAGTGCCACACCAAGGGGGAGCCCCAGCCATGGCGGCCGCCAGAAAACATCAAAGGTGAGCTGGCGGCAGAGTGGCAGGGCAGACCCCAAGGCAGCAGCTGGGTAGGAGGATGAGGAGGAACCATGGCTTGGTACCGACTGATCCATGGCCCAGTACCAGTCCCTGGACCGAGGGTTGGGGACCACTGAGTTAAGGGACTATCTATCTATCACACTGCTTGCTTGCACTATTATATCTATTTTATCTCTCTCCCCCCATCACTCTTGCAAGGCATTGAGTACAGGATTTGTGGGTCCAGGATAAATGTGGGCAAGAAATGATAGCCAACATAAAATATGCTGGAGAAATGAAACGGGCCACAGCTTTATTGAGTACACCAGAGTACCATTGGTGCCATATGGGGATGGATCCTGAACTAGGCAGCCCACCTGCTGCCTGGTAACTCTCACATCTGAACCCATCTACTGTGACTGATACCATGGAGTAGCAACACCACAGTTTGTCCCACCTCTTCCTGCTCATGCATGGGAGAGTGGTTTGGCCTTGTACACCTCATCCACCCCAGATCTGTGCTCCCACACAGGAGTTGGGGCAGGGAAGTTCCAAGTGTTTTGCTCCCATATTATATACAACTTCACAATAAATGGGGACCCCCTATTTCCCTATTGGTGGCAGCTACCCAAGATAATTCTTCATAGAAGGTAAGAGGTTTTGTCGATTTATTATTAAAACAAAGCACTTTGTACTTGCCCAACTTGGCAGACAGAGGTGACACCCAGTATAGAGGGGGAAGCTGAGGGCAGGAGGGTGTGTGACAGAGGACAGGGGAAAAAGTAAGCCAGCATTGGCCATTACAGAATACAGGTAATGAAGTGGCTGAAATAGTATTTGCCATCAAGCCCCAACAGAAAGACAATATGTGGAAGACATTTAAGTAACTTTTACCCTTAAAGTCATTTGGTATTTTGGGATCAGTTAATGGAAATGATAATCTACCAAAACATGGTTTATTATAAAAACTAAGCAATGCTGGAAAGGAATGACCTTGTGACAAGACAGGGATGTCTTCAGAAATTTTTTTAGCATTTGCCTGATCAGCGAACAGATTGTGTATTGTTCTTGAAGGGACAATTGGTGAGAAACATTTCCTAGGGATACTTCTGTTTCCTGGAATATGACCGAGGCAGTATGCTTTCATGGCAATTTTGTGGTCCATTTTGACCTATAAATTGCTTATATTCCAGAAATATTCCCAAAGGGGATCCCATTTCCATGCCAGAGTGATCCCCATTTCAAAATGACAGTGGATCAGCTATCTCTATCAGAGATGCAGAGCTGTGCTGAGGGAACCTGCAGACGCATCTGGATTGCTGGGGGACTGATAGCCATCCCTCATAAAATTATCTAATACAAATGATGACACAAAAGCTAAATGAGCACCAAATCCCGAGCAGTGACATAAGAACGAGGGCTGAGGGCTGCTTATATTTGGTGCCAATATTCATGTGGTTTCTATGACAAGGCAAACTGAAATCTACACTCAGAATTAACCAATCATTTGATCCTGAGAAGTACTTGCTCAGAAGTCAGGCTCATTGAATTAAATGGACTTACAAACATGGGCACTGAAGTCAGCAAAGGCTGCCCGTGCATTCTTTATTGTACACAAAACCCTTTATTTTGCTTGGCATTCAATACGTGGGCTGGACTGAAATTTGGATAAACACTTTGGGCAAGGATCACAATGAAGCAGATTTTCCACATGCACAAAAAAACTACACACTCACACAATTCTTGTTTGAGCAGCTGCAAGCAAAACAAACAAACAAAAAACTATCCCTCCAAAGAATGCAAAACACACAATGTTTTGTACACAGCAACAGGGAACTGGTTTCCAAGCCCACATGCAAAATGGACATGGCCCCTGGTATTAGAAAATGCAGATTGCTTGAACTCAACATGCAAAAACATCCCAATGGAATGACCTTGAGCTCTGAGTAAGGGTGGAGTATAAATGCAAAAATAAAAAAAATCAAAGATAAACAACCCCCAAATCCCCAAAAGAGAGTATGTATCTGCCTCACATGCATGAAGTTGCCTGGTAGCTAGAAAACAGCCAGCGTACTTTAAAAAGTCAAATCCTGGAGGTCTTGCAGTGCATACTAAGAAGAGCAATCATTATAGTACTCTGAAACCATTCCACATGAGCTGCATCTTAAGTGAATAATAGAAGCAGGGGAAACCCTGAAATCACATTTAACTTTTTTTTTCAAAAAAGGAAAAAGACATACAGATGTACACTGAATAAAAAATAAATGTTCTGAGAGGCTACACTGGGAAATTGCTTTTTATAAAGTCATATTAACTGGCAGCAAACTTTTGAAGCTGTATTAGAAGTTCCTTTGCTTTTTTTATACAGAACTAAAACTGTGTTAGTGTTTGGTCTCTTTCATAGAAAGATGTGTTTTGTTTGCAGGCTCCTTTTTAATGTAACGAAGCTCAACAGAATCTGTATCACTGCATAGCAAAATTGATTCAATGGACTGACATGAGTTTTTGAGAGCAATCACAGAACCAGTTAATAGTGTACTACAGTCAATCTGGATCATATAAAAATAATCAAGAAAATGGTTTTGATTTTAAAATGTTATAACTCAATGACCTATCTAAGGGCTTCACCACACATTACCAAGTCCTCCTGTTTGCTGGTGGACAACACAAGGACTTTGTGTCAGATGTGGGATGGGAGTTTTCTGCACACTAAACCTTTTCTCCTTGCAACCATTGCATATGGGGAAAACCCATTTCAGGCTTTCCTTCTGGGCTGTTTCACAACCCAAACCTATTGAGAAATCATACTACTTGTGACTACCCACAAATTTTGCCATGGAAGCAATAGTGGCTCCACCAGGCAGCTGGATAACAAGAAAGGACTGAAGCCACTTCTGCCCATGTGCCATAGTCTTGCACTGAAAAGGGTGAGTGTATACACAGGAGACATAAAATTGCCATCATATGCTTGATACAAAAGTCCTCATGTCCCAAGAAACATGAGAACTTTGTGTCATGCAGCACTGCCATGAAGTTTTCCTGCTTCCTCTAGTTATGCCACCCTTAATCACTTGGCACATCACTTGCCTATACCTGCTGCATAGGACAAGTTCAGGGTGCCACTTCTCTCCCATCATCCCTCCTTAAAAACCTTTCTTTCCCTGAAGACTTTAACACAGCTTCTTAATTGGAAGCAGCTGAAAGTTCTGATTTGGGTGGTGAAGGCATCTAAACAATCACTGACTTTAGGATTCTGAGAAAATATCCATGGTTGTCTGCTCCCATCATAAACCTGTGTGTTTGCAAACAAAATGAATATTACATACATGCCTACCCCAAGCTTCCAATGCTGTTCTACTGGAAGAAAATTACATTTTGCAGAACTACCCCTTGATCTTAGGCTCTTGAGAAAGTTCTTAATCTTGCAGTCATAAACAAAATATTGTATTCTTGGAGTGAGACTATACTTGTGAGTGAGCCACAGTAAGATTGAATAACAGCACTCCTGAAATCAGAGTCCTGCAGCAGCAATTTGTAGAGAGAAATTAAAACAATCACAAAGGAGAGCTGAGGGAAGGGCGCATTAGGAAACCGGAGTGGCGTTCAATTGTCAGCTGCAAGAGTGAAAGCTGACTCAGAAGCCCAGCTGCAGAGTCCCTAACTGGACCTGGCTGAGGGAGACTGTGGGATGGAGAAGCTCAGTGGCTGGCAACCCTCAGACAGTCTCAGATTACTGGTATGAGATCAAGAAAGAGGAACTTCATGGTGAGGATGAATGCACAATTCAAATTCAGCCAATAAATTTTGATTGCAGCCTTGAGCAACAGTTTATGACCTGACCAGTATTTGCTTCCATGATATGATGTGTCAACCAGAAAATTTTAGTCTAGCTGAATGTCAAGTTGTGCAAGACAGCTTGCAGAAGTTTGGGCCTCTGCAAAGATGGGTAAGATCTCATGGTCAACTAACATAAAAGCAAAAAAAGGGCTAAGAACTGTTTATAAAAATGTGACCCTCAGGGAAGGTGTAAAGATTTGGAAGTGTGCCAGTGGTCCCCAACCTTTTTATCACTGGGGACCACTCAACGCCGGGGACCACTCACCAGGGACCACTCAATGCCTTTTACTGAGGCCCGGTGTGAGGGGGGGGTAGTTTACTCCTCTACTCTCAACCACTGCCCTAACGCTCTCTGATCGCTATGGTAATGTTTAAACATCCCTTCAAAATATGATACAGACACGCCACAACAATTAAGTGTGTTGTAAAGGGCTGGGGGGGATGAAGTAAAGGGCCGGGGGGGGGGGGAGAAGGCGTCCTTCGGGGCCCACCTCCAATTAGTTGAAGGACCACATGTGGTCCGCAGCCCACAGGTTGGGGATCGCTATGCTATATAATTGGGCAAAATCCCATCCCTCAGCAAAGGAGACCAATAGGGTAACACCAGAGATAATGCTTGACAGCCAGTCCTGTCTTTCAACAATTATTAACTATAAACCCAGACTGGCTCTCCAAATATTGTTGCCAACCCCCATGTAGGGCCTGGAGATCTACCAGAATCACAACCAATCTCTAGACTAGAAATAGGTTTCCCTGAAGAAAACAGCTGCTTTGGAAAGGAGACATGGAATTGTACCCCATTGAGGTCCCCCCTCCCTATGTAAGAGATTACATAGTTCAAGCATACAAAGGCTATATTTAATAAATCCAACATGTTGGTTTTTAAGTAGTCCTTAATGACAATAATGGCTGCAGATTGGTTTGAATTGGCAGCATCTTTGCCCCAAAAAACCCTTCATCATGCATTCACGTCTGTTTGGCACACACCAAACAGACTGGATGATTGGCTTATGTCTGATCAGCACTGTTGAATACAGTAAGTTCACAGAAGAAATATGTAGCATCCATAGTATATTAGCCTCGGTTTGCAGACAGTGATAGCGCAGCCTTTCAGATTTTGCTAGTTATGTAATCTGTCAAGCATCAAACTGCAAGCATTGTTTCCAGATTCCTTTTGTAATGACTTGCTTTCCATCATTTTGTTCTTAGAAAACAAAGCCAGCTGCAGTCTTGGTTTCTGGAACGAAGCACCAGAATGTTTTTAAATTGTGAAATCCACAAATTACACAATCAAATCTCTCTTCATGAAATGCAAGAAACGAAAATTCGGGCAAAGTTCCCAAACTCAAGAAATATTCAAGAAAAGGGGAAGCTGAATAAAGTCCAGTTTTCAGGCTATTTGATGCTGGAGTGGATCATTTCACACAGACTCTGCTCCAGATGAGTGAAATTTCCACTCATGTCAAGCAGACTGACAGAGTGGGATATTGTGAATAAATGAATGTGAACCACATTTCAGTTGGAGTCCATGAATGTGTTCTTGGATTTGAAACATAGGAGAAATCAGAAGAAGACAAAGCATAAATCCTAAGCCAAACAGGTCTATATAATTTCTTTGCTTGTCAGGCTCATCTCTGCTGTGACCAAGGACATGTTTAAGACAGAGGATCAGGGAACAGAGGGCTGATTTGAGTGATTCCTATAAGTAGACCTGGATTGTTCATTGAAACATGCTAATTTAACTGGCAGAATTCTACTTTTTATACTAGTGGTTGGAACGTAAGGTGATTTTATCTGAAGTCATATATTCAAAGGACAGCAAATTGTACGATGGATTGGCCATTATGACTATTGGAAAATGTCCAGATGAGCTGACATTTGGCTCCAATTGAGGGGTGGATACTGGCAAGGCATGAGACTGCTCTTTCCCCTTCCCTCCTCTATTAGTGGGTGACACCCATTAATACTGTCCATTCTGTCCTTGCCATCTTTTACATTGATCAAATAACAATATAGCCATTGGACCCTATAAATCTAGCCATACAAGCACTGATGGACATCTGTCCAGCAGATCCAGATGCCAGACCTGACCTGGAATCCCGCAGTGGAAAGCAGGGCCATCTGTGATGGGCTGTTATTGATGACAGGGATGCCTGAACATAAAAGTTAATTGGTTGTGTAACTTCTAAGTGTTTTTTCCAAGTTCAGAACTCTGGCTGTTTGCACATTAAAGTGAGTAGAAGTTAGGTTGCTGGGTTCAATGAGGGCAACTACCTGTCACATGGATCCCTGTCCATCATGGCTGCTCAAATTGGGTGACCAATGGATAGGAGGCCTTTTGAGGGATATTGTCAACATCTCCTTGTCATCTGGAGACTTCCCTGAAGGGGGCAGTGGTTCACTCTTTTCTGAAAAAAAAAACATTGCTAGATCTGCAGGACCTCGCCAGCTACAGGACCCCGGTCTTGCATTTGGTGTTTCTGGATAAGGTGATTGAGAGGGCTGCCACGGACAAGCTCCTGGCATTCTTGGAGGAAACTTTGGCCCTAGAATCATACCAGTCAGGCTTTTGAAATGGCCATGGAGTCACCTAGATGGATGCACTGGTCACCTAGATGGATGATCTCTGGCACCAGCTGGATTGGGGTGGCTTAGTGCTCCTTATCCCTTTAGACCTATGGATACATTTGATGTGGTTGACCATAAATTGCTAGCACACAACCCTGGAAACATTTGCCAGATGTTTGGAAGCAGTGTCTGGATGGCTTAGGCAGAGTTGCCTGAAACTCAGCCTCTCCAAGACAAAGGTCCTGTGGCTGGGTAGATGAGGGCAGGACTAGGAAGAATGCCTTCCCTCCCTGGATGGACTGCAGCTTACAACTGTACCTACTGCCAGGAATTTGGAGATGATCTTTGATGCCCCCTTGTCTATGGAGGCTCAGATCATGATAGCCCAAGAGGTGTTTTACCACCTGTGCCAATTGGGGCTACTAGTGCCCTACCTGTCCAGTGATCCATGTAATGGTCACTTCCAGATTAGACTTCTGTAACTCACTCTATGGGGGGCTGCCCTTATCTCTGACGCAGAAATTGCATTTGGTTCAAAATGCAGCTGGTAGGGTCCTTACAAGGTCATCCTGGAGGACCCATATCCAACTGGTGCTGAGGCAGCTGCATTGGTTACTGGGTCCGGTTTATTGTTTTGTTTCTAACAGTTCTGCAGGGCCTGCCAGATGCAGCTCTTCTGCCAGGCATTTGGTTGAGGCTAGGCTAGGAAGATCAGGCCCCTCCCTCTATAAGCCAGACATCACCAGAAGACACCCCCAGGAGTGCTGGTGACTGTTTCTGTGGGGCATGGATGGGCAGGAGATTGGTTTTTTTGCTGCCAGTATTGTATTGTATTGTTTTTTGTATTTTATGTGGGTTTTAAAGATTTTTATTGTAAACCACCATGAACTGGTTGGGTCTGGAAGTGGCGGTTAATAAATGTGAATATGAATAAAATAAAAATAAATAAAGTGCAGCTATAAATCCCCCTAGGGAGACTTCAGTTTGCTCTTTAATAACTGTATGGCTTGTGAATGTGATCTCAAGTAAGTTATTACTATCCTCTCCAAAGACAAGCCATCAAAAAGGACAATGGCTACACATTTTCTGCAGTGAGCTCATGTTTCTTTCATTCTGCTTTAGCTCCATCACATTAGAGCTGCTATCAAATGTGATTGGATATGTCTCTCAGTCAGATACTACAGCTAATTTCTGAACCTGAAAACTCTGGTAGCCATTCCAAAATCTGTCACCCTTTCCACGAACCCATGTAGACAGCACATATATAAATGAGCGGAAAAGGAAATGAAAGCAGGTATCTTCCCACTTCATTTCTCTAAACAATTGATATCTCAAGATATTGAATCTTTTTGAAACAAAATGTCTTCCTTCTGATGTGCAGAACACACATGGACCAAGCAGCTGTTGATGCAGTATTAGAAGTACAGCACGTGTGGTACAGGGTGAATGAGTGAAACATGCTTTTGTGAGAGCATTCTAATTCAAGCTGAAGAACCAAACATATTGCATGAACCGATATACAACCAACAGAATCTGCCACACTACAAATGGGAGATAAGCACTCCATGGAAATCTGGTGCTACAGATCATGAAACAGAAACAGAATCCCTGTAGCAGGTTGTGCACATATCTTCTTACTACTTTGACATCAGCAACATACATTGTCTTGTTCAAAAACCACATAAAGCCATCTTTAAAAGCAATATGACATTTATTCTACTCACCCTATCACTATACAGGAAACTGCAGTCCCCAAGAAGGCATATGTTAGTACTGATCCCAAGTTGCGAAAAAAATGTCTCTGTGGAACAGAAAAGAGTGAAAAAATGGTGGTGTGTTATTAACAAACCTATTCTTGGCCATCAAAACCAAAAGTTTAGCACCAGAAATCTCTATTTGTAAAGCCTTTGCTGATATTTCTATGAATTGCTATTAATGAGTGCTTAACTGAATCCTTAAACTCAGGCAAGAAATATCAGAACCCTTAACTTAGCTATAACAGTGGGCTAGTGAAATAACTACTAGTGCATACAGCAGATTTAGTTTGGAAAAGAGACCAATATAATTCAAGCTCCATATTTTTCTAAAATAAATATTACAAGAGCATCTTAACTGATCATAACATTAAAAAGTAATTGGGAGAAGAGATTAAAAATATGCTCAGAAAAACAAATCACAAAGTTATTGTGCATGAGAAAGTTAAATTGCCTCAGATGTTATTTTTAGAAGTTATGTTACAAATTATATTTTATATACCTATTTTAGTGTGCTGTGTACAATGGAACTTGTAAGCTAATAGAGGAGGGTTTTTTTGTGGACAGAGATGTATATCCAAATACAGTAAGTTGGGCTACACAGTCTATAAACAGCAGTCTTTTGACCAGTAAGTAGCTCTCGCAACTGCTGGGGGTATATAATTTAGATATTTTGCTCCACTTTACTACTACACAGGAGACCCAAAGTGATTTATAAAGTAAACAATTCAAAGTAAACTACAAAGTAAATAACTGGATGGGGTGCATGGATGGAAATAATCCCAAATGGGGTGCATGGATGGAAATAATCTGCAACTCAGGTGCAAAGTTGTTAAAATACAGGTTGAAAAGATGGACTTCAAGAATACAAGCCTGTTGTATTCCCCTCTAGACAGAAGTTCAATTAGTTACACACCCCAAGTTGTTTAGCTTGACATACAATGAATTACCTGCATAGAGATACATAATTAATTTCAGCAATCTAGCAAGCAGATGTTCAGCATAAAGCTTCTCCCATAAACATGCTTGGAACACAGAGTTAAAGGTGGCTCTTAAATCAATGAATGCTGCATGCACTTGTCCAGAAGTATCTATCGAATATTTGTTATTTGTTATCAGTGATGCCAAAGTATAATACTGTTCCATACTAAGTGATGGGAACTGTGTACTGAAGTGTTTGTCCATGTGAAAATACCTATGTTCAATCAGTTTTTCAGCTGACAGAAATGGAAGGAGGGCTTCCCTATGACTATTGAAAACGTTAAAAAATGTTGAGTGGTGGGACCTGAATGAACAAATTCACATGTGGCACATAGGTACAGTAAGGAGACTAATTGACTGGGAGTATGGAAATAACTGAGTGGATCCAACCATAGTTTATTTTATTTAACAAAACGTGTAAATCTGCAGCATAATATCAATCAATTTTTTGGTAAAACATGGTTATAGGCATGATACCTAATTAAATTCATTATGTAAATGGTAATCTAATGACTTGCAATAGGGAATGAAAGGTGAAACTACTTACTTTCTTTAAACTGTATCCAGCATGAAAAATAATGGGTGGTAATAAAACATTGAAGAAGATTGAAGGATCAAAGGTCATCTGCCAGAAAAGTCAAAGACCCAGTATAAGAAACATATTCAGTCAACAGGAATTATGTCTAGATTGATTTCTACAGTGGTAAAGTTTCTGCCAAACCCTGTTCATCAGGTAGAGAAGTCAAACCTTCAGCAAATCATGGCTACTTTGCATATTGCTGAGTGGTAACTCCTGATGACCCAGTCTTATGACCCAGAAGCTGCAATGTTTGGTATCAGTTTTGCACACAGTCACAAACACCTTTCAGAGGTGTTCACAACAGCCCTGTTTTGTGTGCCTATTCTTGTAATAGCTCAGAAGGAGTTCTGTTTCTTCTTCTGCCCACTCAATCTTTGGAGCATCACACCCAGGTTTGTCTGCATATGTCCTCATGCTGCTTCCTCCTCTTGCACAGCACCCGTCCCTCATAGATATGGGTGTCAATCATCTTCCTTAGCTGGCATTCCCTCAAGCTGACACCAGCACTCTTCATGAAGACACTTTAGCATTGCAAGCACAATACAATCTTTGCTTCTACCTCAGAAAGTTAAATCTCTACTCTTGCAGGTTAATTAATTTAAATCTACACAAACCATATTTGCAATCGTAAGTAATTCCTTACAACCACATGCCAACAATGGCTCAGAGTACCTGAGAAAGTGAGCATTTGAGTGTCTGGTATAATGCTTAAGAGCATGTTCATGAAATCTGAGTTTGATTTCCCCAGTTAGCATGATGTATCGACCACAGTGCAGCTCCATAAAGCATGAAAGCTTATTCACCTCCACTAAGAGGCTGTAGTTTTTCTAATACAGAAAGTCTTTGGCAACATTTTTCAACCTCTGTATTTAAACAAAGCATTTGGGAAATTGTAGTAATGTATCTTTCTACCAATTGCCAACAACATCCTGCAGCCTTTCATTGTTCTTTCTATTCCCAACAGGGATAGTAATGTAGGAATTGGAGCCATGGCAATGACGCAAATATCCACGCAACACTCTTGTTTCCCCCAAGGAATTGAGACTTACTGTAGGCAGGAAGCTTACTGTAGACTCTTTGATCATCTACGATACCATAAAGTCCAGCTGAGTGACACAAGTAGCACATTCCCAGCCTTTTTTAGATCCCCAGAAGTGTCTTCCTAAGCATGCTATTGTCGACTCCCCACCTTGTCCCCAATGAGATCTATGTCTAAATAAACCCTTTAGCACTTCAGATGTCATATAACTGAATGGTAATTTTTTAAAAGTTATAAGATGTCTGAGTAACATTTAAGGCCAACACAGAATATAAAAGATGAGCTGGCTGAATCCTCCACCCTATACCTCAGCTCTCTAAAAAACTAACTCCCATATTTTAAGTCCTGATTGTGGCAAAGAGCTAAGAAAGAAGATGGAGATGCTACACTGAGTTCTCAACAGTGGAACATTGCCCACAGGAATTCTCATAAAAGCAGTGCAGAGAAATCAGAATTGTGGTTAAGAATCAACAATGATTGTGAATAGCCAAATGACTCTTTTTGCATGATTAAGATTATCTTGGATGGATATCACTTATCCAAAATCTGTCCTTGCAAATACAAAGGACCCATATCCAAAGCTGAATTGTCATAGGTGCAAGGACCTCTGAGTACAGAGCATGACTATCTTGGTTATCCCTTTCTGTTGTGAGCTGAAATGTTGTGAGAGAGGAGACTCCCCAGGAACCTGATATTGGTGTCTGTTCCAGGCTGCTGTGAAAGCTATTCTACCTGTAAACATGTAGCTTTGGATCCATCCCATAGCCCTCGTTATTTTGGCCAAGCATATATTCTGGGGGAAAATCCCCTTGACCCATTATGCACAGGGCTGATAAACCAGGATGGTGGCAGCAGGGCAGCCCCGATTATGCATCCTGTTGCTGCTATCCCAGCCCTAGACTGGTGCAGTGCCTTGAAAGACCCGTGACAAGAGAACGCAGAATCTTCCACATTCCCTGGGATGCCACAGGTGCCAGCGGGGGCTGGGTTGGGCCAGCCCCGTGCATAAATGGAAGAGCCAAACCTTTTGGCCTGGCCCTTCCCTTAACCTACGGTGTCCATGGAGGGACACTGCACACCCCTGTCGGCGCCACGGAGCCACGGAGCCGAGCGGGGAGTCCCCTCACCCCCACCTTGGTGGGAGAGTGGCATGCCGTTCCCTGCCGTTGTGCGGTGGGACCCCCATTCTCCCCCCCCCATTCATCTATTCTCTGTTTCTGCCTCCAGGCAGCATGTCGGGCTTTCCAGACCTCGTGTTTAGCACATGCGCGTGTGTTTTGCACATGCGCGTGAGTGCATGGGAAGTGCTGGGGCATTCTGCCCCAGCGCAATGTTTGGCATGGCTGCTGCCATGCATAAAGGATCCTTGAGCATTAGAGAAGTAAACTCCCTAAATAAAATCTGAGACAATGTATTACGAGAAGCCATCCCTTACCCACAACTGTTTCATAATTGCCAGTACCTAGAAGGCATCATGATGCCACCATGCAGAGGAGAGATTCGTGGTACTGTGGCTTGAGTGCTACAATTGTGTTCCACATCTACTCTATATCAGGCACAGAATGGCTTGCTTACCTAGTCACTAGTATTACCACTTGTGCAAGATCAATGGTTGCCAATTAGCCTTCTGCAAATGCATGTGAGCTGTTGTGGCCAGAGTGATCACAGCTGGAATATGGCCATAGCAACCCTGTGTATTTGGCTTCTTCCTTAAAGGAAAGGAGGGTGCTAGCATTGCATAAGATGAAGCCCAAATTATGCATGACTTTTTGTTCATGCAGTAAATATTTTGGGCTGAAATCATATGGTTACTTTTGTGGGAGCAAGCCCCACAGAGTAGGCTTGGACTTACTGCTGAGTAGACCTGCTAAGGTTTGTTTCCTTTTGCCACAGAACTCAGCCTAAATAACCCCCAGTACTTATTCTTATCCTTAGCTTCAGTAGTCCATTGCACAAAATAAGAACCATTGTTTTTGATGAGTCACTGAATTTCCTGGGACCTTCAAGTAGGTTCTGCTAGATCAATTTTTAAAAGTGAGACTATGTGCTACACAATGGCTAGTAGCTCCTTTGTTCTGACAAAGTGCCTTTCCATTAAGGGGTTACAATGATGGATTAATTATTTAGGTCCAAAACAATACAGGCTGACTGCAAAATGACTTCCTTCGTTTTCAGTCCAACAGATAGCCCAGCTCAATAAACAGGAAGTGAAAGCTCAGCAAATTATTCTAACATTCTGCTTACTTTGAATTATTTAACTAATGTGAACTGGTTGGCCAATAATAGCAAGTGGTAAATTTGGCTACACTGACAACTTTACGAGGGGGAAAAGGGGGGGGGGAGGGTGAAGAAAAAACTCCCGTCATTTTGTCGTCTCAATCCACAGCATTGATTGTCACATTAAGATTGGAATTAAATCCCCCCCCCAGAACACCACCTATATACTGTGGACCCGTTAGTATTGTTGCACTGTTGCATTGTTTATTGGTTATACTATTATACTGTTATATGCTTACAATGATCAGTTATTATTATTGTACGGTTATTCAAATGTTTTATAGACTGTTCCATGTATTGTTCTTATGTTATCATGTAAACCGCCCTGAGCCCCCAGGGAGGGCGGTATATAAATATAATAAATAAAATAAAAATAAAAAATTAAATAAATGTGCAGGTAGGTTTTATGCATCTTTCGCCAATATCTTTTGAAAGTTGAGTGAGAGGGGTTATTTATTGTATAGCTGTCATTCAAACCAATGCAGTCTGTATTCTACTCTGCAATGGCAGAGACTCATCCTAAAAAATGCAAATGTTGGACAGCTGTGATGGCACAAGCCAATCCCCCCCCCCCCGGATATGTTTGGAGAATCTCCCCCACCTAAAAAGCAAGACAGACAACAGTGCTTGTAAATTAATGCACAATGGGCTGGATTTTGCAGGTCTATTCCACGCAGGGTTGCCAATTTTACAACCTAGCTCCACTAATGTCAGCCTCTTCCTCCACATATGAACTGCAGTGAGCAAACTTCAAGAATTACACAGTTCCTGCATGGGAAACTCTTATGGATATGAAATAGTGTGCAGCCTCTGAGTAGATTGCACTCACATCAATTTCTTCACATATATATGTACTGGGAAACTGTTATTGGCTGAAGATTTCCCATCAGGTGCCTGCTACACACATACAAAGGAAAATACGTTAAACTATATAATGATTATTTATATAGCTTCATGGTATTGTTTTTTCCATGTGATACATTTGATGACCAATCTTCAAACTGTTTAAGTAGCAAGTCTGAGGTAAGCCTCTTATTTCTCAATCATCCATTTTCTGATTGTTCTCGAATCTTTAATTAATGAGAGGAATCAGCTAACAGTGCCCCAGCTTGAGTTTCTCCTCTACACTAGTGGTCAATCAGAAAGCTTTGGGGAGGAAAACAAATGTTACCTTTTGTAACATCACATTGCCTTGGTGTGCATTGACATTGTGCTGGCTGATTTCTCTTTTGTATTGATATTCATAGACTTGATTTGTGATGTTTACAAGTAGAGTGGGAGGGCTAAAATTGATCTTCTCACAGTCATAGACAGTTCCCTTTTCAAGATCAGATGGTGCTGTTGCATATCGCAAAATTAATCCCATGATGAGACCTGAAGAGAAATAGATAAAAGGACATTTTAATAATCAGTGGAATCATGCTGGTTAAAAATATTGCCCTCAATTTAGACACATTTTTAGAAACCCTTTAGCACTTTTGTTTTCATTTTGAAATGTTATTCATTTTGTTATTCCACAGAGTGATTACAGATATCTTCAGAGAAATTATACATGGGCAATTCATTCATTTCCCTTGAGGTCACAGTTCTGAGGTTCCACAGTAAAAAGTAATCTGTGCCAATATAACCCCAAGTTCTTTAAAATCAAACAAAAAGTGCATTGGATGAATTTTATACATTTTTTCATATATTTATTTATACTATACAACCTTACTATACTGTGTTTTATTTGTAAGAAGGGCTGAAAAGCCCTGCCACAGTCTGAACTTTCTTCTCACTGGCCATTCTATTCAGTCCTTTCCTATGCTTTTGAACCTACATATTTGCAAGCTGATCATCACAGTGTCAGAAATGTGCTTTCAGTTTCTTTTTTTAAACTACAGTGAGTCCTAGGATTCCTGATACAATGTCTTAGGATTGTGGAACCATAGAATAAATTACTCTGCCTATGATGAGGATGATGAAGCATTGGTTGACCCATACCAGTTCTTTTAAAGGTTTTCCTCTGCTCCTAGCCTTTCTTCCTTGAGATTGGGTCGGAATAATTATGGCTGCAGTGCTAAGGGCCACTTTTCCTTGAAGTTTCCCACTGAAGAACCAAAGACTTATTTCTGAGTAGACCTATTTAGGGTTGCTCCCATCATAATATAGCAACAGAATGACAAGACAACAACAACAACAAAAAAACAGGAACCTATGGTAAATAGGGTAGGATAAACAAAGAAAGAAGCAAAAAAATAATAATGAAAAAGATAGATTTATTAATACAGTCAAAAACCAGCAAGAGGTAATGAAACACAATGACATAAGCCTGATGCAAGCCTTAAAAGAGGACAGCCTTGCTGAACAACAGAGTTATTACAATCCCCAGAATGAAAGGAAGCATCTAAATAACCTAAGTCCTCTCCCCGACATGCCAAACCACACTAGTAGTGGAAACAGGCCTCATGCAAGTTTCCTGTGTATTCTATGAGATGGAAGGGTAGAGGGTATAGAAAAAAATGCTATGAACACTGTCAAATGAAACTATTAATTCAAAACCCCGGAGCCCTGCTCAGGGAAAAAACACAAAACAAATGTTCAAAAAACAAGATCCATCAGTATTACAAAGAATGTGATCAAATAAATGAACTCCAAAAGTTCACACCGGTCATAGAAATACCAATAGTATTGCCTAGCCAAAAAAACACAATACTTCCCTGAAATAAATTTTGTACTGCATTGCAAGCACATTTTGGATGCATGTTTTGAATCCTAGTCTTATTGCTGCAAATTCCAGCCAAACGCTGTTATGCTTGACTGTGATTGCTCTGTAAATATTACAGAGTAAATGGTAAATGGTGTTTGCTTCTAAGCAAGAGTATTTAGGGTCAGGTTGCAAATATCAATGCTACCTCTGCCAAAGCCCCATTTCTAACAGTCAGGTGTGACACATGGATGCATTTATGTCCCCATTTGAACGCAAATGAGGGGCTTGGGGATAAATGGTTACTAAATTATTTTCCATCTGTACTTTAAACACCATCCCCCAGTCTGATTTCCATTTATAACTGTTGCCATTTATACTGTTACCAACTATAGTGCGCCATCTCCCACTACTGCTTCTGCTGCCCTTATAAAATGGGGAGAAGCTGCAAAAATCCTAGAGCAGAGATCCCCCAACTTTTTGAGCCTGTGGGTACACCTACAAAATGGCTGGTGCAAGAGCCAGAGACAACCACAAAAGTTCAGGGAGAAAGGTTAGGCATAATTCTAATGGTAACTCCTCAACATTTCATACAAAACTCAGATTAACAGGATGCCTTTAGAAACAAATTGCTGAAACAAATATTTTCTTATCTACTCAAATGATCTGTTAAGGCTTGGTTGATCCACTTGTAGTAGTACAAAGCTGAGTAAAATATTACAGCAAATAGTACAAGTTGCAGGAAAAAGAGACATGGTTTGTGTCACAGGACGTGTCTGGTATCTAAAGTAACCTTCTGGCACCTGAAAGAGATAATGTTTTCTAGCCAAGTGTTTCCAATTTCAGTGAGCTTTTTAGAAGGGAAACAGGGAGGGAGGAACTGAACAGCATCTATGTAAGTGCCATTGAGTCTTATGGCAACTCCAGCAAGGGGGCTATCAAAGTGAGTGAGAGCCAGACGTGGTTTGCCATTGCCTTTCTCTACAAAGTTTTCCTTGGTAGTCTGTACTGAACAGTAGGCCTAGATTTATCCAGTTTGTGCTACCAGTTTTATCATCACACTATATTTACTGGCATGTAGAAATTGAATAGCAAGTAAGAACATAACAGATGTCAGATCAGGCCTATGGCTCTTCTAGTCCAACTCTCTGTATCAGTGGCCAAAATCCAAGAGCCATTAGGAAGTCCACCAGTATCACCAGAACTCTAGAAGCCCTCCCACTGCTGCCCTCCAAGCACCAAGAATACAAAGCATCACTGCTCCAGACAGAATGTTCTATCTGCACCTTGTGACTAATCATTACTAATGGACCTCTGCTCCATATATTTATCCAGAAAGGTGCAGAAAGGTTCATTCCACAAAAAGGTCAATATTACAGCCTTAATGGCATTTTTAAAAAGACAAGCTTATAGAACAGGATAATTTGGGGACAGTGGTGGTAGGTTTGAGTACTATCTCCACTTCTATGCTCTTCTGCCAAAGTAGTTTTTCTCTATGTGTACTTGCATTGAAAATGTAGTTTGCCCATCAAATAAATGCCCTGCACCACTCAACACTCATGTTGCAATAAGAAGTTGAGATCTTTCAGAATGCAACAAGAGTTACTGACATCCTCTGGTGAACCTCGCCATCTTCTGAAAAGATAATCATAAACCAAGTCTGTTGTATCACTGGTCTGATTGTACAGGAATTCTGCTGCTTGTGTAGGCCAAGCATGCCAGTCTATCCATAAGAAAGAAAACAGAGATTTAAACTGCTACTGTAGTCATACTTTCCTGAGAGTAAGCCCCACTGAGCCATGACTCGGATGGCCAGATTAGCCGGATCTCATCTGACCTTGGAGGCTAACTAGGTCAGCCTTGGTTAGCATTTGGAGACCGCCAAAGACATTTAGGGCTTCTATGCAAATTGGAAACCACTTCTGTTAATCTCTTGCCTTGAAAACTGCACAGTCACCATAAACGGACTGTGATTAGACAGAACTTTCCACCATCAAGCTCCACTCAGTAACATCATTAGTCTACTTAGAATTGCTCCCTTGAAATGGCAACAGTCAGACAAAATCCGCAGCTTAAAATCACCATACTTCACCCTCCACCAAATTAAAAATAAAGGATTCCAGGAGAGGCTCCAGCAAAAGGTTGATGAGATAAAATTCATTATCAAAGGATATTGTTGAACTAGAAATCAACAAGGATGGGGAGTGGGTTTTTAGCTACCTAATATGTGGTCTGTTTACCAGGTGCATTGTGCATGCCATGGCTGTAACAGAAGGCAGTGGGGTGTCAGTGATTCCACTGGGTCTGGAATTCGTTTGTGATTTAAAAATACTAAAAATGATCTGCAGCAAATGCAGTAGATGCGAGACTTTAAGTACAGCAGATGTTGTTGATCAATATTGTCAGGTCACTAATAGAGCTCTTGATCTGTGGCAGTTCCCAAAGGAACAGAATATAGATACATTTAAATCCAGAGATTAGAAAAAAGTGAATGCCCCATATGGGGAACCATTAGAGACAATCAATGCAGCACTAATTTTGAATATTACATGAGCGGTTAAGCCCAATGGCCAAATTTCAGAAATGTTCATCCTTTCCAAAGATGAGGGTAGTTCAGGTTCATGTACATGTGCTTAAGTATGTTTCCCTGAACATAATGCTCCATGTGGTATAATATTCATAAGATAGCATGCTGTAAAGCTGAGGTGAGGGAATCACATATATAGTCACATAGTCAAATAATCTTGTTTTAATGCCCTCCCTGCATGCTGAAGGCTATCTTCTGAGGTATGGATTGGCTATTAAGGCCACCAGAATATGTGCTGGGTAGGCCAGTGGTCTGGGGTTACCCCTTTGGACCTGGGGGGGTCACTGTAGCCCCAAGTGAGAGACAGCACTGGTCACCTGTGGAGCAGGTGAGCAGCCACCACTGTGGTGAGCCAGCAGCCCTTGTGCAGATGGACCCTGACCAAGCTACCCGCAATCCACCAGTATGGCAAGCAAGCTGGTTGCCTGAGAGAGCATCCCTCAGTGCAAGCAAATGAGCAATGCAGCTGCTAGTGAATGAGCCAGCTGCCCGAAGGGTTTGTCACATTGCAACCTGACTGTCTGAAAAGGCCATGAGCAACTGCTTACTTTTCTTTCTTTTCCATTCTGTTTGAGGGGGGAAAGTGGGGGGCAATGTTTTCCAGTCTCCCTTGCCCCTTATCCTTGGTATGATCACACTCCAGGTACAATGAGGCTTGTTTGTACACGTAAGAGTAGTGAAACCTGCATCTCCCAGGATGAAGGCCTGAAGTTGGTATAGCGAGGGAGGGAAGAAGGAAGGGAGGTTGCAACATCTCTTTAACAGCTGAAGGGCATTCACAGTGAGCCTTTTCTTTCTCTGTTATAGGCATTTAGTTTGGGCATGGACAAAGGCATGAGGTAATGGGTTTCTGGCTCAGCCTCTGTAATCTTAAACAGAGTTACTCCCTTCTAAGTTCATTAACTTCAATGAACTTAGCAGGGTATAACTGTGTTTAGGACTGTACTACAAATATACCCTTAACTCTTCTATAGTCTGATGAAGATGAGTTGCAAATTTGGGAATTTAAAGTCACCACTAAGCAACTAAAATAAATTCTGCTCTAAAAACTAGTCCAGAGCTGTGCAGCACAATGGATTCAGTCATTCTTCATAGAATATTTAAACATTAATTACCCTGATATGCAGCAATGCTCCATAATTTACTCCAAATTTGACAAATGAGTGGATATCCATATTTAATGGATATCTTGCAAACTGAGAACCAGCTTGGTGTAGTGGTTAAGAGTGGTGTCTTCTAACTTGAAGAACGAGGTTTGATTTCTCACTCCTCCACATGCAGCCAGATGGGTGACCTTGGCCACTCACAGTTCTCAGAGCTCTCTTAGTCCCACCTACCTCACAGGGTGTCTGTTGTGGGGAGAGGAAGGGAAGGCGATTGTAAGCCTCTTTGAGACTCCTTTGCATAGTGAAAAGCAGAGTATAAAAACCAGCTCACCTTCTGAAATCCTGAAGAAACTGTGAAAGTCCTAACATGGGTAGGGATTGCAGCGTGAGCTTCTCCCACATGGCTTAGGACTTATGGCATTACATTTCTGGTGCAGAAGGTGCAGTATTGCTGCTACTCTTATGCTAGAAAAGGAACCATGAGGAAAAAAGGCCATTCACAATTTTCCTTCCAATCCCATGAACTCCAGAACTAGATCCGGGACCCAATGAATTTCAGTAGGTAAGTAGCCTTTCATCATGTGTAAAACATAGTATCCATGCATTATATTCTGAAATGTACAGCTCACTTATTTCAGCCACAAATGGGATATTTCCCCAGAGGCCCCTGCAATTGGGATAGGGTCCCAGTTCTGATTAGCAAAGATGAATGGAAGAATCAGGATAAAATTCTTTCATGTTCCTCTAAGGCTTGCCTTTGCTGATTGTTCCATCTTAGGAAACAGAAGGAGGGAGAGAATGAGAATATACATGCACAAGGGATCAAGGTGCTCAGGGGGAAGAACCATTGGAGGACATCTTGCACAAAGCCTCAACTACCTGATCAGGATCTATATGTTCCTTTTATTTTTATAAGTCTGATCTTAGATCTTAGTTAAGGACATTCAGTGTACTTTCATACATACACAGGGGTCATACATACACATGGGTCATCAACCTGTGGTCCTCCAGATGTTCAGCTTTTGCTGGCAGGGGCTCATGGGAATTGTAGTCCATGAATATCTGGAGGACCACAGGTTGACGACCCCTGCATACATACAGATACCATCAGTGGAGGAGAGCTGCATCACTATTTCATCCCAACAACATGCCCAGCATGAGATGCTGCTTTAGCTGCCAGTCTTAACATATGTTTGTACAATTGCAAATGAATGGCACTATAGGCTGCCTATCAAATTTTATCTTCTCCCTATCATACGATGGGGGGGGGGAAGGGGTTGAGCTCATGAGCCAATAAAATCTCACTTTAGATAAAAGGAAACGAGGGCAAGGTCTAATGGATGCTCACAATGATGACATTATCCCACAGTTTATGAATATTTCAAAAGAGACTGCAAAACAACAATATGGATGCAACTACCAGCCACTATAAATAGTTTGCAGAGGTTTTTTTTTTTTAATGAAAATGAACCAAAAAAAAAATTCCCTCAGTGGTTCTTCATGACAGCGCAAATTCAAATAGTCTTATCAAGTAAATGGAGTTTGTGGACCAAAATGATGCCTGTCCAAGTGGGAGACATAAAATAGATGATACCTTTTATTAGTCTGGCTCTCTTTGGTTAAAAGCACACAGTGAAGCAATATAGAATAAGGAGGGTTATTTGTAAATTATGAATTGCCATCCAACATGAGTCTGACCCTCTTTCTTCAGGACATTTACAATCGCTTCAGAGAGGATATTACAGTGTGTACATGCTGTTGATTGCAGACTTGTACTACAGTCCTGCTCCCCATCAGGAAGTGGGTGTCACGGACCTCTAATCTCAAATTCCCTTCCCTCACTGCAGTCATGTCAAGCACTTCATGTGAACAGATGCCACAAGGCTGGAGAAAGCCTGTGACTGGATTGTAGTCAGATCACTGAAGTCAACAGCCTGTCTCATAGTTAATACCAGGGGTAGTCAAACTGTGGCCCTCCAGATGTCCATGGACTACAATTCCCAGAAGCCCCTGCCAGTGAATGCTGGCAGGGGCTCCTAGGAATTGTAGTCTATGGACATCTAGAGGGCCGCAGTTTGACTACCCCTGGTTAATACAAATATATTAACTATATATACTAGAGTCAGATGGCTGCCCTATACTCCGGGTCAAGAGGGAACAGGATGACTGCCTGGGACGTATCAAACATAAAAGCAGCGAAACAAAGAATTAGCATTGCTCTGCTATCCTGTCACATTACTGGTAAACATTGTACCAGTCAATAATCTGGATAGTGCAGCCTTTCTCAACTTTTTTTTCCATTAAGAAGCCCCCGGGACAATTTTCAGGCTCCAAGTAACCCCAGAAGGAGCATGATCATGCAGATGGTTGGGAGGCATAGCTGTGTACACACCCGCCCAGGGTCCCTTCCCTTCCCACCCCTTCCAGGCCTATCATTGGTCATTTTGGGACCATATGTGATCATATAACCATATAAATGTTTTACAAATTGCAAATGTATTAACTATATTAACTACTACCCCATTCAGGAAACTCTTCCTGGGCTGTCAAGAAACCCCAAGGTTTCACGAAACCCTGGTTGAGAAAGCCTGCTCTAGTGTTGCAGGAGATAGAATCATAGATATTACAGCATAGCCTGCAAAGGTCCCCCACTGCTTTCCCTAAACTAATTACAGTCGGCAAATTAACTATGTAGTTCCAATTCTATACAAGATAGACAATTATATATATTTTTTTCTCAAGACTAATTTGTTTTCTAGACAATTTCATAGAAATCTATTGCATCAGGTTTCCAGGGTAGGCTTCTGTGAAAACATGTGCATACATCCCCTAAAACACATGATAGACTTTTTGAATTAAGAGCTTTGATGGACTTCAGTCTATGGCCTGATCTACCACAAAATGTGCACTCCATTCTATCATCTCAGAGGAGCTGGGGAGACTCATTTTTAGTGCTTTCCCATGTAAAATTCCATGCAAATAAACAATTTACTCATCAGGAAGAAAAGCCGTACTTTAGCTCTTTGCATTGCTGTGCTTGCTTTGTTTTCCACAGAGATTTATCAATGGAGGGAATCTGTTAAAAAAAATTAAACCCCTTCACCTGCAGTCTGAGGTGGTATTGTCCATCTTACCATCTCAGCCTCATTCTCCTGAATGTGTATCCTGAGCCCCAGCATCCCATTATGCTGTTGATGCTGAAATAACATTGCAACATCAGGCATCGTGGAAGTTTTCGCCTGTTCATACTTGGCTCGAGCTTTCTGTTTAGTATGTTTACTAGTTCTTTTTAAAAACAACCCCCCCCCCTATTCTCTAATGCTGGAACTGAAAGTTTAAAAAGCACACCCAATGAGTATTTCAGCCCAAGAACAAAGTGAAACCAACTTGAGGAACTGCCAAAAAAAGAAGTACCTGCACATCACATTGTGATACATAACACATTAATTACCTGCCATGTGTTTTCCTGGCGGCAGCGTTCACAGAGGGTACTTTGTGCTCATGGCTTAGAGAAGAAATTCAAGAAACCCACATAAAGAAAAATGTAAACGACAAGAGCCAGGACGGGATAATATTCCAGTGACAGCATTTGGAGAGGATCGTTTTTCACAGCCCGCTGTTAGAGAGTGCAGCAAAAACAGCACAAATGTTCTGCTTGTCGAAATGGCATCAGACCAGGAGGCAAGACCCAGGGCCCTCACGGGCTGCCATCTGGTACATGGGTAGATTTCACCCGGATTCGTTCATCATAATCCTATGAAATACAATCTCTTTAAACCCGATCAGAGATTGCAGGAAACAAACAAGACTTCGAGCTCTAATGGGCTCGCTGAAGCCCATCAAGTTGGCATCGCACCCAAGACATTTACTTCCCTCACAAGTTATCATCTAGCTCTTTGAGAGGAAAGAAAGAGAAAGGATGGATGGGTAGCAATTGCTATTTCACTGCACAGTTCAATAGGCTTGTGGCTTTCAATTTAACACATTCCCTCCCTTCTTGGCAGCTTTGTCAGCACTTAAGCTCAAGTGTCTAATTATACAAATCATGCAACAAGTTTAAAATGCCGAGGCACAGCTTGCATTGAAACACTCACCATAGACCATGGCGCCTCCTGTTTCGTGCAAAAAGCGGAATCGGTGGTTTTTGAACAGCCAAATGGTTAGTATGGTAAGGATGAGCAAAAAGTTAAAGACCAGCAGCTCCACAGCACCCTGGTGATAATACTGGTCCTCATCTTTCACTGAACCCAGTTTCTTTGACTTCTCCATTTCATCTCTGTTTATGCACACACCCCTGAAGTCACCCCAGAGAGCTAATTAAAAAACAAACACACACACACACACACACCAAACTAAACAAAAGCTCCACAAGTTATCCCCTGTATATCTGCTTGGGTAAAAAAAAAAGAATGTCTAGACAGCACAGAAATGCACAACAAACACATCTGCTTTATTTGCAGCCTTTCAGCAAACTGCCACAGCTCAGAATTCTGCTGGATTCTGGTTACAACTTCCTGTTTTCCTCTTAAAGCTGCCTCGTCTCATTTTGTATCTTAAGGCTGTCTCTTTCATTCAGGGATGTGTCAGTGGTGTTCTCTGCTGCAAAGGAGTTGGTTTTGTTTGGAGTTGGTTTTCTTTTGGGAAAAGGAACGAAGCTCACGTTTGGAAAATTAGATCATGCTGAAAGATAAGCCACAATTTAATAAGAACACTGGCAATTCTATATTGTTTCAAAGATGAATGAGCATAAGAAAGAACTATTCAGAAATAACTGAATGGCATGAAATCAACTTTTAAAAATGATATTTGGTCCTTGCCTTCAAATGTAAAAGGCGTTTTGCTAATGGATCATTAAAGTCAGGGACAAAATTTATTTATTAATTGGATTTATATACTGCCACTCCCAGCAAGCTGGATTGCGGCGGTTCACA
Source organism: Paroedura picta (assembly GCF_049243985.1). Taxonomy (NCBI): domain Eukaryota; kingdom Metazoa; phylum Chordata; class Lepidosauria; order Squamata; family Gekkonidae; genus Paroedura; species Paroedura picta. The sequence continues at coordinate 26,629,393 of NC_135376.1, read as the reverse complement.
ATCACATAATCATACAAATATCCAATTCCATAAAACCACAATAACAAGCCTAAAAACAATTCCCACAGCTAAATCTATACCCTATGACTCTGTAAGATGGCAGTAAAAATGCTATTCAGTGATATATCTAGGTGAAATATTGTTAGAATAATACTTTCCTGGGAAACAATCCAGGGAAATATATCAGGGTTTCCTCAATGAGAAGGTCAAATGTTTGTGAAATGAAAGACAAACTTTCATGAAAGAAAAATCGAGCATAACTGTAGACATAGAATTTACAGTTTAGAGACATTCTGTTATTCGGTTAACGTATTAAGGAACTGGTAATATGTGGACTTACCCTAGGATCATATGACCTCAGAATGAACAGGTCTTACATGCTGTGGTTCACCATGCTTTATAGTGCATTCCTAAACACAGTTACATTCTTCTAAATTAGGGCGGCCGGCTCTGGGTTGGGAAGTTCTAGGAGAACTAAATAGATCTACTAAGAAATAAAACCCATTTTATACTGAAGGATGGGAATGTCAAATAATACTTCCATCCTTCCTCTCTGCTGTGTCACCCCAGGAATCATTAAACTGGTATTTTTATTCTTTGTAGCCTGGACACTCCCCCACTACCCTGGCTAAGTCACATCTGTCTGAGCAGAACATACTGTTGCCTCTTGTGGCATTACTTAGCAGCAACTAAGGTTGATGTGTTCTTTGCTTAATTATCTAAATAAATTCTCAGGATCAGAAGCTTATTTAACACTTTTTAAAAATCTACAAAAAAGGCATGAAGTAACTACTTGAAATGCGACCCCTGAGAAATGGCACAAACGTGCTAACCACTGAATCACTGGTGCCTCTGAGCAAGTGCTGAATGCGGATCATCTACCCTGTTGTGAGCACAGCACCACATTGCTGGGGCTGGAAGCTTAGCTGCTGAGAGCAAGTAGGGCGCAAAGCCCTGGGACTTCTCAGCTAACACATTAACTTAGGCCCAATCTACGCATGCAGCAGACTGAGACAGTAATGAGGTCGAAGACTGCTGAAATAGCTGAATTACTTCAGAGTGCAGGGAAGGGAATGCAGCTGTCAAAGTTCCCTTATATTAATAAATGCCTCTAAGAGCAAACAGCATAACATAGCATGACGGTCACCTCTACACATTTCCCCACTCTGAGGTAAATTTCCTTCCAAAATGAAATGTTGTTCCCTCATAACCTGAGCTAACCTAGTAGCATGACTGTATAACAAAGCTAACTATCCTACCCTGTCACTGCTAGATCTTTTGACTCAGCATTTTTGACTCAGCCATTCAAGAAGGTGTAGAGCGGTGGTTCTCAACCTTCCTAATGCCACAACCCCCTTTTGGCCACTGCCGCCATGGCAGCAGCGGCAGCAGCATGGTGGTGGTGACAGCACAGTAGCTGCGGTGGTGCGGCGCCCACAGTCTCAGCAATCCCTGGGAAAAGGGTCGATCAACTCCCCCCCATGGGTTGCGACCTCCAAGTTGAGAACTGCTGCTATAAAGCCTTCTTTAATATAACATTTTATCAAAAAGGCACTGAGGCATTTTAAACAACAAACCAATAGAAGAGTTTATTTTACACAGAGGGAAAGGGTAGTCAGCAGGAGGAATCAAGTTTTTAATAGAAATCAGTTATTTTCTAGTTTAAGGTTCTTTGTTATAGGCGTTTTAGAGGTTTGTAGATGCTTAAAAGATTTCTTATAAACTGACAGGCTTTGTTATTGTGTTTACCCTCAAATATGTCAGTTTTTCTTGTCTTTGTGAGTTCTACTGAACTCCCCTGGCTTCTAGAAGGTGGACACTCTTGGCTAGTACCACCACTTTTCCTTCCTATATGTAACCCATTGAGTACTGAGGAGTTTGAAGCACTTTCTCTTACACAAGTCTTAGGAAATTCTCACACCTGATTCCCCATCTTTTTTTTTAACTGGGCAGGGATCCTCCTTAAAAGAATTTCCCTAATTTGGCCTGAATTGTACGTTATTACCTCACTTCCCAAATTCCCTCTGCCAAATTCTCCTGTCCTGATTCTCTAGACACTATGTAGATTAGCTTTCAGTAATGATTCTAAGTTCCTTAAGGAGGTGGTGAACTCCCGCTCACTGACAGTCTTTAAGCAGCGGCTAGACAGATACTTATTCTGGTTGGTTTAGGCTGATCCTACATTAAACAGTGAGTTGGACTAGACAACCTGTATGTCCCCTTCCAACTCTATGATTCAGTTCTCTAACTAAAGTTTCTCCTCAAAGCTGATGATCAACTAAGGCACAGACACGTTTTGTCAGACTCCCCATAGAATGAACACTCTTCAGCACAAAGACCCTAAATGAATTACTTCTCAGCTCCGGATGACCAATCAGAGCGCTCAGAGCAGCCTATCACTCTGGCTTTCTCTACCTAGTAAAGATTTTTGACCCTTCACTTACTGTTGTTATTTCAGCACCTGGAATCTGACTTTTAAAGTCCTATCCGTCGCACATGACAAAGACGTGACAAGAACCATTTTCTCCGATATGTTATTAGTTGCAAGTTATTATGCAGGAGAAGTGCTACAGCCCTAGTTCCTGTAGAGCAGGCCTTAGTTTCTCCATCATTTCATCAGCTAGTGAGCCCAGCCCTTCTTGCAGAGAGGGTTAGTCCTTGACAGCTTGCCTTTTGTGGTGGCCTCCCACTTTCTAAACCTCCCACTCTAGTCCTTATTCTAAATGTCATCCAGTGGGTGGATTACAAATACCTAACATTATTGATGTGCTCACATCTAAGAGATTTGGTGTAGCCCAAAGATGAACACATTGCGGCAGCTGTTATGTCTTTAGGGTGCCATGACTGTTGTTTCTGTCATGACAGAATTTAAATCTGAGGATTTGTTGTAATGTTGTGATTCTTTAGCTACTGGATTTTCCTGAAAGTGCTTAACACAGCTGCCCTTCTGGAGTTTGTTTGTATACAGTTCTTGCATTGCAAATTGCCTATATTATTAGAGCAGGCGACCTTTCATTACAGTTGAAAACGGTACTGGTTCCTGTAGGAGGAACATTTTAAGAGTCACAGGCAAGGCAACTAGAAAGATGAGACGTTTTTTTAATTTAAAAAAATCTTACAATTTCTGTGTAGATGTCCCTGAGCATCTATGGCAAATATTATGTTCCACTTCACTCAAGTTCACTTTGTCTAGCAGTTTTGATATTTATTACTATTGCCAGTATTAGTCTAACGTCGAGACCTTTCTCTTGCTAGATGTGGGGGGGGGGGGGAGAGAAATGAAAGACTTCTTTCTTGGTTTGTTATCTATAGGCATTGGTTCCCAATGAGGAAAGCTATATAATTGTATCTTTGTAGGAAAATCAAGGCATTCAGAACGTGTCAGCTTGTCACATCATTTGAATACAAGGAGGAGTCTTGTTGGCAGGTATTATGTCGCTGACATGTTCTGTGTGTTTTTACTGTTCTTACAGAGGATAAGTGCACTTGTTAGGGCAACTCTTGCTTGGCTTCCCCTCCAGACATGCTGTTCCTTCTGTGCCTTACTTGAAAAAAGGCAGCTTTCTAATCACTTTAGAAAATTCATAGGGAGTTCCTATCCAACTAAGCTACATACAAAGCAGTGCATTTTATATAACCCTCAGAGCTGCTCCTCATGATCAGTGTGTCAGTCAGCATAACAACTGAACATTTGGCAAACGGTACGGTCCCCAAGTCTTTGCTCCTGCACATGCTGTCACACAGCAAGCATAGGCAGTCATAGATTACTGATTTCCCACTGCCTCCCTCATTTAACCCTATGTGGACCACTGCCACTGATTCCCTGTCTGTCACATTCTTTTAGTACACAAAACATTAACATTTCATAGTTTGTGACTTACAGTTGTGAGGTGTCTCTCTGTTTCTCTTACTGCTGATTCAGTACCCGATCTACTACTAGGGATGCTTGAATGGCTACCAATTGTGAACAGAGAGCCAATTTTCCAAGGATAGGCTAGACTAGTTGTGTAATTTAGCTTGCCCATCTAGTATACTTCAGTTGTGCATTCAACGACAGTTCTGGAATATCTAGAGATGTTGGTATGTAGTCCAGGGTGATATTTTTGGCATGTGAGACAAGGGACCTTTGCAGCCTAACAAACAGGAATCTTTGACACCTAAATAACCTCTTGGTAGTCCCTGGCCCCAAGGAAGCCCGCTTGACCTCAACCAGGGCCAGAGCTTTCTACATTCTGGCCCCCACCTGGTGGAACGACAGGAGGAGATCAGGGCCCTGACAGAACCTAAACAGTTCCACAGGGCCTGCAAAAGGGAGCTCCTCCGCCAGGCATTTGGTTGAGGTTGACCCAAACAAGCTCCCAAGCTCCCCCCCTACGACCAACACTAATCAATTTTACCCACTAGGTCCCAGGAAGAGTTGAACTGAGGCTCTCACAATTTCTATTTTATAATGTTATTGTTATGATCTTGTTAAATTATTATTGTTATATTGTTATTACTGTTACTGTTACCTGTTACCATACGTTAATTGTATTTTTTCCTGTTTTCTGTAAACCGCCCTGAGCCCTCTGGGAGGGCGGTATATAAATATAATAAATAATAATAATAATAATAATAATAATAATTCAGCAGTTTGCTTCACTGTACACCTTCCTACCTGTGCAGTGCAGTCTGACTGACATGTCCTGATATCATGGCCATCATTTTCCTTGCCATGGCCTGAAGGAACTTTTTAAAAAGATCAGTGATTACTATTGGAGAATTTCACACTATTTTAATATTCAATTGATACAATCTTTGAATTCCCAGTTTTCATTTTTTAAAAATAAGTCTAGCCCTTTTCCTTGCAGAAATATAAGGATGTGGTCATATTTGCTCATTTAACAAGGAAAAAGGCTAGGGACATTTCATTTCAAATGAAAATTGGAAATTAAGAAACAGTGGCAATAGATCCTCGGTACATTAGTGTGTGCTTTCTCAGTAGCAATTGCTCATTGTTATAGCAAATACAAATAATTATAAAGTTTAGTAGTCTGACATGGGAATGATGGCTCACTGACTGGAATGCATCCATAGATATTTAAATCATTCACATTGCATAAACAGATCATAAATATTGTGTCCTACAAAAAATACTGTTGAGCATTTGTCTAAGCAGTACTTAAGAGTTGTTATTAGCAGTTTTGGGTGCATACTCATTTGGGGAGGACACGTGGAGACTGGTAAAACAGGTGCCAGAAACACTCAGTATGAACAATCCGTGCCCTGGGAAGGCTTTTTCCCTGGGTGGGAGGGGGCCTTGAAGCCACCCCGGGAACCGTGATTGCTGGCTCGCAGCGCTTCTGGGAAGGCTTTTTCCCTGGGGAGGGTGGGGGCTGGAAGCTTTCCCAGGACCAGGGGAGCGCAATCGGCGGCTCACAGAGCTGGCGATCGTGCTCCCCGGGCTCTGGAAAGGCTTTTTGCCTGGGGGGGGGGGAGGTGAAAGCCTGGTGCCTCGAAAGGCTTTTTTCTCCCCCCCATGCCCAGGGAAAAGGCCAGGGGATGGATTCACCCTGGGGGAGGAGTTCCGGGGGGGCCAGCCCTTCCCACCTGCCCGGGCAGCGCTGCCAGGGCGGTTGAGAATGGCTAGCGCCCGCTGTATTTTTTTTACAGCAGGCTTATTTTCTAGTGCTGTAATAAAGAATAAAATGGAAGCGAAGATTCTCTAACAGCGTCCCCACAAGAAACCTTTAATGTTGCTGAGATGTACTTCTTCACAGGAATCAAATGAAAGCTCACTAGCTTACAGGAAAGCTCACTAGCTGCCTAAGCTTACAATTGCATATTTGAAACCAGAGTCATCCAGAAAAGCAGGACTTCTTACAGTTGTTCCCTTCCAGAGCAAAATGATAGTGTTCTATAGCCTAATGTATTTACAAAGGTGTAGCTCTGTTTAGGACTGTGCTGTCGCCCTACCATTGTCAACCAAAGAGAGAAGAGCTGGGTTTTAAAGTGGGCCATACAAACCTCCTCCTCCTCCACTTCTTGATGTAGTGGTTAGGAGTGCAGACTTCTAATCTGGGGAGCCAGGTTTGGTTCCCCACCCCTCCACATACAGCCAGCTGGGTGATCTCAGTGCCACAGCACTGAGAAAGCTGTTCTGACCAAGCAGTGATATCAGGCTCTCTCAGCCTCACCTATTTCACAGGGTGTCTGTTGTGAGGCACCTTCGGGTAGAGAAAAACAGCATTTAAAAACCAACTCTTCTTCCTCTGCTTTTCAGTATCCAAGGAATCTCAAAGCAGTTTACAAACACCCTTCCCTTCCTTTCTCCACCACAGACACCCTGCCAGGTAGGTGGGGCTGAGAGAGCTCTAAAAGAATTGCTCTGCAGGAACAGCTCTACAAGAATCATGACTAGACCAAGGTCATCCAGCTGGCTGCATGTGGGGGCGTGGGGAATCTGGTTCTCCAGATTGGAGTCTGCTGTTTTTTAACCACAATGACTATTTATGCACTGGAGTTTTCATGCTGGGCTGCAGGCTGGAGTTTTAGTCATGGCAGGTTGCCCCACCTCTTCCTGCACCCACATGGGGGAGCATTTGGCTTGGTGCACCTCATCCACCCCCAATTTGTGCTCCTGCATGGGAGTTGGGGCAGTAAAGTTCCCAGTGCGTAAACGGTCTATACCACACAACCTCAAACTTTAAAAAACTACATGGGCATTTCTTAAAAAATAGACCATAAATGGAATACCATAGGATTTATTAAATATGCAGAGAATCACACTGCGAGCAGAATCTGTTTACAAACGAACATGGATAGTACCAGGAAGCTGTGGCATAATATCCAACCCAGACCAAATGATAAAAATAAAAGTTAGTTTTACAGAATGATTCCTAAGGCTCTTAACAACACCACAAAAGAAGGCAGAATTCATTTCTGGAAGTAACATAACTGTTTTGATTCAATATTGCTGACATTTTCTCAGGCGGGAAAGGGGAATCGTGTCAATTCTAAATCTTAAGAAGAAATCCAATGAAAGGGAAGACTTGCTTATAACCCTATCTTGCCTTTAGCTGCTTGGGCCTCAAAGCTGGCTTCAGCATGCAGTATGGAGGGGAAGACCACAGGTGTCACAGTTAAAGTGTTAAAGTGTTGGCCCAGGACTTAGGAGATGGGGATTCCAGCCACTTATCTATCTGGACGTCTTTGAGCTAGTCTCTCTTTCTCAGCCTCACCTATCTTACAGGGTCCTTGTAGCATGGATATAATGGAGAAGGGGGAGCTATGTAGGCTGCAAGGACAGGATAAAATTGTGAGATGAACAAACTGCAGCAGCAGCAGTCAGACCAAACACTTCTAAAAAGTGGTGTTCTGAACAAGCACTTAGGTTTCTTCTTCTGTTAACCTATTAATGCTTTAGAAATGGACTCTTGCTCCTGTGTACCTGGTGCCACTCACACCAAGACTTCTTCTAACAATGGCCGGGGCCAGGAATATTACTTTGATAGGTTGCAAATATTGAGTTTTATTTTTCTTTAATATTATAATACATTTATTTTTAAAAGGCTATGCCAGAGAGGCTCAAAGATGTTTCTTAATGTCCTGGGTGAAAGTGTCTAAATTTTTTCTTGCAAAATTTCTGTGCCTTCCAAAACAGCAGACATAACATCTAAGAGGATCTGTTCCACTAGGGGGCTCTGTTTGCCCACAGAATAAATCCCTCCAAAGGTTCCTTTGGCTGAAAATTCCAGCACCCCACCCCTCACTAATTCAGAGAAAATCAGTAGGTTTCTCTGCAGACACAAGAGGGACTGATTTACGCTTTTGTGTTATAAACTATGACTCAGTTCAGACATAATATGAAATCATGGTGTATTGCAACAATGATTTGTGAACCTGGGATTTGGCAAACAGAATCAATCAAATCCTCCATAAATGCAGGTTTCATCATTTTGCTTTGTAGCTAGCAAGTACATGGGAGCAGCTCCAGGGAACAAGCCAGAATGAAACCAGGATGTCTTTGCCAACCTCTAGGCGGTGGCTGGAGATCTTCTGGGATTTGAACTGATTGGTAAGAGGCAGAGGTCAGCATACCTGGAGAAAATAGCTGCTTTGAAGAGTGGGGCCCCTGGCATCACACCCTCCCGAAGTCTCTCCTTTCCCCACATCCCACTCTCCCCAGCCTCTGCCTCCTAAATCACCAGGGGTTCTCCTACCCAGAGCTGACATATCCACCCAAGGTTGGTAACAACCTACTATAATACACATTTATATATCAGATACATTAAACACCACTTTAATAGCCAACTGAACCACCAGAACATTTTGCCAGAATAGTTTGGTTTTGCTGCCTTGCCTGAAAGTCAGGAGGGTTGGAGCTTTTCCAATCACATCCGGGAGTCTGTTCCACAAACACAGTGGAACTGAGAAGGCCCAGGCAATTGCAGAATGAACTCTAGACAAAAGGGACACATGTGGATAGAGCTGCTAATTCCAGGAGAGGAAATTCCTTGAGATTTGAAGGTGGAGAGGTAAGGCGGGGAGGCTCCCACTCAAGTATGATGCCACAGAGTCCAGGTCCATCCTCCAAAGCAGCCATGTCTCTCCAGGGGAACTGCTCCCTTTAGTCTGGAGATCAGCTGTAACTCTGGGCGATCTCCAGGCCCCACCTGGAGGTTGGCAACCTATGTGCTGGGAATAACAAAGCATGGGGAATGTATTTGGAGAGGTGGCCTTTCAGGTATGCTGGTGCCAAGTCTGGAAGGATTTTAAAGGCAAACCCAGAACTGGGCATTTAAAAAAACAGACAACCAGGGAAGATATTTCAATACAGGACTAATATGGTCTGGTCAGCAACAGACAAGGCACCACATTTTGCACCAGATGACGTTTCTGGACCATCTTCAAGAGCAGTAGGCAATAAACCATCTTCCAATCATGGCTTGAGATCCTGGTTTGATGGCATGTTAGCAGATTCAGTTGTGTTCAGAGATACCATTACTTTGTTATTTTAGAATCTAGCCATTGTTTTTTCAGCCGTCAGGTGTAGATGACAATTTTTTAAAAAGGAAAACAGATCCATCAGATACTCTTTTCCCTGCCCCCTATTTTTCAGCCTTCATTGATTAACAGAAAGAATCTGCTCTGACTGACATTTCAGTTAATTGAACTGTATATAAATCAATCCATTTTATTTATTTATTTTGTGATTTCTTGACTGACTCTCCTGACATTGCCAGCTTGGGGTCATTTCTAATAAGTTTCAATTCATAAATTAAATATCAATTAGTATTAATTAAAACAAGTAATTAAAAATTAAAATTATTAAAATAATTTTAAACAATTGGACCAGTTGCTGGCAGTATTTGTTGGGCTGTTAAGTAGCTTTTGTGGTACAAGTTCAGATTCTGAATATCAGGGGAGATCCATCTGGGGGGTGCAGGTGATGTTACTGCTGGAGTTCATTGGCCCCAACCAAACATGGATCACCTCAAGGCCATCCATTCCCCTGTCCACAGCAGCTCCCTTACCCATCATGCCCTTTTCTGTTCTCTTGGGTTTTGTTGCTGCCATCTCCTCCTCCTCCACTGTCACCTCTGCTTCATCTCTTCTGCTCAACCTGAAAGACAATCCAGCCAACCCCTCCCTGGCCTTCTGCTAAGCCCCTTAAGAGGCTACTAGAGCAGGCTGCATATGCTTATGGCAAATGGTTCTGCGGGGGGAGTCAAGGTGGCTGTGCATCAAAAGATAGAGCTGGATGTCATCAGCATATTGATGACAGACCAGTCCAAAGCTAAAGGCCAGCTGGGCCAGAGGGCACATAAATATGTTAAACAGTGTGGGGGAGCGTATCATGCCCTGTGAACCCAACAAGTGAGGTGGTAACTGTGCAGCTGCTCTTCCCCCACCATGGCCCTCTGTGTACATATCCGGAGAAAAGAGCGCAGCCATTGAAGCACTGTTCCCCAAATCCCGGCCCCAGTGAGGCAGTGGGCCAGCAGCTCATGGTCAACAGTATTGAACGCTGCCAAAAGATTGAGCAACACAAGCAAAGCCAACTCACCCCAGTCTAGCTGGCACCGGAGATCATCTATCAGGGTGACCAACACTGTCTCCACTCCATGACCAGGATGGAAGCCAGACTGGAACCGGTCAAGAGCCAAAGTTTCCTCCAAGAATGCTGGGAGCTGGTCTGCCTAGGCCCTTTCAATTACCTTTCCCAGAAATGCTAGGTGGGAAACGATGAGGTAACTGGCTGGACCGTGGGGGTCCTGAGATGGTTTCTTCAGTAGTGGGCAGACTACCACTTATTTCAAACTCTCTGAGAATTCTCCCAATGAAAGGAAGAGTCTGACAATCTACCAGAAGAGGCTCTCCTATCCTCCTGTCCCCTGATTTAAGGAGTCAGGATAGGCAGGGATCCAGAGGATAAGGGGTTGCCCACACTGGAGCTAGCAACTTTGGCTAAAGAAAGCCATCAAACATATCCCTTCAAGATGGCCAAGGGGTCTCCAGTTCCCTTTCTGTATCAAGTGTCACAGGAAGGTCATGGCAGAGTGACGAGATTTTATCTGTCAAGTAGCTCGCTAATGCCTTGCAACCCAAACCCAATTTACTGGCATTTTGGTGCCCTGCATTGAGGGCAGCAAGAGACTGAATTATCCTAAGTAAGTGAGCAGGATGTGAGCTCACATATGTGATGAAGGCATCATAGAACTCTCTCTTAGCCACCTTCGCCACCATCTCATACACCCTCATAAGTGTGCAATAAGATGTTCTCTCAGCTTCGTCACAAGACTTTCTCCACACTCATCTCACTTCCCTCTTCCTTTCGCTCAGCTCATCAGAAAACCAAGGAACTAGCTTTAGACAAGTGTGGAAAGGATGTTGGGGAGTGATTTGGTCGATGGCAACAGATAGACAGCAATGCCAGTCTTCCACCATCTCCACCAATGAGTAATTGGGAGGCACTGGGCCCTGAAGAGCATTTAGGAATCCATCTATGGCAAGCTGTATATATAGCACTCCATCCTGAGGGCAAGCTGTGTATACGGTATCACATCTTGATGGAGTGGCTTCCCAGCCTCAAGTTCCATCCTCACCAGGCATTGACTCAGAATCTCTACGAATTTCCCCAGGGTAGGGTTGGCAACAGTGATCTGGACTGGGCTGTGCCCACAAGTGACTACTCCAGACCCTAAGCTGCAGTATTTAACATTATACACTTAATATCAATCACACAAACTGTACCCTTTTGGTAGGTGTCTAAGCCCTTCCAGAACTGCAGGATAGCCTTCGGTTGTTATGGGGAGGGGAATTTCTTTCCCCCAAATTCACTTTTTCAGATACAGCTATGGATTCCTCTCATTCTCTTTTTTCACATTTCAAAAGAGAGATTTCCCTTTCATTTCTCATTGAAAAGAAAATGCACATTTTTGTAACTTCAGCCATCGCAATTGTTTTATGTTGCATACCACAGGGTGGTGCTCTAATAATATAGAAAGGGTTGGGAAATCATTGCCTGCCTATGAGCATCTATTGAATGAACTTCTGAAACTGTGCAAAACACTCCTTTCTGCCCCTCCTCTACTCAAATTTCTCTTGGATCCAAATGTAATTAAGCAGAAACTGACTCCAAATTCCTAAAAAGAAACACATTCTTGGATTTCAGGATGAAATTGGATTAAGAGGAGCTAGCCTAAGTTTCTGTGTAGACCAGAGTCAAGCCAAGGATGCATTAGAGGAGCAACTCTTGGGGCAAAAGTTTCATAGAAAGGAGGAATGATTAATGACTCCTTTTATTGTTGCTAATAATATTAAAACTCTACCAAAAGCTTGCTGTAAGCATTCCGTTCGCATCGCATCCAGTTCCTAAGGCACAAAATACGACCTCTTTCAAAAAGCACATTCACACTATTTCAATTCATTCCCTTTAACTCCCTTTGCTCTTCTCCTGCCTGTTTTCTTTTAACCATTGTTTGTGCACATTCCAGACATTCACTTTTCATTGCTTTAACCCTGTGCTTTATCTTTATGACCTTTTCAGACCAATCTACTATAACTGCAGACCTCTCTTTCATGCAAGGGACAGTTTTTGAATTCTTTTCTTTTTCTTCCTGGAAGCTTCTGTTACTATAGAGACACCTGACAACTCCACATACAGAGACTTTTGTTGGTTACGCTGGTTGCTATAGCGATGCCTGTTGGCCACGGGTTCTTACTTATAAAAGAAGCCAGCGTAGCTCTGTCTAGATGCAAACAGTTGGAATGGACCTCCATGATGGTCGTGAAGAATACCAAGAGGAAAATGTTGGGTTTACTTGAAGTCAACGGGACTTTTGCCATCAACTTCATTGTCGTTGGAGTTTGGCCCTGGGATGCCATTTTAGAGTCCATAAAAGAAATATTTTGTTAAGCACAGAGCAGCAAATGCATAACTGAAGTTCTGCACCATCAGCAGAACTGCTTTGTTAATGCATTGTTGGAAATAAATTATAACTAGTGTGCTGTAGAGAAACATATGGCTCTGTTGATTATGCAGAGTAAAGTCTTTGCTGGGCGGGGGGGGGGAGCTTTAGAAAGAACATTCTCAGAATTGAAAACTTTAAGGCAACCGCTGGCAGAGGCTCATGGGAATTGTAGTCCATGGACATCTGGAGGGCCGCAGTTTGACTTCCCCTGCTTTAAGGATTCTAAGGATCATTCTAGGATCGTCCATGAGTCTGAAGAGTGCTATTTTGACTGAGTGTCACCATACAAGGGTGGGCTTCTCCAACAGAGACTACTCAGTTTCTGATCAAGCTATTCAGTCTGATTAGTTTTTAGTTGAATACCCACTTGAAACAAAACTCAGCTCCAGTAGTCTCTAAAGAGTTTCCCATTATCGTGTTCCGCCTCTCGTACTATTTTAATATATTTTATATACATTAGTTTATTTGTTTTAAACCAGCTTGAGGACCTGCCAATACCTTTGCCTTCCTTGTACTTTTTCATTGCATACTTATTCCACAATCTTGCCTTTGTCAAGACAGAAAATGACCGTAATAAAGATCTGGCTGACGTTCTGACTGATTAACACCAGCATGCTGCCCTTGAACATCTTCAACAACCCTGGCTGCTGTCCTTTGAGATTAGGAATTCAAATGCTGTATTTTTTTCTCCACCCACCTTTTGTAACTGTGAATGGCTGGATCTGCACGTTTAACAGAATGCGGTAGGAACAAGGTGGTTGAGTCCTGGATGGATCTTTCCACTACAGACTGCAAGCAGGGTGTATCATTTTTAATTATTACCTATGTTCAGCAGTAAACCCTTGTAAGTGAGGGCTATGGGAGAACCCTTCTTTCTTGCTCCTTCCAGGGATTAAAAAAAAAAAAAGTTAGAATATACTCAAAACTGGTCTCTCCCACCGAATGGTACAATCCATTCCAAAATGGTATTGTGCCACCTTATTCTTACCTGGGTACATATAACCTGAAAAACCCTAACATGGAGGTAAATGAGAGCTTATCATTGTTTCCATGCAAAAACAAATAGAATTGTTTTCTGAGTATCTGGATTTGGTTTACTCCAGAAGAAACATGAGGAGAGGCCTGGCACTTTACTTAATGTTAGTACCAGCCCTTTCTTGCCTTTCAAGAACAGTTCATTAATCTTACATATAGAAAAGAGTCTTGAGACACATTAAAGGTAAAGGTAAAGGTATCCCCTGTGCAAGCACCGAGTCATGTCTGACCCTTGGGGTGACGCCCTCTAGCGTTTTCATGGCAGACTCAATACGGGGTGGTTTGCCAGTGCCTTCCCCAGTCATGACCGTTTACCCCCCAGCAAGCTGGGTACTCATTTTACCGACCTCGGAAGGATGGAAGGCTGAGTCAACCTTGAGCCGGCTGCTGGGATTGAACTCCCAGCCTTATGGGCAAAGCTTTCAGACGGCTGCCTTACCACTCTGCGCCACAAGAGGCCCTTTGAGACACATTAGACTATCACTTTTTTAAAATTCTAGCGTAAAATGTTTGGAAAAGAGCATGCTTTGGCAGAAACATATTGTAACTACAATCTGTAATACTAAAATACTGACTTGTTTAGGGTAAAAAGGAAATCTGACCTTATTATGCCAGTTTGGTAGGATTAATAAATATACAAATGTTCTCTTTGAGAATTTGTCATAGAGTCCCCCGCCCATCTGTCCACACATATTTTAATGTTTGTGACTTGGATTTTGCAAACAGCCTTGTGGTATCTGGAAAGTTCAAGTGCTAGGCCCCAAAACAGGTCATTTATTAATATCCTTTTGCTTCTCGAGTGTTAATAAAATTCATTGAGAACTGAATAATTCACACAATTACACAATTACACATCTGATTTTTACACATTCCTCCCCAAATTGTCTGCTGAGAATTGTAGTAAAAGATTAGCACAAGAAAACTTAAATACAGCACCTTCATATATTAAAACCACTCCATGGGGTTTCTATGCAATATTGCATGAGTAAGAGGAAATAAGTTTACGTTTTATATACAGCAATGGTTGCTTCTTCCTAAAATGACAGCAATGTCCAATTTTTAATCCAGACAACTATGATAAACACCATCTTATCCAAAATTAAAGTAGAACATTCAGAAAACATTTGGCATTCTGGGGTTCCGTTAATCAGATTTTGGGAAATGTACTCTTCTGAAACATGCAGATTTTGAGATGTTTGAGATGTATAGGGAAACAACAAAAGCCCTAGATTCCCAACCTGCGGTTGAGAATCACAGGTAGTTGTGAATTTCCTGCATACTGCAGGAGGTTGGACTAGATGACTCTGGAGGTACCTTACAACTCCAAAATTCTATGTTGTGGATTTTGTGCAATGGAGCATGCAACAAACACCCAGCTGAAGGCCTCTTCTCCTGCATGCTTTGAGGCTTCCTGGGATAGCCTCTTAAAGAGTCAGTGCACCACAGTGGACTCCTCTAAAGCGGGGGTCGTCAACCCCCGGTCCGCAACCCAGTACTGGGATGCAAAGGCCTCAGGACTGGGCCACCAGTGGCCGCGGCTGCTTCTCTCCATCCCCGCACTTCACTCACAGCCTGACTAGCTTCTCGCTGCGAGAGGAGGGGAAGAAGCAGGTGTGGCCACTGGCGGCCGCAAACGCACATGCATGGAGCTGCCGTGCATGCATGTTTGTGCCCCCTGCTGGCGCAAATGCACATGCGTGGCAACTCTGTGCATGCACATTTGCACGCAGCTGCTGCGTGTGCTGGGCTGCTGGCTCTCCCCCACCCCCGGAGGTGGTCCTCAACCGCAAAAAGGTTGGGGACCACTGCTCTAAAGGACTCAGGGCAACTTCAAAGGGGTGTTCTTTTTATGGGAATAGAGGGCAATGTATTAAAATACTGCAGTCCTTGGACAGCCCTGCGCTGCCTGGGCTGGCCCAGCTGACTCATGTTGTAGTCTGATTGAAACTGAGCTGCAAGAGGAATTACTCCAGGATGTGCCAGGATGGCAGGAGCTCACAGATCCATGCCACCTCATGTGGACCAGCTGATTCGCGTGGCAGCTCAGTTTAAACTGAGCTGCAATAGAAGTCAGCCAACAATGGTTGGAGCAGTCGGATCTAAGCTATCTTGGATGGGCCCACTGAATCCTGTGATAGCTTGATTTAAACCTAGCTGCAACTGGAACCAATTGAGGCCTTTAAAGGGACTGATATCCCTTTAAATATTTCAAAGTCAGTTCACTCCAAGCCATAAAATTACACAGCTTGAAATCTGACAGTCTGAGGCATTTAAAAGGGATCTCAGTCCCTATAAATGCTTTGGACTCATTTAATAAACTTCAGGGGGATAATATTCCCTAGCTTAGCGATCCCCAACCTGTGGGCCATGGACCAATTGGTCCGTCGACTAATTGGAGGTGGGCCACGAAGGACGCCTTCTCTCTCCCCCCCCGACCCTTTACTTCATTCACTCCCCCCCGGCCCTTTACAACACACTTTGGGTGTCATTGTCTCCCATCACACTCGGATGGGACTATCTCATTGCAGAGAAACAAGCTCAGGGTTCCCATTGATTTGTCATTGACATGAGTTAAAATTTCCATGAAAATAAAATGTTCCTTATGTTCATTGTTGTGGCATGTCTGTATCTTATTTATTATTATATTTATATACCGCCCTGTCCGGGGGCTCTTATTTTGAAGGGATGTTTAAACATTACCATAGCGATCAGAGAGCGTTAGGGCAGTGGTTGAGAGTAGAGGAGTAAACTACCCCCCCCACTGGGCCTCAGTAAAATTGTCAAGCGTTGAGTGGTCCCCGGTGATAAAAAGGTTGGGGACCACTGCCCTAGCTGATGCTAGACAGGGACCTGAACACAGACGACTTGATTGCCAAATTTCTGTCTAACTCTTCCCTCACACCACTAAGCATTACAACACTGTGGCTCAGTCCTATGAAATTCATGTATGTTCAGGCTAGTTTTTTAAATGTCTTACGTTCAAAACATAGACTTGGCTGTTTCAATCTTTCCAAAAGCTTCACATGTTGTGAGTTGTTTAATATGCAAAACAGGAGGAGGATGCCTTCAAAAGAAGCATTCTGCTTCATGTGAAAGCGTTTTTTCAGACTGTTTTTTTATACCAAGCCAACCATTGTACTGATTGGGGGTCAAGGAGATATTTTTTTAAATTCTACGTTACATCAGGAATCAGCTTGGAGTAGGAATACCCTTCAGAATACCTTGAAAGCAATCAATCCACCAACATTCCTCAGCTACTGAATAACTACAATGAAGCTAAACATTTGGATCACTTTTTCAAAAACCAGTGGATTTGTGCTGGGTACATAGGACGATATCATTGGGTCATAAGTACTCCATAGCTAGAAGAAATCAAAAGCAATGCTTGCTGTTGGAACACATGTGGCCATGCATAATGGCCTGGATGCAGCCCTTGGGGTCTTGACATACAAAGGTTGAGGGTAGCAGATCTAGGTATGACTGCTATGTCCTGCTGCATTTTTCAGCAGTGTGTATTATGGTGGAATGTTTCAAGCCAGCACTGCTGCTTTCAAGCGGCTTTACAGTCAGCAAGACATACACTACTGACATGAGCTGGCTGCCGTTTCAGTCTTCTCAAAGGCCTCAGGAGTGTGTGAGAACAAAACCTCCCCGAACTGCTGGACTAAAGTTGTTTTATTTTTCAAGCCGACCTTTTCTTGGACCTTTCATAGGCTCCTTGTCAATAAATAGTGGCTTGATAAGCACTGATTGTTTCTACCAGTCATCATTTTCCAGAAAAGAACTCTTTTGAAGTTGCCATTACTCTACAAAAGAACATCAAGGGACACCAATGTGAATCCGCTGAATTAGAAAGCATGAAGAAGCTTGAATGAGGGTGTACTGGGAATTAAAAACAATCACAGGAAATGGATTCCCCCCCCCAAAAAAAAGCAGGGAGAGAGAACCAGCCTGCCAGCCCCACAGGGCTCAACCATGCACCTTCTTCTTCTAATCAGCCCAGGGCTTGGGCTGGTGGCTTGTGGTGGTGATGATTGCCATCTGCCCTGCCTTTGCTAGTTTTGCCCTGGCAGGAGAGCATATAATTGCCCTGCTGGGCCTTTCCCCAATAGCTGTGATGGTCAGCCTACCCCTGAGCTTGACACAGTTTCCCAAGGACTTAACAAGGTATCTCTCAGCTATCAGAGGTGCTGTTAGTCAGTTTAAAAAAACTAAGGATGTCTTGTTGTCATCAGTTACTGCCACTCCAAATGGTCTCTCTACTTTGATAGGCTAGAAACGTAAAAGGTTGAGCAGCAGAATATATTAAATATTAAAATGCAAATTTTTATTTCAATTCATGTGCACATATATAATTTTAAAACATCAACCTATATCAAGCACTATTGAACAAATTCAAAGCATTTAAACACATGGATAAATGACAAACAAAAAACTCCCAGAAAATCATATGCATTTCAACATTTTTTGGGGTCTTCTTCAGTGGTATAATATTTATATATACTCATGTGATGCAATGAATTCTGCTGCTGCTTCTCAGTTTTTTAGTTTCCTTGCTTGTGTATACAGGTTGGGTTACTTTGTTCGTTCTTTTGTTGTTTCTCTCTACTTTGATTACATTTTTGGGGTTGTGCAGTTACATCACTCCCTGTACTTCCCACCTGCCATGGACCCTCCTATTTACAGCTATATTTCTGCATAAATTCATCTGCATCTACATCTGCCTAGTCAGGAACCAGTACATCTGACTGACGAGTCCATGGAAGGTGATGCCAGATGAAAGACTTCTCAAGGCTTTCAAATGTAGAGAATGATTCTCCTTTCCCACGTTTGCATTGTTATGCCTGCATATTATGCCAACAAAAGCAGCAATGTAAACATGTGTACTCTGTGAGTTTTTAATGAGGCATCCTTCCTTAAGTACAACATGTAAATTTATTAAAAGGATGTAATGAGGATAAGAGCCTGAGAAATCACATGGGGGTTGCCTAGCAACTGTTTCCTTGCAACTGCCCAAGTTAGGCAATTGTCCAAATGCTTTCACCAGTTATTCTCTTAATAGCTTCTGGATAGTTTTCATGTTGGTTGTTAGCAACGGAAGGTGACATGGCAATCTGCCAGCAACACTATGCAACATGCATTTGTGTGTGTATGCAAAATGCCGTCAAGTTGCATCTGACGTATGGTGGTCCAGCAAGGGGGTTTCAAGGCAAATGTGAAGCAAAGGTGGTTTGCCATTGCCTCCCTCTGCTGCCTCCCATGCAATGACTAACCAAGTTTGAGCGTGCCTAGCTTCTGTGATCTGATGAGATCGGGCTGTACCATACTGCCCCCCCCCTACTGTACAACATGGTGCCTAATAACATGATGCACCAAAAAATGTATTCACTCTGGCCCCACTAAGACACATCAAGATAACCATTTTTCTTCTCAATTCTTTCTTAAAATGACATTTAAATGCATACCAGTGTCTAGACCAGGGGTAGTCAAACTGTGGCCCTCCAGATGTCCATGGACTACAATTCCGAGGAGCCCCCTGCCAGCGAATGCTGGCAGGGGACTCCTGGGAATTGTAGTCCATGGACATCTGGAGGGCCGCAGTTTGACTACCCCTGGTCTAGACAGCCAGGGCATAAAGGCATTTATGCAATTTGTGCTTTTAAAACAATACAGACCTTTGCCTCTGGAAGGATTCCCAAATGGCAAACAGAGACAACAGAACATCTGCATGTGGTTACGATGACAGTAATACCTTTAGATCAGGTGGGTCCTGTCAATCTAAATGTGTTGGAGACATTTGACAAGGTCTTCAATTATATTTGTCCCTGGGTTTGCAAAGCAAAGCATAAGAAAGGCATTTATAAACTTGGCCTTGGCAGCAGCTGGCACCCAGTGTCAGGAAAAATCTATTTGTGTCCTTGTGCTTTTGCATTATACCCAGCAGATTGTGAGCTGCAGCAAAGTGCAAAAAGTATGTGCCTTAACTGACCTTATTTCTATAGAAATTGATTTAGAGCCAAATGATGCAACTCGTGATGGTTTGACCCATTTTCATCACGGCTTTTTTTTCTGATCTGTTTTTTTCAGAAGATGTATCAATGATTGACAAGATGACATTGTTAACCTTGTTCTCAAATGTCATTGCTTGACACACCTGAAAGAATATGCCACATTAATCCTTGAAATGTCACTGTAAAAGTTTAGAGAAAGCTGACCTGTATCAGAAATAAATCCTGGGGCTCTCTCACCACCACTTTTACCTCTTACAAGACATTCCTATTTCCAGCTGAGATCTCTGGATCTGAAACCAAGGTGTATTTGCTTCAGGTACTTTCTCAGAAAACACACAAAATTCAATTATTGAGGGGGCTTCTGTGTCTAAAGATTTCCTACTAAAAGCAGTCACACCAGCAAAAAAGAAAAATCTATACCATGAAGCTTCCTGTTAAGCCTTTATTAATGATCCAGCATGGTGCTAAAAGACAGTGCTTTTGCTAAATTACAGTCTTATGGTACTTTGCTCTAAATCAATGGTCTATTCATTTCTGTGATTTGGTACATGTTTGGAAATGGTTGAAGTATGGTACCTGTGTCGGTCAAATATATTGAGTTGTTGAATGAAAGGCACAAAGGAAGACCCCAAGGTGTGTTTTTTTAATAAATATCTGTGATTAAATCCAGGGCAATTAAACTGGCCCATAGCTGACCTATGTCGCTTGAATGTTTTGTACAATACAATGCACACTATGTGACTAAGATACTGCTTTCAGCGTTCACTCTTCTCCCTATTTCATTTGTTTGACCTACAGCTTGTTTTCCTCATACCAAAGTAATTCTATAAAATATAAACCAAACAACATCTGCCCTTTGCTGCTAAAGAGAAAACAACTTGGGCTTTGTGTATAAACAGCATGAGGAAAACAAGAAGTATGACTGAACCACTGTGAATTCCGTTTCCCAGGGGAGAAATGTACAGGCCCTTATTTCAAAGTTAGTACCCAAGGCTTCATCAAAATGATAAACTTACCACATTCCATGTTGTTCTATGCCTTGGGTGAGCACTTACCATGAGTGCTGGAAAGGGTTGCCAACCTTCAGGTGGGACTGGAGAGAGACCGTCGGTCCAACGAGAATGCAAGCCATTAGAAGAACTGACCACAGCTGTTCAATAAAGCAATTTTAATGTTCAAAGTTTGTCTTCAAATCAATTTCTTAAAGCCAGTTAAGCAAACTTCTTACAGAAATACTAGGTCACGAAAATGGGTACCTAGGTTAACACCATGTTTTTGGAGAACTCCTTCAGTGGTCTACCTTCCAATTATTAGACCAAGATCCAGTCCTTATAGCTAAGATGAAATAAAGTGTTTTGAATCCTTATATGGAGACACCCGCACATTCCTCTAAACTGGGCTCTCCTTTTTGCCTAACTGCTCGGTCTCTGGTCTGTATGCAGAGGTAGGGATTCTTCACTAGCCGTGCTCATAGAGACAACTTCCAAACTACAAAGGTATCAGGATCCCACATTATAGATTTGGATTTAAACCGTGGTTTCTTAGATTTTAACCAGGGATATATATTGTCAGACTGGTAGTCCTAATTACTTTAAACTAAGAATACTCTGAGCAAGTGTATGGTTTGCGAGCATATGGGTCATTCCACACTAATTCAAAGTATACTGTAGGATTGCCAGGTTCACGCTGGTCACTGGCAAAGGATGGGGTCGGGATAGGTTTATGAGATTCAAATACTAGAGCGCCCCCCCCCCCGACCTAGTATTGGAAAACTCCTGGAGATTTGGGGATTTAGCCTGAGGAGGACAGAGGCCTCAATGGGATATAATTACATAGGGTCCACTCCCTAAAGCATCTATTTCTCCAGGGGAATTGATCGCTGTAGTCTGGAGATGAGCTCCAGGTCCCCACTGGAGGCTGGCATCCTTAGCCCACAATGATAGCCAAACTGTTCCCTGCTTGTTCTTAACCATCCAACTGTTGAGAGATGCTACCCAGAAAGGCCATTCCCCTACACCAGCCTTTTTCATCCTTTTGACTGTGGACTGTGGGGAAAAAAATGAGGCTTTGAGGTAATCATGAAGAGATCAGCTGGCCATGCCTCTCTGCCATGCTCTTAAAAGTGACATGTCACCCATTCTCTCTCTCTCCAACTCACCCACCGACATTAAAAAAAGAAAAGAAACAATGCTCCCAACCAAGCCCAAGAGGACTCACTGTGCTGGACTTCAGCTGCCAACAAGGTTGACCACAAGACAAGAGCCTCTTTTCCTTTCCAATCCTTCCAGGGCCATCACTGGCCATTTTTGGAGGGGGCAGGTTGTCCTGCCCAAATAAAGTAAATGCCACCCTGAATCCTTTTTAAAAATATATATTTAAAATTAAATCCCCCCTCCCACTGGCGTAGCCCCTTCAGGGCTTTGGCACAACCTACGGGGTTATTGTCTGAAGCTCCAAGCTTTGTTATTATTATTATTTCGATTTATTTCCCGCCACTCCCAAATGGCTCGTGGCGGGTTACAGTGTCTTAAAACCCCATTAAACTCCCATTAAAAGACTTAAAAACATCACAGCATGGCAGCACAATAATAAAATCCCCTTCCTACCCTCCTTCCTAAAAAAAAAAAGAGGGAGTGGAGGAGAAGGAGGTCAACGGTGTCCAAGAAGAAGCCCGGGGGAGACCAGTCGATGTACCACAGCAACCCCAGCCTCAACCATAGACCAGGCAGAAGAGCTCCATCTTGCAGGCCCTGTGGAACATTGAAAGGTCCCGCAGGGCCCGCAGCTCTCCCGGGAGCTCATTCCACCAGGTGGGGGCCAGGACCAAAAATGCCCTGGCCCTGGTCGAAGCTAGGCGTGCTTCCCTAGGGCCGGGAACGATTTGATGAATGTTCTAGAATTCTTGAACACACAGGCCCTGCTGAGCTATGCAAATGATATGCAAAGTGAGGCTTTCACCTAAACTCTATTGTAAACTCCAGGGCTATGGGCCTTTAGGACACACTGAAAGAAATGCTTTTGGTTAGATGTGGTTGATCATATTTGTTCAATGACGCCTGAAAGAGACATCGTTTTTTATGATGTATGAATTCATTTGAAAACTTCTTCCAGCATTTTCCTGATGAGCTGGCTTAAACTGGCTATAAGACAATCCCTGAGATTTTAAACTTCTCCCATTTTTTAAATTAACGTATAGGTTATTTTATTAGGGCTTGGATCTGCCCTGCTAGTATTATTCCCACCAGTAATCTTTATAACCATTAAAATCCCTCATTGCTTCTAATATATTTTCCTTAATTATTAATCATTGTCTCACTTAAATTAATATATAAACAACCTTTGAAAAACCTGAGGCAATAATATTTTTGAGATTTTCTGGTTGAGAATAACTTTAAGGCTATTGTCAATTATGCCAAAGAAAATGCTAGCCAGAGTCTGTAGAATCCCAATTGCACCAACAGGTATCTGGGGTTAAGCAGGAAGGAAGGAAGGATTTTCTTTTGCTTTGAGCATGACTAAATTAACATATTTTAAGATATAATAACCAATTCTGAAGCCACAACTAAACAGAACTGAATTATGAGCAGCATAACTGCTCTCAGGTCTTCCTCCCATTGGTGGCTTTCCTCACAGATACAGATACTTTCTATCACTCTGAGAGGTGTATTGTTGCAGGTATTTAAGGATGTTCAAAAAGGAAATTGGGGATTTGCAAGGTGTGTGTTCAGTGGAAATCATGAGCTCTGTACATCATATTATTTTATTTATTCATTATGATATTTATAGTCTGCCTTTCTGACCGAGACTCCTGGCAGATTACACAATGATGGTCAATGCGATTACTTTGAAAAAGGGGAATTTCATGAGTGCAGGATTGTGAGAGCAATCCTAAATAGAGCTGCATCTTTGCTTTTTTAAAATAAGTTGCAATATACACATATAAACAAAAGCCACAACAGAACAAAACCATCCAATAACAGATAGAGCAATAAACCATAATAAAAGAGTATTGTTCTAACCAGTAAAGAACACAAAAGGTGTAAAAATATATGACAAAACGAGAAACCAAAAGATTGGGGGTGGGGGTAGCTTCCATCCAAGCTGGCATTCTTTCCAAATAAAATTACTGAATCAATTCTAAACAATATTATATACATCACCTTAATCCAATATCTCATATACATTGGCCACCTCATGAGAAGGAAGGACTCCCTGGAGAAGAGCCTAATGCTGGAAGCGATTGAAGGCAAAAGAAGAAGGGGATGACAGAGAATGAGGTGGCTGGATGGAATCACTGAAGCAGTGGGTGCAAACTTAAATAGACCCCGGGGAATGGTAGAGGACAGGAAGGTCTGGAGGATCGTTGTCCATGGGGTCGCGATGGGTCAGACACGACTTCACACCTAACAACAACAACCTAACAATCCAGTATCAAACAACAACAAAAATAAGGCCTCTATCCGATTAAGGAACATTCTTATTCTTAAATTATATATATTGCAGAAATTCCATCAGATACTTTATAAAACCATTCCAGACTATAATTAAGTCATCTTTCTTTTTTCTCCCCTGAATTTCTCAAGTGCTGGAGACAGCTGCATCCTTCTAAGCCTTCAGTGGATTTTTGAATTACACTGTACATTTTACACATTGAAAGGCTGATGAGTAAGGCTAGTGTCATAAGGTAAAGAAGCAAGTGAGACTGCAGTTTTTAGGCTAGATATTTTATTCAAAGTATTTCTTTCCTGTCACCTGAGGTAAGGCTTAATTTCCTATAGGATTGTTGTACTTACATATTAAGTTGAAATTAATGGGTCTTATGTATTGGGAAATAGTACAGCACCATGTCACCAGAATCATGCTTTCTTTTCAGTAACATAGCAAAACACAAATTGTAGTGGGATGTGTGTGATATTCAGAGGTGAGTCAATCTAACAAAAAACCTCCCCAGACAATTCTTTTCCTTTGCCAAGAGTCCAAAATCAGAGTTTCTGTTCAAATTCAATCCAACTCAGTGTGAAACAAGGGAATACCCGCGTAAATCTTCTGTGAGTCATATTGAATTCTGAGAGTTATCATCCACTTTACCCAGAGTAAATATTTACTCCAGTCTGGATTGCTTGAACAAAACAAGTCATCTATTCCTTTCCGACATGGTGACCTTGTGTATTAATGATGTCTTACTGTTAACAGCCTGCTCTGATCTTGCAAACTGATGGCTGTGCCTTCCCTGATTGACTTAACTCATCTCATTCTGGAGTGTCCTCCTTTCCGAGTGTCTTCAAAACATGTACAGTATATAACATGACTGTTGAAATATATCTACAGACCCAAATATAATCCTGTGGAATAACACAAATTAACTGCTCTTCTGAACCAAACAGGAAGAAGATCCTATGCATCTGCAGACTGGGAAGTTCATCCATAGTGAGGAAGTCTAATCCAAGGAGCACAGCAAGTATACAAGCTTTTCTAGGGTGAAATCTAAAGATAATATAAAGCTACACAGCAACTTGAATTCAATCTGGAAGCAAACAGGAAGCCAGTGGAACTTCTATAAAAGCAGCATAATGCAATGGAAACTACTAGCTTGCTACTAGTTTTTACAATTGAGGGGAGATATGCTGACTTAACTGAAGCTTCTGTGGGGTCTTTAAGGCTACGTTACAGTAGAGTAATCCAATAAACTGGTATAATCCAGTAAACTGGTATAATAAATAATGCAATAAATTGGTATTATCTTGCTGTTCTATGGTAGATAGGTAAGATGCATGAGTGCGCAACATATGCTCAGGAACGAATAAGCAGCTGTGCAGCTATGATTGTGCAGCTTCATATCTGTTAGACTGACTGGTTGCCCAACTTGTTTGCAGCATATTCCTGTCATCAGAGGGTAGTTCATAGATATTAGGCCTAAGCCAAATGAAGGTAAGAATGTTGGTGCACAATCTAAAGAGCTGCCATATGGTTTGGGAGACACAGGCATTTTAACATAGCCCAAGAATTAATTAGTTTGCGTTTCTCTATTAGCTATTGTAATTGAGATTTCCAATTGTTTCTGAACAACACATCTCCCAACAGCCAAGCAGCTTGGGGAAGGCCATGGAGAATGAGTTTCTTCCTTTTCACACACCCCCTCCCCAGCTCCCAAAGGGCAGGCCAGGAAGGGAAGGCCATGGGGAAATGGGCTGCCTCCTTCCCAAACACACCCACATCTCCAGAAGGCTGGGTCAGGCCAGGTAGGGAAGGCTGTAGGAGGGTGGGCTGCCTCCTCACCCCCACATATCCTAAAGTAGGGGTAGTCAATCTGTGGCCCTCCAGATGTTCAGGGACTACAATTCCCATGAGCCCCTGCCAGCAAATGCTGGCAGAGGCTCATGGGAATTGTAGTTCATGGACATTTGGAGGACCACAAGTTGACTACCCCTATCCTAAAGGACAGGTAAGGCTGTGAGTGAACTGCCTCCTTCCCATCTCCTCACATCTCCCAAGGGCCAGGTTATGATGGGTAAGGCTGCTGGATCTCCCCAGTACCTCTGAGGAGAAGGAGGATAGGGGAAAGCAAAGAATACTCTAATGGCTAGCTGCAGAGCCATACTGTGGTGCTGTAAGCCCAGGTCCTGTTAGGAAGGACTACTTGACAGAGCTCGGGCCAGAAGGGAATGGAGTAGCAGGCAAACCAGGGCTTAGATTCCAGAGTTGTTGCAGGAGCTCCTCATTCCTCTTCCCAGCCTCCAGCTAGAGCTTCCTGCTTTGTCAGCTCAACTAGCTCACCTGAGCCAATTAAGCAATGCCAGCTAGGTGCTGGAGGACAACTCCAGTCTCAAAGATACCACACAATGTTAGCAAAACAGTTGCTGACTGTAGAAGATTGAGTCATCACAGAGTGAGGACTGAGAGGCTGCTGACAACATATATTAACTTGAAGCTCAAAGATCTGGCTTGTAGACACAACCTATAACCTGCTCCTTCTGCTGCTGCCCTTGAAGTGCCTGAAAAAAACCCTTCACTCACTGGACTAAGTTAAGACATTCATTTCAGAGGAGGCAAAGGAAGCAGCTGGCTTCCCTCCCTTGCTTGGGGGAGATGGAAGGTGGGAAGAGGCTGAGAATGGAGTAACTAACAAGTAGTAGGGCTTTTCAGATCAGCTAGCACCTCTTTCACCCAGCAAGCAGCAGAAAGAGGAAGAAGAGGAAAGATAAGCCCCACAATTGGCCCTCATTGGCAGAGTGCTCTCCCTATTGGCAGCACACCACCACGGAGGGCCAATTAGGTAGGGAGTGTCTGCATGCAATTTGAACTAATTGGCCCTTATCAACAGTTTGACCCACATTTCCAGAGTGCAATTTGAACTGATTGGCCCTCATTGGAAGAGTGCAGTATGAATTGAGTAAGTCTATTGAGCAGCTTTGAGTAGGAATCTGAGTAGATCTGTTGAAGATTTTACTGTATAGCTAAAAAGCTATGCACCAACATTTGGCAGTTTCCTGCAGGAGCTTGTAGCAATCCACAGGGCCTGTGAGACGGAGCTCTTCCGCAAGGTATATGGTTGAGGACAGTGCAGTCAGAAGATCAGATGGGACCCCCCCCCCAGGAAAATCTTCCATCTAACTGGTGACCAATGGATGCTGACCCCTATGATGCCCAGCTTGCAGTCAGCCATGGAGGGGTGAGGGTTGATTTTTTTCACCACCATGATTTATATTGGACTACATGGCCAGTATTGTCCCTTCCAACTCTATGATTCTATATATTGTTGTATGTTGTTTTAATGGGATTTTACGGGGGATTTCATTGTAATTAGGGATCAATTTTGTAACCCGCCATGAGCTGCATTTTGAGACTGGCTGGAAATAAATCAAGAAATAATTTTTTAAAAGTCCTCAATCACTTATTTATACTTATTCAGACTAATGCACACAGACAGTATCTGAGAAGTATCTCTGGGGGCCTTCCATCCTGTCATTATGAATACTGCTGTGACAGCATCCTAGGCACCAGGGATTCTCAGAAATAGTCTTTCCAAGGTCTCTGATGCCTGGAATGATACTGGAGATTAACTTTCCAAGGCACCCAAGAGGAAGTTCTCTAGAGACTTCTTTACAGCTACCACAATAGTCAGCTATGTATAAAGTTGTAAGGAAAGGAGGTTTTTGTTTTTTGCTTGAACTACAATCTGTGCTGAATCACAACTTCCAGGGTTCACCTTGAACTGGAGGTAAGCACTATGAGAAATTAAAAGTTTAAAAATCAAGCTTGGCAATTATAAACACCAATGACATTGCTACATTTATTAGTTTTTCACTACTAGTGTTTTAAATGTTGGACATCTAAAAAAATATGGTTTTGCTTTCTTGTCATTGCAGCTAATTAAATGAAAAATTTCCTAAATTATTATTATTTTCATATAAAAGTCCAGTCTCTTGTGCAATTTCCACACTAATAGACTTAGGTGTTTTTATGGCGGCAGCTTCAAAAAGACATTCTTTATAATCTGTACTCACTATTTTCTTGCAGAGGCATTTATTTGGAATTAGATGGAATTCTTGTCACAGTTCAGTTGTGTTTGATTGTTTCTCTTACTCTTAGATATATGCCAACATTTTCCTTAATTGGAGAGGCATTTTGATATATGTTGTTTCTTCCACAGTGTCTAACCCATTCATTGTCTTCTGCCAAAAGACCTCTTTTTATAGCTCCACCCTTTAATGAGTCAGAGTTCACTTCTGCAATTCTCAAATCTTCATATCAGTTTGCTTTTGAAACATGAGATTTAAGGATGCCAGTCCCCCAGTGTGACCTGGAGAGCCCCCAGTTTTATAGCTCATCTCCAGGCGAGAGAGATCAGTTCCCCTGGAGAAAAAGGTTGCTTTGGAAAGTGGACTCCGTAGCATTTATACTCCTTTGAGGTCCCTCCCCACCCCAAATCCCACCCACTCCACACCCAATGTCTCCAGTTATTTCCCAACTCAGAACTGGCAATCCTAGTAGAGATATAGCACATATTCTTCCAACTCGGACAGCCAGACACATTCCAACCCCCAGGCTTTTTCACAAATAGATAGAGGAACCGTGGAGAAGGATAGTATGATTTTTTAAACATTGAAGTCAGCAAATATTGTATGCTGAGAGGAGTTACAGGTTCCTACCAGAAACTAATTTTGAGAAATTATTGTGCCTTTACTCAAAAGAGAGACGGATTGACTAAAGGCAGTGTAAAAAAATAAGCATCGGCTTTCAAGGGCTAAATTGAAGCCTGAAAGTGTTAAAGAAAAGAACAAAATCAGAACATCAAATGTGTTATTTGGAGATCGTGAAATCCCAGCCTACTCAAGCTGTTCATTTTTCATGATAATAAAACTCAAGTGTCTAGAATGCTGACTAGGCAAAATGGCTTTCAACAAAAATCAAAAACTGTACAAATTGCTCGGCACTCAAACAACAATCTGGAGTCCAAAAGCACAAACTATTTTGAAGAATATGGAGAAAGTTATAATCAAAATGTTCATAGGACAGTGCTGATAAATAAATACAAGTTGGCACTTGGAAGATATAGTGTGTATATTTAGGGAAAATAAATGATTAGGAAATCTCCTCCATTATAACACACTGCAACATTGCTGTGCTGAGCTTAGTTTATAATACAAATGCCTGAACAGCTGAACCTTGGTGATGAGGAGGTTGGTAATTTAGCTGTGAAACCTGAGTGGTACAATGCTGGAAGAAAAGAAGAAACATTTACCACCACTCTGACGAATAGGTGTGTGATTGGGGAATCCATACCAGAGTAAAGGTAAAGGTATCCCCTGTGCAAGCACTAGGTCATGTCTGACCCATGGGGTGATGCCCTCTAGCGTTTTCATGGCAGACTCAATACGAGGTGGTTTGCCAGTACCTTCACCAGTCATTACCATTTTACCCCCCAGCAAGCTGGGTACTCATTTTACCGACCTCGGAAGGATGGAAGGCTGAGTCAACCTTGAGCTGGCTGCTGGGATTGAACTCCCAACCTCATGGACAGACCATGAAAGGATAGTGGTAAGAAAGAAATTTTGCCTAACTGATCAGCTGATGCTAGAAAGTAGGTTCAGAGGATATTTTGATCTGTACTGTCAGAACTGTGTTGCAAGGTCCTGTGCATGCACTTCCAAAATCCACTGGCTTCACTATAACACCTTTTAAAATTCAAAGCATGCTGATACCACATCACTCAGGAGTGAGTAACAAGGCTGCATTTTGTGTCATTGTTACCAGTAATGGAAATTTAAAGTAAATGGCAGGCACTTATGAAGTGTATGTCTGCTGAGGGAGCATTTGAAGTATTACAAAAGCAATGCAGCAGCACATGGTCCTCCCTCATCACTATTGATATTAGCTGGGGAAAATTCACAGATAATGCACTCCCAATGCATTAATAAGGGAGTAGAAGAAATAAAATACTGTAGAAGATAATTATTGGCCAAGACAAGGATATATTCATCCAGTTTAATTGAACTGCTCAGATGATTTTAATATTCTCAAATGCCAAAGACTGCTTTCATAATGGTGGCATGAAAATTATAATGAATTATGGTATTAATTACAAGGCTTTAGGAAACAGAGATTTTATCAGAACTTTGAAAATGCATCAAACATTTTCCTGATACTATCTGAATTTCATAGCAGTAAATACCAGTATCAGTTTTGTGAGTCATATTAGACTACAGTTCATATCTAGAAGAGTAGAAAATAACTCAGTCTTCTAAAATTTTATCTGAATAATTTAATAACAAGAAATTTAAATAAATTTTGGAAAGCGTACTCTCATTTTAGCTTGTGTATTGTAAAAATATGTATTATAGTAATGACTGCTATTTACTTATTTTGTATGCAAGAAAAATTATGAAAGATGGAAATAATTATGCATACTTTTAATTATTCAAAATATGTATATCTTGACTTTCAATTATATTCCATTAGGTTATGTTTTTCTGTATTAAATATCATAATTTTTATTATCATAGTATTTTGTTTTTGTGATTGCAATTTTCAGACTGTAGCTTTATTTGCCGAACCTGGAATGAAAGAATAAACTCAAAAGAGCTAAATATTTATTTGAACATTCATAATTAGGGTCCTGCTCTTGCTTGTTCTACTTGACCTCGAGGCTCACTGTACTTGCAATACTATTTCATAGAGGCTCTGCCCCTCTGTGCTCTACGTGCTACTGTCAAAAGCAACATTTGGTCCTGTTTTTTTTGTGATAAGTATTGCTATTACATTTTGTCTGACAACAGATAAACTATTATTTAAAGGAAAATAATTTGTGGGATTGCTTGGGGAATTAGTTTAATCTGGACTGCTCAACAGAGCCCACCAAGCAACTGATTCTGTGGAGAGAGTTCTCCTTGCAGGCTCTACTGGGTGACCCAGTTTAAAGGGATGACCCAAGCAGCTGATTCCTCAGGGAGTTTTCTCCCTGCAGGTTCAGCTGGGGCTCCACCAGGTAGCTTGGTTAAAGGGATCTGACGGACGCTCCCAGCTCCTGGAGCCTCAGCCAGGGCGGTGTAGAGCTCAGCTCCAACCATCCCGACTGATAAGTAGAGCTGAATAAGTCTGAATAACAGTAGACACATTTGGCTTTTATTTCAGCTCAGCTATATCAGTGGTTGATCTGATCCTCTAATCCAGTGGTCCCCAACCTTTTTATCACCAGGGACTGGTCAACACTTGACAATTTTACTGAGGCCCAGGGGGGTAGTCTTTTGCCGAGGGACATCGCTGGCGCCTGAGCCCCTGCTCTGCTTGCTTTCCTGCTGCCCTGACTTGCTTTCCTGCTGCCCTGACTTCCCGCCGCCCAGGACAAGGACAAGGAGGAGCCGCGACCCAGTACCAACTGATCCATGGCTCAGTCCCGGTCTCCGAACTGGGAGTTGGGGACAGCTGTTGACTTAAAAACTACCAATAAGCTATTTTTTTTCAGCTCAGATTAGCCCAATGCACACCTAATGCACAGCCCTAGTTTTAGCTTGGGGGTGCTGCTGGATCCTCACCTCAAATGAATCTGCTTTATGGATATTTTAAGGTGCTTGGTAGTTGTTTTATGATTTTAATGGCTTGTAAAGGTAATAGGACTGTACATTAATAGTTCAGGAGGGTGCTTTATAGAAGGGACTGTTGAATATACCACTGTGTATACAACATATTATGTTTGCTGCATATGTTATCCTGTTGTCAATTCATTGTATTATTTTTACTGATGCAATTCCATTTCCTCATTATACCCACAATCTTGTTAAAGGTCCCCCTCCTCTGGCCAGGCAGCTTAAGGTGGCTTTGGGCCTCAGCTTGCAGCCGGATAAAGTGGGGTGGGTGGGAAATGGCCAACTTGTTAGCAGGCCTGGGACAGAGCTTGTTAGCAGGCAGTAAGCAGGCCTGGGAGGCCCTTGTTAGCTGGCCCTGCCTAGCAGGGCAAGAGGCTCTCATTAGCAGGCCCTCCACCATGACCCTTTGTCCAGGGCCCTCTCCCCTTATCTGCTGCTGATTCCAGGCAGTGAAGCTTGTCTGAGAGCAAAGAGGCTGGAGTCCAGGGATGGAGGGTGGGAGCTGCAGGAGTATGGCCAATCAGGGTGCAGGCCACTTTGGCCCTATTCCAACTCAAACACCCCCTCCCCAGGCTGTTTCACAAATATATAGAGGAACCATGGATAAGGATGTGGGCCTTCCCTTAATCCTGCTCTGGAAGCTATGGTTGGTACAAAATGTAGCTGCTCACATCCTCATCCAGACCCCATGGAGAGCCCATACCACCCTAATCCTCTAGCAATTGCACTGGCTATGAATTGAACACCAGATCAGATTTAAGGTGTTAGTACTCACACTTCATTACATACAATATATACAAAACGTTACAATACATACAAAACATAAAAACAGCCATTAAAACATTGATTAGGAGGGATAGATCATTGAGGGAATGCTAAACAATTATTAGGTTAATAATGTATTGTGTTTTAATAATTTGTCATTATTTTTTCTTGTAAACCTGGAGCTGGAGAATAGGCATTTCCTATATAAATAATTTATTTTTTCTAAATACCTGT
Source organism: Paroedura picta (assembly GCF_049243985.1). Taxonomy (NCBI): domain Eukaryota; kingdom Metazoa; phylum Chordata; class Lepidosauria; order Squamata; family Gekkonidae; genus Paroedura; species Paroedura picta. The sequence goes on along the minus strand of NC_135376.1, from coordinate 26,596,810 downwards.
GGTTATCATTTTATGATCTAAACATAAATACTAAAAAGTGGAAGTACAAGAAGACACTCTATGCCTATCACATGTTTATGCGTCATGAAACTATATTCATTTAAAAGGCTTAAGGATTAATATGTGAATTCTAACATGGGTTCGCCCCCCTCCCCCAAGATACCAGCTCAAAACCTCTCCAGTCCCATCTCCAAGACACCATGTTTCCATATCCCCCCTTCTTTCCTGGGTGTGTTGCAATAGCACCAGTCAAAACAGGCATAGGAAATCACTGGCCAGCTGCTCCATCCCTGGGAACAAAGCACACCATCCCAAGCCAGCTTCCCAGCCATTACAAGTTACACTGGAAGACTGGTTAAGGTCCTTGATAGACCTTTGTCTAAACCAGGCTAAGCCAGACCCAATATGCCACATAAGCAAGGTCTGTTGAGCCATACTCAAGCCTGCATACAGAACCAATATCCATAGGAGCCTCAAGGCTGCTGTGAATAAATACCCCAAACCAAATCCATGGCATGGATTATACCTGATCATAAAAGTGTGTGTGTGTTGATTTGCTTTAGTTGGTGCAGTGTTTATACTGATTTGCAAGTACTGGGTAGTTTAGTGTGATAAAATGTGAAAAAGAACAGAAATAATTTTCTTATCAAGAGCAGCATGTGACATTTTGGTGCCTAAAAAAAATCCAAATAGTACCCTATCCAAATAGCAGAATGAATAATTGACAATTTGCTGCTGTTTAATAGTTTTCCAAAATCTGCTGCCTGAGGCAAGCCACCTCATCCTACCCAACAGAGTCTGCCTCTGCTTACAACTGAACAGCCATAATTTTGATGCGTATAGGGAAAAAATGACTCCCTCTTTTCACTGATTCTAAGCCAACTGTTAGTTTTAAATGTTTCCTTCAAACATATCTTGTTACTTCCTCCAATGTCCAGTAGATGGTTCTACTGTACCTTTTAATCAGAAGGGGAAAACAGAGAGATAGGCTCAAACAGATTCACTTACCCCTTCACACTGTTTTAAACCACCTCTCACTATCCCACTAGAAAAATGGAGACTTCAAACCTCAGCCATGTTTTCAGGAACACTGATTTTAGTAAGTGTAAAGTAACTGTGTATTGTACTAGGAAGCAACAGATATAGTAAGGATAAGATAGTTTATCAGCCATGCAGTAAGTAATATGCATAGGTTACTGATACAGAAACAAAGTATATATTACTCATCTATATCCATAACTAGTCAAGAATGCTGCACATACTAACTAAATTCTCAAAGAAAGATTGCAAATATATATTTCTACATTTCAGAAGATTCACCCAAACATATGGTAGTTTGCAATTTATTGAAAATGTAGTTGAAGTTGATATTTTGGATTAAAATTAACAGCAAAATGGGGGGAAATCACAATTCTTAGAAGTTCAACCTACATAACACATTTTTAAAAAATCATATTCGGACATAGCTTTAATTGCAAACTTGTGATTTGTACTAAAATTCAATATTCAAGTTATTTATTATTTATTTTATTATATTTACTAGAGGCAAAGCCCATTGTATGTGAAAATACAATGGGCACCCCGCAAGGAGTGCTCGGCAGCCGCGCGGAGCGCGGCTGGTGGGGGCTCCCTTGGCCGGCGGCCTGACGTGGCAAGAGGCGCTTTGTGCCTCTCGCCGCGTCAGGCCGCCGGCAAGGAAGCAACTGCAAGCCGCGCACAGCGCGGCTCGCAGTTGCTCCCTTGTCGGCAGGGCGGGAATCGGCCGGGCCAATCGGCAGGCACTTCGCGGTCTGTCCGGAGGAAGGGGCCAATCGACACCCTTCCTCATCCTGGACAGAGCCCGTCCTAACTCCTCCCCCTAAGCCCTTACAGCTTTATTCAGTCCGCGGCGGCTGTGTAAAGATATACCGCCCTCCCTGAAGGCTCAGGGCGATTCACAAAGAACAGAACAGAAACCATACAGATAACTTCTTAGATTAACTTAGATTAAGTTCCTCCTAATGAAAGACAAAACAGATTTGGAAGCGATTTCAAAATGCATACTTCAAAACCTCAAGTATTCAGTTAGTCCGAAAGGCTTTGAGTCTGTATAATAACTATGTAACTGTCAGTATCCTTGTCACAGCAGCCAAGGGTGGTTTTGAATGAACTCGATATGATTATAACGGAACTAATTTAAAAAACTCAACATAGAACAAACATTAAGTGCTATGCTTAATCAAAGTATTTTTAAATGATAACCATGACACTGATTTCCTGTTACATAAAATGAATACATAACCATCTATCTTAGTTTCTTGACAACCTTGCAGTTAAATGTGTTTGATCAGTGTACAGATTTTGTACAGAATTTTGGGTGAACTCCACAAAATGATGATCAGGTTGGCATGCAGCTTCATTTTGTTTCTGCTTTTTCATTTCTAAAATATTGTGTCTGATTGTCTGTAATGTATCCCACTTTTTTTTACAGTATTCATTTGTCTCATACCCATTCCAGAGATATTTTGGCTCAGAACAGATTAATAAACCTGTAGGAGTTCCACATTTTCATTTCTAAAATACTGCTTGAATGTCTGCAATATATCCCACTGTTTCTGGTGGTACTCATTTGTATAATGCCCACTCCAGTCTGTTGCAGAGGCAATTATGGCCTGTTGAGGGTTAATAAAGACAGGGGAGTTCTGTCTTTTCATTTCTATTGCTAAGTCTTTTTTTTTTACAGTATTTGTTTAATGCCTGCTCTTGGGTGTTTTGAAGGTATTTTGGCCTGGTAAGAGTTAATAAGAGTTCTGTTTTTCATAAAGAGTGGGAAGGGTATACAGGGTCACCTAGTCCAACCCCCTGAAGAATGCAGGAAATTCACAACTACCTGCCTATCACAGTGACCCCAATTTCATAACCAGATGAAGCCTTTCCCCCCAAAATCCAGACTTTCTGTCCAATCTGGCCTGGAAGAAATTCACATCCTAATACTTAAGTGGCAATTGGCAGTTCCCCAGGCTTTCAAGGAAGGGCCACAAGAGCCAAACACCAACACCACCTCATAAGGAAGCCTTTTCCACTGAGGAACTGCTTTGTCAGGAAGTTATTATGGATGTTTACCCAAAAGTTCTTTTTACATTAATTTCAACTCACTAGTTCAGGTCCGACTTTCTGGGGCAACAGAAAACGACTCTGCTCCATCTTCTATAGAAGGAAAGTTGGTTCTTATATGCCACTTTTCTCTACTTGAAGGAGGCTCAAAGCGGCTTACAGTCGCCTTCCCTTTCCTCTCCCCACAAATAGACACTCTGTGAGGTAGGTGAGGCTGAGAGCACCCTGATATCACTGCTCTGTCAGAACATTTTTATCAGTGCCGTGGTGAGCCCAAGGTCACCCAGTTGGCTGCATGTGGGGGAGTGCAGAATCAAACCCTGCATACCAGGTTAGAGGTCCGCACTCCTAACCCCTACACCAAACTGGACAGCCCTTCAGGCACTTTAAGATGGCTATCGTATCATCTTAGTCGTCTGCCAACAGGCCAAACTGTTCCATTTCTACATTGTTATTGAGTGTCTGTAATACATTCCACTGTTGTATGTGTGTGTGTGTGGTAGTATTATTTGTTTAATATATATATTTTATACATGGGGTAAAATTATACGTGGGGTGGTTTCAATGCTTCTGACTCTCAACCTTCCTACAGACAGCCAAGAAAATATGTGCCTAACCTGCCTCTCAAGGATTATTGAATGACAAGGAAAGCAGAGATGGTCAAATAGTCATGAGCATAGAAGGACTTCTAATGGCCACAATTTAGTATGTTCTCAGGCACCATTTAATAACACATTTTCATAGGACCATAGACATGTTCTGCCAAGCTCATATTCCTAAGGGGGGAAAAGCATTTCCTTGGAGGAAATCAAATCAGATGCAAGTGGTGCTTCCCTTGCAGACCATGAATTTCCTTTACAAGCACAGGGAAAAACTGTCCAAAAAGTTACTGCACCACTTGATGCTTCTGTGGGTGGCTTAGGTGGAGAAGAGCTGGAGGAAAAAGCATGCTGTAACCTGCAGGACACAGCATGCTATACACCTAATAAATAAATTGAACTGCTCCACAAGATCTTACACAAAACAGTTTTTCAATTCCCTGCTTCTATACTAATTACACCATTCAGGCTAAACACGTTCTTCCCACCTATAGTTAAAATGTGCTTAGGATCTCTAATGCACTACTGCCCTCTCTAAATGTTTCTGTCCAATAGCACTTTTAAGGCCAACAAAGATTTATTCAAGACGTGAGCTTGTGAGGGCTCGAAAACTCATGCCTTGAATAAATCTTTGTTGGTCTTAAAAGTGCTATCGGGCTCAAATTTTGCTTTGCTACTTTAGACCAACGCAGCTACCCACTTGAATCTACCTAATTGTTTCCATGTAATTGATCTAGAAGCCATCATGGACATCAAACAGTAGCTATCAGCAATCCCAGTACATCTTCCCTGAGAATAGATTCAAATGGGTCTGAAATAGCACAATAAAATCAGAGTCCAGTAGCACATTTAAGACCATAAAGGATTTATTCAGGGAGTGAGCTTTCGAGTGCAAGCACTCTTCGTCAAACTATGATCTCGTTACATGACAGGGAATATATATCAAAAATCAATTATGTTACATCAGGAGACCAAACACAGCCAATGATAATGCTTTGATCTTCCCTGAGAGTAAGCCCCATTGAGAAGACTCAAGTAGACTCAGAATCCCAGCCAATGGGAGGATACCGCTGTATGTCCCTTTTTTGAACATTTTCCCACTTCCAGAGGAGTCTGTTCCGAGGCCTGATTATCCATTCCGCTAGGGACAATGAAACACCCTACGTAAAACGGCTCTCAAACCTGATAGCATGGAAAATGTCTTATCCCCCTTCCCGAAATCTCCTTCGTCACCCCCATGCTTGACGTATGCAACTCTCTTTAGGTTACCGAGGGGCACGTGTAGGCCAGTCATTGCCACTCCACGGCAGTCCAACCCCCGCACGGCTCAGGAGGGATCTGACAAGAGAGCGGCTCTAAGGAACGGCTCCCTTCGGGGAACGTGGGGCGTCCGAAAAGCCCCTCTGTCCCTTGTTCATAGCCCTTTTCGGCAGGCGGGGCTGAAAAAGAAGCCCGAGCAGCGGACGCCTGAGGGAACTTCCCGCTCCGCCCTCCCCTCAGGAATACCCTCCTCAAATAAAGACAACATGGCGGACCCAGCGCGGTTCCCCCCGCTCCGACTCCCCTCTCCTCAACAAATCAGTAAAGGACACGAGACTGCCCACCGGCAGCTCACGATTGTTTGGGAGAGGGCGGGGAAAAGCGCGGGGGGAGGGAGGGGGGTAAGCAGCGAACGGTCGAACCAATCCGTTTCGTATTCAGCGCGCGCGCGCTCCCCGAGCACCACGCCCTCCTCCCTCCTCGCAGAACTGGCGCTCCTGCTCTCTGTCTCCAGGCCGGCGCCGCCTCGTTGCCATCAACACCTTCGTCGTCACCGCAGGGTTGGGCGAGCCTCAGACGCGAACCCGCCCCGTTCCCTCCCTCCGCCGCCTCCTCCTCCACGCAGGTGCTGGCACAGGAGCCGTTCGGAAGCGCGCGGCCGCCGAACCCTCCGCCGCGCGCCGTCCCGAGGCTCCACGGGCACGCGCCCCTGAGCGCGAGGCCCCAGCAATGTGGCGGCGGCGGTTGTAGCTCCTCCCCTGGAGGGGGGCGGGGCCACGGTGTCCGGCGGGCTCTCCGCACCGCCCCTTCCCCCTCACTCGCTCCCTCCCTCAGTAACTTGGGTGCCTTTTATCGGGCGAGCCTGGCGGCGGAGAGTTTATTGGTGCCGGAGCTGCGGCGCGGGGAGTGCGGCGCGTGAGGAGGGGGAAAGCGGCCGCGAGGGGGTCCCCCCGCCGGCTGGTCCGGCCGGCGGCGACGGACGGACGGACGATGCTCCGGCTGGTGTCGCTGAAGTTGGGGCGGCTGTACCGCTACGTGAAGCTGGCGGTGCTGGGCATCCTGGCGGCGGCGCTGGCCCTCAACTCGCCTTCGCTGCTGGCCTCGCTGCAGCGCAACGAGCTGGCCGAGCGGCGCTTCCTGCAGCTGAACAAGTGCCCGGCCTGCTGGGGCACGAGCTGGTGCCGCAAGTTCCTCAACGGGCAGCTGCGGCTGGAGAGCTGGGGCCGCCTGCGCCTCCTCGACTTCCTCAACGTGAAGAACGTCTACTTCGCGCGCTACGGGGAGCCCCGCGAGGGCAGCCGCCGGGTCGTCCTCAAGCGCCTGGGCTCCGCGCGGGAGCTCGCCGACATCGACGCCAAGATCTGCCGGCGCGCCACCGGCAGGGGACGCTGCGACCTGCTCCAGGCCCTGCACGGCACCGAGTTCGCCAGCATCAACGGCGACGTCCGGCTCCTCACCCCCGACGTCGTCGAGGGCTGGTCGGACCTCGTGCACTGCCCCTCGCAGCGCCTCCTCGACCGCCTCGTCCGGCGCTATGCCGAGACCAAGGACTCTGGCAGCTTCCTGCTCCGCAACCTCAAGGACTCCGAGCGCATGCAGCTCCTCATCACCCTGGCCTTCAACCCGGAGCCCCTCGTGCTGCAGGTAAGGGGGCACCTGCCGACGCCCCGCGTCCCTGGTCCGCATTCCTCCCCGTGCCTTGCCAAGCCTGGTTTGCTGGGTGAGACGCACATCACCTGTCCCGGCACCCCACCTCCCATACAGGTTCACCTGTGTGCCTTCCTGCCTCCCATCCGCCGACTTTTGAGAGGCAGGATTGAGCAGGACCGGTTCTTGCATGGGGAAGCAGACCAAGGGCCTTTGGGAACTTGTTTAATCTATTGTCTTTAAAGGGATGCAGCGTATGCCTCTTCCCAGCTCCTGTTTAATGCGTACTGGAGTAGAATTCTAACATGTTACTCGTTATTGCCTGTGAATGTGTAAGTAGCCACTTCAAACAGCCGTGCAGTGAAAGCAAGCTTACCTGAGATTGGTACCATTGTGCTTCTTCATACTTTCTCGGGACTTCTGATTTCCTCCCCACTTTCGTTGAAATTTCCTGTCTCCTAACTTACCTGCATTGCCAACAACAGTTCTTTCCTAAGATGCCTATCTATAGTACCTTCCGAACGCCGTGTTTAGTAAGCACCACTGTTTGCTCTGAGCAGATAGATTGAGGACTGATTTAAAGCCCATTACAACCATCTGTTCTAAATCAATTGAAATCAGGCTATCAATTGCAGTCTGCTGTGTCCTGGAGTGTCTGGCTTTTTAAAAAGTCTCTTAGACAGGGCTCCTATAGTCAAAACAGGAATATGCACACCAGCCTATTAACTACCAGAATCAATTTTTAGTTGAATGATAGCAGTCTCTGGAAATGTCTACAAATAAAATCTTAAGCCCAAAGTTGCTGTCCTAAAGTTGCATATGAATGTTGTTTGAGCCTAAATCTTGAAGTCCCTTTTAGCTTACTGATGAAGAATTATGTTTTGGATCCTACTCTTCAAATGGCATGTAAAAAGTAAAAGAATTTTTCTCTCCACTAAAGAGCTATGTCTTTCAATACTTTCATTTCAGATTGTCTATGGCTTTTAAAATTAGGATTTATTTACCCTTGGCATGTTTCCTATATGGATGTACTTACTAAAGATTCTTCAGTTCCTTGAATATGGTTGGGATTTGAGCAACCTTGTATCAATGAGAAGTATTGGGATCACTATATGTATCTTCAAATGTGTTAGTGTATTGCAGCAAAACAACAATAACCAAGCCAAACAGAAAGGACACCTTTAAGACTGCCAAAGCTTTTGTGGGCTAGAGTCCATTTCTTCGGATATTAATCAAAGTGGACACTAACCCATGACAAGTTATGTCTATAGATCAGTTTTTAAAGAATTTGTCTCTCACTTGCTGCTGTTTTGTTTGTAACTAATTTGTGAGAGGTAGGAGCAGACCTCTCAAAATCTGTTGTATTTTGTTGACCTTTGTGTTCTTTCTAGTAATCAATATGAGTGAAACTGTTGTTTCTTAGGTAGCAGGCTTGGTGGCACTGTAACTAAAGACAAGAAGCTTCTTGCTATATTTACTTTGTTGACTCATATTTGAGGCATTATTTAATTTGATCCCAACGCTGACCAGGCTAGGCTGCTAAATTTAACATTATTTTGATTATTATGTTAATAAAACTCAGCTGTAGAACATCTATCAAATCTCTCCCAGTTACAGTTCAAAGTAATTCTATATTAAGGTTTTGATGAAAGCGCAACCCTGCTATTAGGTTAAGTTGTGAAATAACATATTATGATTTAAAAGTCACCCATAAAGGAACAAGCTCTGGAGATTAGTAGAGGAATCGAACACTCCCAATGGGATAATATTCAGAGTATAGTCTTTTTTTGTCAAATTGCAATCTGTTAGGGTCTAAACGTATGGAAGACCACAAGCTTAGTTTGCTGCCACATTGCCTCAAGTAACCTACTATAAATCAAATTCCTTGAGTTGTACAATTAAATGAGAGGTCCTAAATTCTGATGCTTAACATCTATATTTGTGTTTTATGCTGGAAGTATACCTTAAAGTTTGCAGATAGGCATAAAGATGCTTAACAGTTGAGTTGCTCTTACAAGCTTGAATGGTTGACAAACAAGGATCAAGTGGACTGTTGAAACAGCTGGTGCTATGTTGAACTGCTTAGTGATTTGACATGTACCAGCTGGTGTGTGAATTTTAACATTACTTAAAGAAGTGCCCTCCATTTGAAATCAAGTCAGGGTTTTTTAAACATAGCTGACAGAAGGGTTGTTTTCAGTTGTGAATTCAGTTGTAGTCTTCCATTTAATGTAGTATATGAATATTTTTCTGTGTCAAAATTCTGTATTAGCTGATATGCTTGAAGTGTGACCTAAGTTAATATTGCAGAGATGGTGCTTAGGTTTAGTTGTGTGCAATGTAAATTATGTTAACTTTAAAAACATTTGTTTTCCAATTAACTTCCATGGTGTGGAGAGAAGAGTGCACAAACTGTAATAGGTCGGAGTGTGTTAGCAGAAAAATTAATTAATAGTGTTTGAACACTTGAAGTGAAATAGATTTTTGTGTAGTTTATATATTAATATAATTCCTGGAAGGCTTAGTTTGCAAGTTAATTGAATAGTTTTTGCATCAAGTATTGTAGGTTAACAGATGATGATTTGGCCTAGTTCACTGAACTAGTTTTGTTTATTGACTCCAGATTTTCCATGTTTATAAACAGAATACTTTCTGCAATACACCTGGGTGCTTTAACTTGAACTGGAATTTCTAAATGAATTTAGTTCACATTGTGTATACACCCTCTACCTCTCACCCAAAAGCATCCAAACCTTTATCTGTTCCATTTGACAGCCAGCAACTTGTCTGTCTTCTATTAATTAGAAATGATCTGAAGGCTGATGGTAAATTCTTTTTAATGGCATATATTTCATAACTTTAAATCCAACTTGGCGAAGTAATTTGGTTGAGTAGGAGAGCAGTTGCCTTCTGTTGGTTTGTTAAAACAATTAGTATGACATGTAGGGTATTCACCTCCATGTAGATATTTGCAGTAATTGTCTGTAATGCTGGTGTCATAATTAAATGGTGCTCTGGATGCAGCTATCAATGTTCCTTATTCTTATCGCTCAGCCCTTTACTGTTTATGAAGTTACATGTCCATGAATTGTGTTGCTGAATAGAAAAGATGAACTTGAGTGGATGTGTGGTTCTGTAGATTTAATTACCTGGCAAATGTGCTTCTTTCTTTAAAGGCTGTAGCCATAGAAAGGTATGGTCTTGCCAGCTGGGCTAATTTTGTGTTCTTGTAGTTCAGATACTTTAGCATGTGTGCATGTTGAACTTTGTTTAATTTTTTCTTAGAATAAAAGTTGGTGGGCTTCTTGTTGAAGTGAGGTGTGACCCCTTATATTCAACCAAATGTTGTTAGTCTTTTGTTGGACTTTTGTTACTGACTGTCAGTTACTATACAATAGGGAAATTATAACTATATGCTTTCAAACACATTTTATGGAGAGGAAATGAAGTTTATCTATACTGATTCCTTATGTTTGTAAGTACTTTAGAAATTCATTAAAAATGCCCAAATTAGAGCAAGGCTGTCTTGACATTTAACAAGGATGTTTTTTCTCCTAATACCTTTGCTTCTGAAGATTTCCAGGGTGGTTTTGTCACTTGAAGCAAGTTGGCTTTAGGATCCAAGTTTAATGAACTTAGAAGCCAGTGCTGTTTGCTACAAGCCTTAACTAATGTTGGGGATTTTGCTTTGTACAAATTAATGGTAATGTATATAATGCATTGTAATGAAAACTGTTTTTTAAAGAAACTACCTGAATATCATGATGACCTTAAATTACTGTAAAATCAGAGTCCAGTAGCACCTTTAAGACCAACAAAGATTTATTCAAGGCATGAGCTTTCGAGTGCAAGCACCCTTCGTCAGACTATGATCTTTTTACATGACAGGGAACATAAGAATGTAAGAAGATCATAGTCTGACGAAGGATGCTTGCACTCGAAAGCTCACGCCTTGAATAAATCTTTGTTGGTCTTAAAGGTGCTACTGGACTCTGGTTTTATTGTGCTACTTCCGACCAACAAGGCTACTCATTTGAATCTTAAATTACTGTATAAGGATTCAGCTTCATTAACAGATTGGTGGCGGCATTGAAATGATTATACGAATAGGCAGTAACTGCAAAGCTTGAACTTTGATTTTATAATGGGAAATGTGTCCTGAATAATCCACTAAACTGTAGTGATTCTTGGATTATAAGACTTTCTGTCTGAGATTGGAAGCTTAGTTTGAAGCCTGTTTTGAGTAAGGATTACTTGTAAAGTGGCAGTTTTTATAGAATGTACATTGCCACCACAGCCTTTATTTCAGCTAGTTTTGAGATTATTTAAGCTTGACCTACATTTGAAGTGATTGTTGTTGCTAGGGGGGAAAGCTTTATCATAGTAATGTTTAAATGTTCTTTCATCTGTATTAGGGATTTAGCTGTTTGCTTAACCTTGATCGTCTGGGTGCCTAAATGTATTTCTTAGCAGTATAAACTTATTTCAGTGAAAGCTGTCTGTTAATTTGTAGAGTTTAATGGATGAACTTGCTGTAGTACCAGTCAATGATAATTCAGGTATGTCTGTCACAAGGGCGTCCGATCAATAAATAGTCAAACATAGATAATCTAATCTAAAACTGAGATAAAATACAAATCTGTGCAACAGGGAATATTGTACTCATTCCAGCTTTGTCCGACTGAAAGTGTTTGTCTGAAGGGCTAGTGAATTCGTTTGCAAAAAAATTCTTGTACATTTGAATCCACTGTGTGGTCATTCTTCATAGTCATTCTTCATTGTTTCTGAGCAATGAAAAATAGCAGGAAAATGTGTTCATATTCAAATTGAGATTTAAATCTAAGTAAAATATAGCTGCTATGAATTCAAGAATATATTTAAGGCAAACTTTGTTTTCCTTGTCCTGGAATACTGATTCCTTTGTATTGCTTATTCTTGATCTCTCACTGGTTAAATAACTGAAAATAGGCATTTTCACAGATAATTGTTAACAACTTTTAAAGTTTCTACCCAAAAGCCTGGTTCTAACATTCCATGGAAGAGGAAGCCACTCCTGTCCTGATTAGCAGACACCATTTCCTTGGAGAACAATCATGGGGGTGGGGGGCAGCCCTAGAGAAGGCTTTGTCAACAAGGCTTTTATGAAACACTAGGGTTTCTTGACAGCTATGGAAGGGCTTCCTGAATTGGTAGGAGTTAATTAATTTTTAATATATATTTTTAACATTTCTTAAACATTTGTTGGATGAGATGAGTGACCATATATGGTCATGTCAACTCAACCCACTCCCCCCTCTTCAATGGCCAGTGATGGACCTGTAGTGTTACCTGAATTGGACATGTCAGGAGACACATGCCAAGTTTGGGGAAATGGCTTACGAAAGGTCAGGTAACTTTAAAAGATCAAAATGCCTATGTATACCAGGTAATTGCATCCTAGGAACTTGAGGCAGGCATATAAGAATAAAAGAAGCAATCTTTATTGAATAGCAAATCAAATAAAGAAACATAAATAAACATGTAACAAGCATGTCTAGAAGATGGGGAAATAAAGGATTGAAAGGAAAAGAGTCAGGGATAAAGGGTCAATGGAAGGATAATTACCAGTTCCAGAAGAGACAAAGACACCATGGAGTCCAGCAGCACATCAGGCTCTCGGGATGGATCCAAGGTTCCAGAGTTGGCAAAGTGGCTTGCCAGAACAGGAACTTTTATACCCCGTTGGTGGATGGTGTGTGCTAGAGATTGCGCATACAGTGGGTGGGCTGCTTTGGAGTTGAAACAATGGGTAAATTGGATGCTAATGGCTTAGGCCAGGTGTAGTCAAACTGCGGCCCTCCAGATGTCCATGGACTACAATTCCCATGAGCAAATGCTGGCAGGGGCTCATGGGAATTGTAGTTCATGGACATCTGGAGGGCCGCAGTTTGACTACCCCTTGCTTAGGCGATGGTTGCGGGTAGGAATTGATGGCTCTGAAGAAAGGAAACCATCATAGTACAATGGGAAAGTTCCAGGGGCCTCAAGAGACTAGCTAGCTGGGTGAAGGGGAAAATTCCCTCCTGGCAGAGTGGCTTAGGTTGAATAACAGATGTGAAGTCAAAGGTTGAGCAAAGAGCCCTCAGGTGCAAGGGACTTTGCTTGCCACTGGATTAGCAATACAATGGATTGGGGGAGGAATAAATGCAGAGCAGTTGTCAGGTCAGACTGGTGGCTTTGGTCAAGTTGAAAATGTAGTCTGGCCAGGCCTGAGTCCTGGCTCTCTAGAGAACTTGGTATAAGCCTAGACTGCTAGAAGATGCCATGGGTCGTTGAGCACTGTGTGCCAGTCCAGCAATGAAGGATTCCATCATGCACGACAATAGGGGATGAGAAGTGGAAGGGTGCTTCTCAACCATATTCTACATGATCATACCACTTCTGGGGGTTCTTGAAATCTGAAGAATGTTTCAGGAGTTTCTCAATGGCAAAAGAAGTTGAGAAAGACTGCCCTAGGGTTTTCAAGGCAAGAGAGGTGGCTTGCTATTGCCTGGCTCTGTGTAACTGTTGATCTTTGACGCCACCTTATCAAAGGAGGCGTAGATCACAAGAGTAGCCCAGGTGGCATTTTTACACATACGCTAAGCCAGGGTATTAGTGTCAGTCCCCAGGGCATCTGGCCACAGTGATCCATAACAGTCACTTCCAAACTAGACTTCTGTAACTTGCTGTAGGCCCTCCCTTGTCCTTGATCTGGAAGTTATAGTTGGTGCAGAATGTAGCTGCTAGGGTCCTCATGTAGTTATCTTGGAGAGCCCATATCAAGCCTGTGTTGAGATAGCTGCATTGGTTGCCGATTGTGTAAGTTCAAGGATTTGGTGTTGACCTTCAAGGCCATTCATGGTCTGGGCCCCACATAACTGAATGACTGCCTGTCTCCTTATGGCCCCCTTCAGGGCTCTTCTGTGGGTTTGAATCTTTTGCTGGTTCCCAGCCCACAGGAGGTGTACCTGGCCTTGACTGGGGGGGGGCAGAGTTACAGTCTCACCCGTGTCAAGGCTCGCTGTGTCAAGGCTAGGACTATGGGAAGCTGGCCAAGAGAGCCAGGGACACAAAGCACTAATTAAGCACTACCATAATAAACAACGGTTATATACGAGTCCAGTAGCACTCTGGAGACCAACAAGATTTTCTGTGTATAAGCTTCAGAGAGTCAATGCTTCCCTGCAAACCAACCTAGCTACACCCTGTCACCTAATAAGCCCTGGTGAAATTCTCTTCAATGCAAAGTGATCTTGTATTGATGTACAGCTGTTTCTCTTGGAGTGCATATAAAGCCATTCAGGAGACATGACTTGGTCTGTATGTATGAACTGTAGCAACAGTTAATTCAGATATAATCCTAATATGTTTTTTAGTTTAACTTCAGATGGGTATGTAATCTGATGGAAGCTGCCTCTGACATTTGGAAGTATTCTGAAACACTGAAATCCTTGAGGCTTTGGTATATGATTTGCTGATGGTGTTTTTTTTTTTACACTGTAATGCATTGGACAGTGTTCACTATTCCTTGGGGAGGGGTAGAGATTGAAAACCAGCAGGTAACAGGCATCCCTCTTCATCTAACCAAAGAAGTTATCTGATGTTCCCATCATACAGTATAATTTTTAATTAGAAGATCTGTATGGCTCTAACTCATTGTGCAGCATATAATACTGGTTCCTGATTGAAGTAGTTACTGCCCCTCCCCAGTTGCTGTTTGTTGATATAACTCAGGCTTTCTCAGCCAGGGTTTCATGAAACCCTGGGGTTTTTGACAGCCCTGAGTGGTTTCCTGAGTGGGTGGGAGTTATATAGATATAGATATAATTTGTTAAACATTTGTTATGGTATGACCATATGTGATCATGTCAATCTGCCCCCCCCCCCCCCGGCAAATGATGGGCCTGGATGGGGTGGGAAGGAGAGGGGGCCCCAGGTAGGTGTACACAGCTATGCTTCCCAGCCAAAACATGCTAAGAGTTGGGAGGTCTGGGATTTGAATAGAGTTTACCTTGCAGTAATAAGAGAGACGGTACACTCTAGGAAGAACTGCTGGGAGAAAATGTTAACATGGAAAAGTGCCAAAGGGCATTTTTGCAAAAATGTAAACCATTGGAAATACTGTAATTGTTATTTTCATTGGAAATTCACTCTGGGATACAGTGTGATAAAAATAAAAATAATTTTTAAAGCCCAAACTTTTACTGTGAGTGAGGGTCTTTCCCATGCTCACAGTGACAGCTAAACAGATGCTTTTAACACATGTCTTCTGAACAAACAGCCAAATAAAGATACTGCATTGTCTGCAAGTGACAGTAATGAATGCAGATTGGCATCTCTTCTAAAGCCCAGACCTATCAAATTGGAAACAGACTTCTCTCTTGCACTGAAGAGCTCAGCACATTTGCAAGAAACAAACTTGGCATTAGTAGTACTGAAAGCAAACTTAAGGTTGCTTGAAGTCTTAGCTTTGATAAAATAGGGTAAGTTGAGAAGAGTATGAATAGTTGCTGATTGACTGGAAGTGCAGTATCATTTCTGTCATTTGACATTATTTAGGCCTGGTAGCCGACACATTTATGGAGAAAGGATAAAAGGTGAGTTGACAAGGTTGGCTTGAATTCAAGCAGTATTATTACAATGAGGAAATAAGTAAATGGGGTGAGGTGTGTATTGCTGTATTACAGGTACATGTTTTTTTCTGTGTTACTGGTAGAATATCTTAAAGCTAGAGAACTAAAGCTAATTGTCACTTCTTTAAATTTGTTAGTGGTCCACTGATTTCAGCATTAATAAAGGTATTTTCTTTTGCAGAGTTTTCCCTCTGATGAGGGGTGGCCATTTGCAAAATATTTGGGTGCGTGTGGAAGAATGGTGGCTGTAAACTATGTGGGAGAAGAACTATGGAGTTACTTCAGCGCCCCATGGGAAAAACGAGTGGACCTGGCATGGCAGCTAATGGAAATAGCAGAGCAGCTGACAAACAATGACTTTGAATTTGCACTCTACCTCCTGGATGTCAGCTTTGACAACTTTGCAGTAGGCCCTAGAGATGGGAAGGTTATCATTGTAGATGCTGAAAATGTTTTGGTATCAGATAAAAGGTTAATCAAACAAAGTAAGTTGGTTCCTGTTCATACTACATCTGTCAGTTCTTTGCTTGCATTTTGTAGTTCATGCTGTGGGAAAGATCAGTTCACAAATTCAATGATCGCTTCTACAAGTTTAAGTTCCTAAAATAATAATTATCTGAACAAGTCAGAACTGGAAGACACATTATTGCATCAGCACTCTGAACACAACTAAACTGGATTTTTGATATTTGCTTACTATGCAAAAAAAAAATTTTTTTTTTAAGTAATAGAACTTTGTTAAAGTTGTTGTAGCAAGCCTATCGGATATTCTTTCTCACCACTGGTAGTTCAGAATCTTAGTTATATTTCTTAGTAATCTTAGTAATATATGCATGTGTAGCCATTAAAAATCATGTTTCTTTGTACTCGCTTAAACTGCTTTTGCTTTAATTGTCCCTATAATAGTTTTTACAAACTGTCACAAACCAGTAATGGCACATGCCAGTCATTCAGACAGCATTAAAACTAAGACTCTGAGTCATTGTAAGCATTATGTTCTGATATTCCATCTATAAACTAAAACTAGTAAAAATCGTGAGAATCAAAGAATTATCTTGCTTTTTCCAAGGACTTAACTGTTTTCACGTTGTTTTCTTTATCTATTTCACAGATAAACCTGAAAACTGGGATGTATGGTATGAAAGCAAGTTTGATGACTGTGATAAGGAAGCCTGTCTCTCTTTCTCAAAGGAGATTTTGTGTACTCGTGTCACTGTGGACCATAATTACTATGCTATTTGCCAGAACCTTTTATCAAGACACGCCACCTGGCGTGGCACTTCTGGAGGACTTCTTCATGATGCTCCAGCTGAAATTGCCAAAGATGGTCGACTTGAGGCCTTGCTGGATGAGTGCGCCAATCCAAAGAAGAGATATGGTAGATTCCAAGCGGCAAAAGAACTACGTGAATATCTTGGACGACTGAGTAACAATGTGAGGTAGTTGATGGTGGGTGGATGGTCAGAAATCTTATTATGACAGTGAATATGCTGAGACAAGACCCTTGAGCAAGTGAATTCTGAAAGTCAAAACCAAGGTCAAAAAAACAGAAGAAGAGAATAAACTATACACTTCTATGATACTTAAAGGATATTTTGTATAAGCTGACAGTTACATAACCCAGTGACACTTGAGCTATTTTTAACTGGGAGAAAACTAAGATGTTGACTAGCATGTGAAATAGTACTAAACGAAGTGTGTGTTAGTACCATCATTTTTGAGACTGATGCCCTTACTTGGAAAATCAACTTATACTGGCCTGTTTTAGAGGCTTTATTTCTGATGTACTTTTCAGATTTTTGTTTTAATTCCTTTGACAAACTAAAGTGACACTCACATACATGGTGATATGCCCTACATATGGCTCATTATTCCTGAAATTAATAGGTTTTCATAAAATGCTGTTCCGCACTTACTGTGAGTACAGGATTCCTATGCTTATTCTAATGTTCAGTTGTTTCCACTGTTTCTTACTGTTTGTATGCCTTATTAAGAATGCTTTTATAAGCATATTCTTAAATATTTTGTGAACATAGCCTAGACACTTCCGAATTCTTGGTAATTCTGCTGCAGGTAATGCTTCACAAGTTGGTTTGGTGTAAAATTCCATCATTATTCCAATATGTAATCATGTCCAGGGAATCGCTGATGAATTTTGAACCAAGATCATTGGAAGTTTGGGGATACATCTAGTTAAAAATAATACAAAGTTTTACTAGTCTAGTAAATCATAAACCAAAGAAAACGGTTGTGTATCAGTCTCTAGTCATTTAAGCAAAATTATGTACTGTAGTGGCACTAACTCTTTCAGCGGGTTTGTGATTATTCCTTTGAAGAAATTTGCTACTAGTTTAGCTTAAACTCCACAAGAATGAGAAAATGCCTAGCAGGCTAGCATTTGTTCTGCATTATTCACAGTTCTGCTGAATTTGCAATGTGATGGTGTTTACGAAACTTTCAACCATGGGATTGACTAATAGTACTCTTCATGTTTGCTGCAGAGACCTTGTGTTGCATTAAGCCTTTAAGTTGTAATTTTAAAAGCTTGTGACGGATACTGTATACCTGAAATGGCTCAGAAGTTGCATGAGAAATTGAATAAGTTCTAAAATGAAATCCTTTCACTGAAACTTGCTTTACTTTTCTTTATGCATGGCAACAACTGCAAAGGTTCTCCAGTCTAGAATGATGAAAATCTGATCCTGAATAAAGTTTGGTTGCAGCAGCAACGACATGACAGCAAGCCAAAATTATCTTTCTAAGTTGGAATAAGAACAAGTATTTGTGCTATAATGATTGCAGTGATGAAAAATGTATCATGGACAGGTGAAAGCAGATGCTGCAGCAAAATATTAAGGGGGAAGAAATGAAAAACCAATAATTTTCAAAGCTCTAAAAATATGGAATGTCGCTGAAGGCTTTTTTAGAAGGCACAACTTTTAGTCACTTTTGTTCAGCTTGTGTAATTAAATGTTCAGCAGCTTTTTTTGCAAGTAGTCTCTCAGAATTTCTTTCGTAGTTATTGGGTTGGACTCAACTCTGTCCCCTAAAGGGAATTTTTTTTTTCTTGCTGTGGCACAAACCTTTTCACTTCAGGTATTATGGGCACAATCCAGAGCCTCTTAGGCATGCTTGGGTCCCTCTGAAATGATTCCGATTTAAATCCTTAGATCCCAGTTGTTTCAGGAAGCATATAGGGTTGCCTAACTTTCTATGGATTTTACCATATGTATTTAATATAGGATTCAAGTTGACTTTCTTGGCTCAAGTATTTGAGCAAAATCTTAAATGTGAGACTAAACACTAGCCTGCCACAAAAGGCCTTGTTTTACACAATATTAATTTAATACCCACTGTTTTAGGTGAATGAGATGTGTGATTGCTTTGGGAGTTCTGTAGGCTTTAAACACCACAAACACTGCCATCTATGGAGGCAGTTATTCAACTGCTAAATGTTCCTTGTGAGGTTGGGGTAGAAGTTCATTGTTTTCTCATGAAAATGTGCTGATAAGCAGGATTCTAACTACAAAGGGAGTCCATAATTCTCAGTCTACAGGGAAAACACCTATGTGGAAAGCAATAAGTTTTCTTCAATTTGCACCTATCAAGTATTTATTGTACAAGGATGATTTATATTTTTTAGTCATTGCCCACAAATAATGGTGAATATTTTTGAATGAGATGTTTGGGGTTTGTATGTGCATAAAATTGTCTTTTGTACTGTAAGTTACTGTTTAATTTGATTATCAGAACTGTCTCCTGTGCCTTTATACTAAGGTTGTTTTTACAACTTCTTGACTCTTAATAAAAAATACTTTTAAAAACCTCATCTTCGCTTGATGTTTAATGCACTTTTACAGTGTATGGTAATTAAAGAGGTTTATTTTTCCATGATTTGTGTGTTAGGTATTACTAAGTCACTTACATTTCTAAATGAGGAGGGAGGATAAACATTTTTCTAAAAGTCCACCCTTCAATGCAAGAAACTGAGGGAAATTCCAAACAATGTTGGGTGCCTCCATGTTAATTTCTTGCAGAAACTGGGGAGCTACATAACACTTGTCAGTTAAGCATTCCTATTCATAGTGTAGTGTGGTACAGATGCAATTGATTTCTGGATAATTCTTTAAAAAGGCATGCTACTGTGATATTTGTACTATTGTTAGAACAGATTATGTCTTTTAGTCCCCTGAAATAATGTGGAGCTATTCATAAACTGCCAGATGCATCTTGCTAATTGGGTCTGATTTTCTTGTTCATTTGAATATAAATAGTACTTCAGTTACATACCATAGTATTTACAGCTTCAAAAATGGTAAACAAAACCTTCAAGCAGTTGAATATTAAACTTTTGATGAAAATAGAACAAGGCTTGTTGTGTCATTCTGGACCACTAACGTTGGAGTGATGCTGGAAGTCAACTAAAATGCATACAAACCAAAACAGTTAGGTTTGAGTTGAACACTGCCACTGAACACCTTTGCATGGCATTGTTAAAGGATGCTGAAACCAGGTATGTGAAGAGCTTTTTCTATGTATTGACACCATGGGAACTAGAGAGAAGAGATGCTTCCACTGGTGTAGATCAAATACGATATTTATAGTGTTCTGTTAAAAAATTATAGTGTGGTCCTTTGAAGACCAAAGCCTGAATTTAACTGCCATAGTTATAGGAACATAAGAGGAGGCCTGCTGGATTGGACCAATGGTCCATGTAGGCCAGCATCCTGTCTCGTAGCCAGTAATGGCCTAAAGGCTGAGGCTTTTCCTTCATGTTGCCTTCTGGCTGCAGGATTCAGAGGATTACTACCTCTGTTCCTGCACTGAGCACGGGGTTGGACTAAATGGCTCCTTCTAACTCTATGATGCTAAATGTGGAGGTTGCCCTCAATTACTATAGCTAGTACCAACTGATAGTTTTGTCCTCCATGAATCTATCTAATCCCCCTTTAAAAATGTGTGGTCCTATGGCCAGCACTACATACTTTGGGAGCAAATTCCACATGTAAAATAGTGCTTCCTTTTGTCTGTTCTGAACCTACACTCCATCACTTTCATTGGAAGCTGCTGAGTTCCAAGTATTTTGGAAGACACAGAAAAATGTCTCTCCATACCATGCATAGTTGATGGGGATGTGACAAGTATTGGTCATCTTATTCTCAATCCTTAACATAGTTTACCTTTTTCACTACTGCAGCACACTTTCATTGAGTTATTCACTATGATCTCAAGATCTTTTCCCCTTGGTCTCAGCAGTTTCAAGCCCCACTAGCCTGTGAAATTCAGATTTTTTTGTCCCCAATGTGCATCATTTTACACCTATGAATGCTGAATTTTATTTGCCAAATAGTTGTTCACTCATCCTGTTAATGGAGATCTGCTTGGAGCTCTTCAATCAGCCTTGGCTTTCACCATCTTGAATAATTTTGTGTCAACTGCACACTTGGCCACTATACTCACTCCCAGTTTCAGATTCTTGATGAATAAATGGTACCAGCCTCAATGCCAATGCTTGTGGGACCCCACTGCTTACTTCCCTCCATTGGGAGAATTATCCATTGATTCCTACTATTTGTTTCCTGTCATTTAACCAGTTTTTAATCCTTAAGAGAACCCATCCACTTATCCCATGGCTGCTAAGTTTATGCAGGAGTCTTTGGTGAGATACCTTGCCTTTTGAAAGTCCAGGTATATAATGTCTACTGAATCACTGTTGTCTACATGCTTGTTCACTTTCTGAAAGAACTCCAAAAGATTGATTAGGCACAATTTTCCTTTACAGAAGCAATGCTGCTTTTCCCTCAGCAAGTTTTGTCCCTCTATGTATCTAACAATTTTTCCTTTGATTACAGTTTCTACTAATTTGCCTGGGTTAGACGTTAAGCTGACATGTAATTTCCTTGTTCCACTCTCAATTCTTTTTAAGAAAAATAGCATCACAATTTCCTAATATTCAGTTGCATGGGACAGTGCCTGAATTTAGAGATAGCTTACTATCACAGCCTCATCCACCTCTCAGAGGCAAGATTTTCTCTCCATTTTTCTTTCTCTTTCTGACTGAGCAGCACTAGTGGTTTGCCCTTCCCTGTGTCAGTATAACATTTGACTGCTGTCTCAGTCTAGAAACCTGAAAGAAGGGTCAAGATCATCCTTTCAGTTAAACCACTGAAAATGATACCTGAGGCATTTTGAAATTCAAAATTAACTAAACATTTCATTTAACTTTGAGGGGAAAGGTCAGGTGAAATCAGAGGTTGAAATTTTTGAAGTAACAACTGAGTTAAAAGTAGCACATGCACACACTTTAGTTTCTGGCTAAAGAGAGTTTCTTAAGCTATTTACAGTTCTTTAAATCTTTATGCTGAGAGGCATTTTCTGCAGTGTTTTCCAAACATTCTTTCTTTGAGTATTCACTGACTCTTTGGGTTTCCCGAAGGCTAGTAGACTTATTACCAGTACTCATTTTGAGTTTTTAACTAACTCTTAAGGTCTCTAAAGGCAGTTTCCAATCACATTCTTCACAGAAAACTCCCTGTTTCACTGGGTAGGGAAATTCTCAAACTAGAAGGTTGATACCCTGTCTGCCCAAATGGGAGTCTCTAACTACCCACTTGTCCTTGCCAACTTTCCTCAGTTCTCCTGTCTGTGTTAAACTGATCTCAGCATTCAGCTCTAAACTCTGTTCAGCTAATGCTAACCAATCAGATTGCCTGAAGCAGTCTGTCAATCAAGGCTCCCTGTTTTGGGAACAATTAACCCTTCACAGTCCTTAAGCTGTTTGCATAGCATTTCTAAGCTTTTAAAAAGTGCAATCTGTCACACATATGCACATTAGCATATCGACGATCTCACTTCTGTGTTTCTTAAGAAATCTGGTGTATGCTGTCAGGACCTGTAGACCTAGTGTTTAATTTCCCCCCAGGAGGCCTTGAATTTCATATCTGGCCATCTCAATTTGACTCGGTTCTTTAAATTCCTGTCCTAAAAAATAGGTAATGTGGCAGGGGTGCATGCCTCACAGTGAACACAAGCAAAAAAGTAATTGAAAGCAAAAAAGTCAAGAAAATGTAACCAAGTGGCGCTGCTACAGTGTGCTCGAGTTTGACCAGCATCCTATCTAAGAGTTATGTTTTAATGAATAAAATCCGGTGAACACAAGGCATTTTAGGGACAGGTGTGGAACTAGAAGAGTGACAGCTACAGGCAGGGCTATACTGGCATGTGAGTGGAGAGATGGGGAGGGGAAGTGAGTTCTAAGAAAGGTTTGACCAGTGTAAAACATTTTCTGGATCCGGGAGTCGGCAGAAATCCAGTGTAAGAGTTTAAGGAGGGGTCTCTGATGGTTTTAGCAGTAGAGTGCTGCATAGACATGTGATGAGCAGATGTTTTTACAAAGAATTAAGAGAAGAGCTATATATTTGCAAGGAGAAAACATGACTTGGCAGTGGATTGAAGCTTAATTCAAATGTTATGTGAAACCATGATTTAATCAAAGCTACCTTTATTTGGCATAATTGTCTAAATGTGGGTCATGCCAATATAGTTAGATTCTGTCACATCAGAATCTGAAATCATAGTTTGGACCCAGTTTGTTAATGGCAGCTAAGATTAACCTATTCATATGTGTGCTCCCCCTATTATTAGTTTTGCCACATGAAAAAAATGAGAAAAAATCATAAATAAAAAGGAGTTTCCCTCTAGACATTTATGATTCAACAGTGATCAGTTGAAGGCAGAAGCAAGTGAGCAGAACAGAGAAAAGGGGAAAAAACTTAAGTGAAAACTATTGAAAAAAATGAATTACAAATTGCAAATGATGGATTATATACAGTGCTGGAGGAGGCAGAAGGAATGCAGTGGAAGATCTGAGCAGTTCTGGATAAAGACCAGGTCAAGAGATTTCTTGCAGCAGTCTTCAGGACAATTGGTCCTAATGGAAATGGGAGGCATCTGGGTCAGAGAGATTATCAGCATGAATCTTGGACAGCAAAGAAAAATGTGTAAGGAGTGTTATTGAAGAAGGTGAACAAAACCTCATGGTTTGAGATAAAGGTTGACAAGGTGGAACACAGTATCACAGAATCATAGAGTTGGAAGGGCCATACAGGCCATCTAGTCCAACCCCTTCCCAACGCAGGATCAGCCCAGAGCATCCTAAAGGTGTGTATTCAACCTTTGCTTGAAGACTGCCAGTGAGGGGGAGCTCACCACCTCCTAGGCAGCCTATTCCACTGCTGAACTACTTGACTGTGAATTTTTTTTCCTGATATCTAGCCTATATCGTTGTACTTGTAGTTTAAACCCATGTGCATCCTTTCCTCTGCAGTTGAAATTTTATCCAAATCCCTCTGCATTTCAGTCATCAGAAGGCATATGTACCATTTTGAAAACAGAAATCTTTCCAATTTAGTATATTTAAATTCATATAGTTATAGGTCAAATGTAAGCTCCTGTGAAATAGACACAATATCAAATGTCCAAGCCAACATAAAACTTAAAGGACTGTAAATAGAAATTACCAAGATGAGTGAGAAACAAGCCAATAAGAATTTATAGATCTCAAATGGCAGAAATATATGCAATAATTTCTACAGAGAACACAAATAGATAATAGTGAGATCCAGAAATAGGTCCCTTTAGTTTTTTTTAGCCAACACATGCTGAGCCTCCTTCCCCTGAAGTGGGGATTTTATATGTAAGTAAGCGGCAGAAATGCTGTCTGAAGCTGTCTGTGCATGAGGCTGGGAGTTCACTCCCAGCAGCCGGCTCAAGGTTGACTGAGCCTTCCATCCTTCCGAGGTCAGTAAAATGAGTACCCAGCTTGCTGGGGGGTAAACAGTAATGACTGGGGAAGGCACTAGCAAACCACCCCGTATTAGGTCTGCCATGAAAACGCTAGGGGGCGTCACCTCAAGGGTCAGACATGACTCAGTGCTTGCACAGGGGATACCTTTACCTTTTTATAGAGTTAATAGATTTCATTCTGGATAACCAATTTTTATGATTTTTTGCTTTCACAATAATGAGTTACCTCCATGAAATGCTCTTCATCTTGATTACTGCTATAATTGATACATGGAGCAGAGATGACACATCAAGTACAAGTAATCTGAGCTTTCTAGCCTGGGACGGAAATAATTTGCCATTCAAACAAGGGCTGGCATAAGCATTTCCACTTTATTGCTGTCATATTCCAAATGTCATTTGGTTGCACTTACTTGTGTGAAAGCAAAGATCATCCCAAAAATGCCATATGTCTAATAAATCCAAAGTAGGCAAGAACCAGGGCATCAGAGATTCACAAAAACAATGAGGGTCATCTTCAAATTAAAACAATTACAAAGAGTATCCAAATATATTAACTGGTTTCCACAGGAAGCAACTCCAGTTGACGGGACAAATGTATGCAAAATCTTATCCAGACAAAAATTCCATAGCAGTGATGTATCATCGCAGAGCAAAACAAACCTTATCTTCAGTGCTCAGTCAGATTATCTACCAAGTGTATATATTTAAAATGTTGCAGTAGAGTATTCAAAAACTGCTGTCTCATCATCTGTGTTGAAAGAGGAAAGCAAAAAGAAGCACATTTGGGGCAGTCCTGCCTATATTTCCTATTTATTTAGCCAGAAATGGGACACATGTTAAAGGAAGAAAAGAAAAGGTTGCAACAGATCTGTTTATTTTCGGGGGCTCATAATTATCTTAACACCGCCTGCGGCGCCATGGGCACCGCGGACTAAATAAAGTGGTAAGGGGTTCTGGGGCGGGATGTGTCCAGGATGAGGAAGGGTCCGGATTGGACCCTTCGTCCGGACAGACAATCGCACTTGCCGATTGGTCCCTCCGATTGCCAGCCCTGAGCAACTGCTCCATGCCCGGAGGCCTGATGTGGTGAGAGGCGCAAAGCGCCTCTCGCCACGTCAGGCCACAGCCCAATGAGCCGAAGAATGCCCATGGGAGCCAGAGCCCCATGAGACGAAGAACGCACACAGAAGCCGGAGGGGGACGTCGAGATGGAGGGGGAGAGGGGCCAGCCCCCTTACCGTCACCAGGGCCCGCGCCAGGAACAGTGAGAGCCAGCGGCGTCAGCCGCCCAGACAGCAAGGTGAGCGGGGCGCCCTGGTCGGAAATGAAGATGCCCACACGTTGCTACGGGCCCCCCGGCCTCTCTGGCCCGCTAGTGCCCGCTGTATTGCAGCTACAGCGGGCTTGATTACTAGTGTAACATAAAGCAGTTGGAGAATAGTAGCACAACACACTGGGACCAAACCCTTGAGAGGGAAGGAAAGCAAGACAGTGTTGTCGTCTAATCAGATCTCAGAAGTAGGGTTGCCAGCTCTGGGTTAGGAAATACCTGGAGATTTAATGGGTGGAGGCTGAGGAAGGCAAAGTTTGGGACAACGAGGAACTTCAGTGGAGCATAATAATAATAATAACATAATAACATAATAACATAATAATAATAGCATAATAACAGCCCACCTTCCAAAGCAGCCATTTTCTTAAGGTGATCTGATCTCTGTCACCTGGAGATCAGGTATAACCAGAGGAGCTTTCCAGCTACCCCCTGGAGGCTGGCAAACCTACTTGGAAGTTAAGCAGAATTGGTACTTGCAAGGGGTTACCTTGAGTTAGTAGTGACTTGACTGCAATTACTTATGTCTCGAGGGGAGCCTGATATGCTTCCATTCCCCAAAACAACACAAAGGCTCATCTAGACCAGGGGTAGTCAACCTGTGGTCCTCCAGATGTCCATGTACTACAATTCCCATGTGCCCCTGCCAGCATTTGCTGTAATCCATGGACATCTGGAGGACCACAGGTTGACTACCCCTGATCTAGACACTAGATTTTCAGTTATTTTCAGAGCAATTTCCTGTTCATGTTTGTGTGAGAGGAAAAAATCTCAGCCTGTAGGAAGTTCTTTTAAAGTGAGATTTTACAAATGAGTTTGAACCTTCCAGTGACAGTTCAGTTCTCCGATGACTAATGCATGTGTTACACCATTTGTCTGGGAAATTTATTTTGCGAAAAACAGAGACTGTACTAGCATATGTGCATTGCAAATACCTATGCTTGTGCATAAGTTAAATTATTCTCCTGTCTTTTTTTCCCCTGTGGATAACAAACAATGGGTGAGTCATACCCCCCCTCTGAAATTGAAAAAGCTTTTATGACAAATGTTCTTGCATTAAAAGCTTAATCTCAGGGTTTCCAGAGTTAGTGTGGAAGTGGCATTTTATGTATTGTAATGTCAAATGTCTGAGAAAAGGTGATTAGATGTGATAGTATATTCAGTACTTACAAGTATAACCCTTGGTGGGAGATCCAAGGAGAAAATGCAGAGGTACCTGCTTTTTAGATTCTTTTGAAGTGAGAAACTGTTTCATAAATGTGTCATTATCTCTTTTCAAATGTATCCTTTCTGCTAAAAATGTGCGCTCCTTGCATCCTTTATCCTAATACTTATATAACATTTATGGATAAGGTACATAGATTCACCTTGGATTGAAAATTCTAGGAAATGTTTGATTTGACCCCAATGAATCACAGCTCTATAGAAGACATAGTCTGTAAACATCACACTTTCATTTTGATAGACTGATTGCACTTAGTGATGTAAACCTTCTAAATATTTTGAAGCTGGTTTTAGTTCCCTTTAATAAGAATTTTTGGAAAAAATGAAATCTATGCAATACTTGTTTTCCAATTAAACAAACTTCTTTAACAGACTAAACAATATAAAATGTATCACTTACAACTTGGCCAGCATATAAAATAGGACAATATGGCATACTTATGGAATTTAAAAGCATATGTATCCGTTTTTTGTAAGAAAAAATTCAAATACACCCAATATTTGAAAAAAGGGTTGGGGAAAAATAATAGCACATGTACAGATACAGAGTACCTTTATTGGCATAAAATTGCAAAGCATAAAATGAAGATTTCAAACAGTTTCAGATGTAAAATCTATCATAAAATATTTTCATTTAAAATTGCCAGTAAAAGCTTTGCTACTTTTATAATAGTTGCCGTGTCCCTCACATTTTTCAGAATAGCACATGTATTTTTTTAAAAAATTCATGTAAAAGGTGGAGGGAGGGGTTAAGGAAGAAAAATTTCTGTAGACAAAATAGTGTTTTCTTTTTACAGAAACTCTTTCATAGGGTCACATTTAATAGGATGGATAGCATATTTCATAACTTTATAACCTTGAAAACTCTGACCTCTTTAATAAGGTATTTATTTATTAAACTTCTATTCCACCTTCCTCCTTGGACTTAAAGCAGGTTACATATAAAAGGTAAAGGTATCCCCTGTGCAAGCACCGAGTCATGTCTGACCCTTGGGGTGACGCCCTCCAGCGTTTTCATGGCAGACTCAATACGGGGTGGTTTGCCAGTGCCTTCCCCAGTCATGACCGTTTACCCCCCAGCAGCAAGCTGAGTACTCATTTTACCGACCTCGGAAGGATGGAAGGCTGAGTCAACCTTGAGCCGGCTGCTGGGATCGAACTCCCAACCTCATGAGCAAAGCTTTCAGGCGGCTGCCGTTACATATAAAATCCCTATAAAACCCATCCTAAAACAACACCAATCTAACACATACTGAGATGACAAGATCTCTCCTACCTCCTGCAGTCAGGTAACAAGGGTGCTCTTATAGTGGCCCATTGATCTTGCTATCCCAGCCTCAATCAAAATCCATTTTACAGTCCCTGCAGAACTTTGCCATCTTAAAGAAAATTAACCTAAATATATTATTCACCTAAAACAGGGATTCACAAACAGGGGTCCGTGAGAGCTCTGAAGTGGCATGATATGGGGGAGTTTGGGCTGTCTTCTCAGTTCCTACTCTCTTTCTGGACTACCTGAGGCAGAGTTGCCATAGTTGGAGGGAAAAAAAGGAAGCCTAAGGGTGCTGGTAGTGATGTCATTTCCAAGGATGTGGCAGGTGGCATGGCAGCTGACATTCTGGGGATCCTCAAAGTCTGAAAAATTATTTCAGGGGCTCCTCCATAGTTGAAAGGTTGAAAAAGGCTGACCTAAAGTATAAGAATCCCCCTCCAACTCTCCCAAATTGTTGGAATACACAAGATCTGTAGTGTGCATGATTCAATACTCTATTAAGACTATCCAACAGGGAGCATTAGAGGAGATGTATAGTTAGCATATTTAGATCAGGAACTTCCCGGTATTTTTCAAATAATCCCCGTTTGTATCCTGATTGGCTCAATTGGAGATTTCCTGCATCTTTAAACACACTTCACCCCTGTTTGCCATCAGATGATGCACAGTTAGTAAGTTAGACTGCTAGGTCTCTCTCCTCTTTTTTTTACAAAGTTGTTTATTTATTTATTTATTTATTTATTTATTTATTTATTTATTTATTTATTTATTTATTTATTTATTTATTTATTTATTTATTTAGATTTATATACCGCCCTCCCCGAAGGCTCAGGGCGGTTTACATTAAAACTAATCAACGATACATGAAACATTTAAATTCCCAATAAAGCTATTTATTCTTTAAGCAGCCAGTAATGTGATCCTTTGCATATTTAAACTCTGTCAACACAAATTGCCCAGTTTTTCCACAGAAAAAAATGAGAAAACCCTCATCCCTCTTCATGTTATATATTTGCCCTTTGAAAAATTTGCTTTAAGGAGCATTTCATTCCTTCCAAGATAGAAAATATTTCATAGATTTTCTTTTCCGTACCCCCCCCAGCCTTGAGAAACACACCAAGAAACTACATTTCCTGGCTGCCTCCCCAATTTTTCCTGGGTCCCCACATTTCTGCATACACTCCAATTCTTTGCTGAATCAATGTTCCTTTTTGTATAAAAGGGAAAAGTAAAGGTATCCCCTGTGCAAGCACCGAGTCAAGGCTGACCCTTGGGGTGACACCCTCTAGCGTTGTCATGGCAGACTCAACACGGGGTGGTTTGCCAGTGCCTTCCTTTTTGTATGCTATGTACTTAACCAATGCTCTTCTACCACTACCCCACACTTTCCAGCTTATGTCCTTAGTTACCTTAAAGCACCTTCCATATTTGTAGACTTACCGGTACTTCTGAAATAGAATCATAGAATCATAGAATCATAGAGTTGGAAGGGGCCATGCAGGCCATCTAGTCCAACCCCTGCTCAACGCAGGATCAGCCCAAAGCATCCTAAAGCATAGGATATTTGCTTCCAAGAGTTTTGAAAAATGTTTGCTTCCAAGAGTTTTTACTTGAACTTTGGGATATATATATGTGTGGGGTGGGGGGGCAGCATTTTTTCCTGAATTTTTGAATTTTTTCTGTTAAATAATTGCTTTTGAAGGACTATCCCTTGGTAGATCAGAAGCAATGTGGAGTAACATTTCAGAAATGGATCTGTTGCTAGGTTTTGAGCTCTCTTGGCATATGTTACTTTACTCACCCCCTGCTTGTGCCAGAATGATTAACCTGCCAGGGCTTGGATTGACCTGGGACCTGCTCAAGGTAGGCTGAAGAGAAACACTTAGCAATTGCCTAGCAACCATGTGAAATGGCATCCTAAAATAGCTGTTTGTTATAACATTTCCTCAGAGTTTTGGCTGATATACTATCTTAAAAGTTTTTTGGAAGGGTATGTTAAAAAACAGTACAAAATACATATTCTACCGTAAAAATGAAAATAATACATATTTTTCAACTGTCATAAAATTTCTCATCACAAATGCAAACTCATTTGTTTTATCTTCTGTTTGGTTTCATAATATGCTCATTATATCATAGATGCTGTAGTCAAGATGGTTCCTCATTCAAATCGAGAAATAATTTAGGCCTATCAACATCATCAATGAATTTTGGTAGGTTTACAATGAGTACTATATTAGATAAGATGATTAAGTTGGAGAATGTAACTTGTGATGCTCACATTAAATCCTTCTCTTTTTCCTATGTCTTTTCTATCCTTATTAGTAATAAATAAAATGCTTTTTTATATATATAAACAAACAAATCTGGGTAGCTACTGGGCATGAGGAGTAATTGCTGCTGCCATATTGGCGTGGTTTAAAAGAAGACTTGCCATTCTGCCCTTACAATCCAAGTTCACAGATGTGAGTTTTGTCTGTTAGTAGCCACTTGTACTCTTGTACTCATGAAATACCATTTCTGAAGGTCAAAGAAATCTTCAGAACAAGATGCCTTGTGGCACAGGGGGTACAGCAAGAAGAGACTCAGTAAGAATCACCTCCTTCTTGTATATGTAGTAGCTTAGCTCCAGTTGAAGGGTGATGGTTGCTGAGTCTTTTTACTTCATTCTCCTGGGCCACAGATAATCTGGTTTTATGTAAAAAGAGGAGGAGTCCCAATGGAATCTCAAAGCAGTTTACAATCAGCTTCCTTTCCTTACCCTGTAACAGACACCCTGTCAGGTAGGTGGGGCTGAGTGGGCTCTGATATGAGTTACTCTCTGAGAACAGCTCTGACAGAACTGTGACTAGTCCAAGGTCATCAGCTGGCTGCTTGAGCAGAAGCAGGGAAACATACCCAGTTCTCAAAATTAGAGGCCACTGCTCTTATCCGCCAAGATGGAAACATACCCAGTTCTCCAAATTAGAGGCTACCGCTCTTATCCACCAAGATGACTCGCCCCAGGGAAGCCCCATATCATCTTCTGCCCGCTTTTTTCCTTTCCTTCCAGTACAAAGGACACCCTCTTTAGAGTGTTTTCTCTGTGGCCTAGCAGCTACGATGGGCCACACTACTCAACAAATTGGGGTATATGAAACCCGGTGCCTCAACAAAACATACTTTGTATACATTTTGATTAAAAATCAACTACAAAACTTTGTTTGAAATCCCAGTTTGATGTCAACCTGTAAATCCTGATCATCCGTGTTCTGATTCCTTGGCACATTAAATGATATCTAATTATATCTTATAACCAATTTATTGTGATGTTTGAGGTTTAATGTAGCTTACGTAGGGGACTAAGATAAAATCATCAGTATTTTGTTTTTGTTTTTTTCTGAACATACCGCCTATATATTTTTGGTGCCAAAATAACGATAAATCTAATCTTGGTCCCAAGTCTACAACTGCCACATGCTTATGCCTGGAAGTAAAAGATTAATGCCAGTGAGGTTCAGGAGGGATTTACATTGATATATTGTTTGATTTTATGTCCAAAATCCACTGTAACTTTAAAAGGAAAATAAGTGACATGCAGTGTCATAATTATTCCACTCCCCCAATCCTGATTCTGTATAAAAATTGAACTTAAAATATATGATTGTGTTTTGTATCTCAAGATGTTGACTCCCTATTAATTTCATGGTATGAAGTGAAACACTGAGAGACACCATACACTTTTTATAGATATATAGTGTGTCTTGCTTTTATAGGTATAAAGCAAGTAGTCCTATTTATTGAACTAACACTGAAAACACAGTCTTCACTGCAGCCGTGGGGGGCAGAGTAGTAAGCAACAGACAACCAGATGTTCTCTGAATTTCTAGATACTCTTTGTTCAAATAATTAATGTTAGACCTTTGTTATTAAGTTCACAGTCATTTCAGGACATATTATAACTTACAGAAAAGAAATAATGAAATGACAATTCTTATATAGCAGTAAAAACAGGTGGGCACCAGCAAGATTTGCAAGGAGGAATCCTATCCCCCGCCCCTTGCTCATCCAGTTGCCGACTTGCAGTCTGATTGCCTCAGTAGGCCTGGCATAATTGTTGGAGAGGGGAATCTTGCTTGTCCACCTTCCTCTACAAACCTCTATGTGCCCCCTCCTTGCAACTCGGTCTACCTGCTGCCTGCTACTTTGCCCCCCATTGCTGGCACCATCCATTTCTTCTTTCAGCTGCTCTGCAGGGGGCAGCAGGGTGGGGGCATGGGCACCTCCGCTCCACTTTCAGTCTCCTGGCTGCCTTGATGCAGTCTATCTAGCTCAGCAATAAATGTGCCCCCCCCTTCTTCTCCATCTCCCACATATTATGGGTCGAGTGGGTGCTGCTGCTCTGTTTGGATGGTGGTGTTAACGTCTTCCCTCATTTTTTATACACTTTTTATGCAGCGCTTAAAACTGTAATCTAAAATTAATTTTCAGAGACAGTTTTGTAGTTATATATGGGTTTTTCAACACAAGCCAACATCAGCCAGTCAGACCATTGGTTTGTCTAGCTCAGGAGCTGTGAAGCTTTCTGCCTTGGGCTACCCCCTGGAATGTCTGACTTGAAACTTCTGTGCATTGTGCAGATGATTCCAGTGCACAGTATAATTGTATCTGTTATACTTGTATCTTGGTT
Organism: Paroedura picta; assembly: GCF_049243985.1. Taxonomy (NCBI): domain Eukaryota; kingdom Metazoa; phylum Chordata; class Lepidosauria; order Squamata; family Gekkonidae; genus Paroedura; species Paroedura picta. Next base: position 26,564,253 of record NC_135376.1, on the reverse strand, counting down.
CTGTCAAATAATTCTAATCATTGTATTTTAAACCACCTCAGGCCCTGAGGTGAAAATGCACCCAAACAATAATGGTCTTGTCAAGAATTTGAAATGGTATCATTTACATGCAGTTTGTGTTTTGACTACTAAGCTTTGACTCTTGATCCTTACGATTGGCTAGATCAAATATGCAATGACTTGTTGTCCTTGACTTTCATTCTTGGCAAAACAAATCTATTCCAGGGTGTGAGAAGAGTGCTACGGTTTCATAGGATCATCTAATGCAGCTTTGTTCTCAAGGAACCGGTTCTGATTTTTGTTTAATGGGTCGTTCAGAAATATTGAGTGTGAATGAATGTCAAGAGTTGTGTATCTTTGTTCTTTTTTATAATTACTACTGCATATTCATTTATTGCCAGTGGTGTGTTTGACACAGCTGCAGTTTATTTACATAAACGGGAAGAAATATACCAATCACTGCTGCTGTGCAATATATTCTAACGGTGGACCTTGAAAACTGCTTCATTGTTAAGAGCACAGTGGTAATGGTAACTACAGGATGTAAATCCTTGGTGCCAGCATGGTGTAGTGGTTAAGAACGGTAGCCTCCAGTCTGGAGAACCTGGTTTGACTCTCCACTCCTCCATGCAAAGCCTTCTGGATGACAATTCTCTCAGAACTCTCTCAACCTCACCTACCTCACAAATTGCCTGTTGTGGGGAGAGGACAGAAATGCAACTGTAAGCTGCTTTGAGAGTCCTTAAGGCAGGGGTAGTCAACCTGTGGTCCTCCAGATGTTCATGGACTACAATTCCCATGAGCCCCTGCCAGCAAACACTGGCAGGGGCTCATGGGAATTGTAGTCCACGGACATCTGGAGGACCACAGGTTGACTACCCCTGCCTTAAGGTACAGAAGAGCAGGGTATAAAAGCTAACTCCCCCTCTTCCTCCTCCCCTCTGTTCCTGAACGTAACCTAGTTGATGCAAGGCTGCTAGCAATCTACAAAATTAATAGCTGTTGCAACATTTCTTGAGGAAGTTGTGTCAAGAAAATAACTCTGAGAAAAGAAAAGATGAGTATTCATCAGCACTCTTAATGTGTAAAATATTTTAAATTGCAATTCAACCAATTTTGAGTCCAATAGGGCCTTTAAGACCAAAAAAAGATTTATTCAAGCCATGAACTTTTGTGTGCATGTACACTTCCTCAGACAATGTGCAGGCCCACGAAAGCTCACTACTCGAATAAATCTTTGTTGGTCTTAAGGGTGCTATTGGACTCAGATTTTGTTGAGATTCCCACTTGAATCTAAAATTGCAGTTGTGCAGCATACATGATTTGTAGTGCAACACGCATATATTTTCAGTTGCATGCATATGGCTAGTTGTGCATGAGTATGTGGCTACTGAGAATACTTCATGGCTATTGTACAGTATCCATACCTTCTTCTTTTCCAGTTAAAAAAATTTAGAAAAATGCCTTATACCACAGAATTTCACATTAGAACAATAATTGGGTCTGTACTTTACATATACAGGAGCTTTGCTGCTGGTTAGTACCTAGTAAGAAGGAAAGTCAGGGGATGGATAATTTCTCCCTAGGCAGAGAGCGCTACTGTACTTATAGATACAGACAGATCCAGCCAGACAAAACATATGCCAGCTAACACCTCACCTAGTTTGTCACACCTACATGACAGAGAATGGAGAAGCCAGAAAGTTAGATAGTATCTCTTCCTTTTGGGCCAGGAATGAATGGAATGTCCCAAAGACTCCCGCCAGAGGTACAAAATCTCAAAACACTAAGAAGAAGCACTTTTAGCCATTTTTAATAAACCATGAAGAACTAAGCTATTCTTAGATTCAAATGGGTAGCCCTGTTGGTCTACAGCAATGGTCCCCAACCCCCGGTCTGGAGACCGGCACCAGTCCATGGATCAGTTGGTACCGGGCCGCAGCTCCTCCTTGTCCTCCTCCCCAGCTGCTGCCTTGGGGGCTGCCCTACCACTCTGCAGCCGGTTCACCTTTGGTGCTCTCCAGGGCGTGGCGGGAAGTCAGGGGCGCCGGCAGGAAAGCAAGTGGAGCAGGGGCTCAGGTGGCGGTGGCAACGTCCCTTGGCAAAAGACTACCTCCCCCCCCCAGGCCTCAGTAATATTTTCCAGCATTGACCGGTCCCTGGTGATAAAAAGGTTGGGGACCACTGTTCTACAGGATCCAGCAGAAAACTGTAATAGCAATAGCAGACATAAGTCTTTATGAAAACCTTTAGGAACAGTGATATAAGAAGTACTGTCAGATCCGTCTTCAGCTTTACAGAATTCTGATGTGCATATGGTGTTTCCATGTGAGCATAGACATCTCCATTGACTGGAAACTAGAATAAGATTTTTAAGAAATGGGTTTGGTATATATTTATTTTTTTAAATTTAATCCAGGTTTTTAAGTTTCCACTTCTCTGGAAAATAACCATCTAGTGACATGGCCAGAAAGCTTTTGCGGACTGTAAACACTGTGGGGAGTTGAAAGAAAAAGCCAATTAATATAAATGCTAATTTTTATTTAATCCTGCCCCCTTTTCTCCCTGAGACTCAAGAGCTCTATCAGTGGTAAATGGGCAGCTGTGGGTAAATGGATCTTGGAAGGAGATCTCCTGTACATGGGATTCCCAACCACACCTTGCTGGTCATGCTGCAGACTTGGTCAAATCCAGGCAGGAGACCCTTATGAGGATGTTATTTTAAAAACATACAAACTCAAAGTTAGAAAAAGGACTATAGTAACGCAGGCCCTGAGATGTGTTAAGTAAGAACCCCTGGGGCCACTGAGTATTTTGCTTCTCATAACCAGAGACCCTGGCACATAGCTTACTTAACTTGTTCCTCAGTCTGACACTGGGTACAACAACTTTGATGGCTGAGTGCTCACTAAGATCTGAAGCCATAAGTATCATTACATAGCTGCACAGTCTGCGAAGCATTTGCCTTCATTGCCCACAGAAACAATTCTTCCATTAACCAGCTGTAGTTTACCTTCCTATTAGAAGTGTAAGGTAAAGGTAAAGGTATCCCCTGTGCAAGCACCGAGTCATGTCTGACCCTTGGGGTGACGCCCTCTAGCGTTTTCATGGCAGACTCAATACGGGGTGGTTTGCCAGTGCCTTCCCCAGTCATTACCGTTTACCCCCCAGCAAGCTGGGTACTCATTTTACTGACCTCAGAAGGATGGAAGGCTGAGTCAACCTTGAGCCGGCTGCTGGGATTGAACTCCCAGCCTCATGGGCAAAGCTTTCAGACGGCTGCCTTACCACTCTGCGCCACAAGAGGCTCATAGAAGTGTACATGCACACAAATACTTCTTGAATAAAACGTTGTGGGTCTTAAAGGTAGCAGTGGACTCAAATTTTCTTTTGCCTTCCTCTAGAACTTTATATTCTGCCAGTCTAAATGTTTCTGCTGTGGAATATTCTAATATGTTTCTGGAAGTCTGCCAGTTCTAAGGCCATTCACTAGACTAGAGCTTCTTGTTCTTGAGCAAAATTTTGTCACTCCATATAAATCCCTGTCAAAGGCATAGTTGTTAAATATTACATTGGGTTAATAGTTAATATTCTGTGTGAGATCTGGGTTCTTTCTAGGCAAATAAGAGCTTTGATTCAAAGTATTATCATAGTTCAAACGTATTCTTTTAGCCCTGTTATGATTTTTATATATATTATCTCATTACAATCCTTGATTGTTTTAGGGCTGAAAACTCTAGTCTATTTAACGGATTGATTTGATTTTAATTGATCAGTTGAAATCTTAATATGGGTTGGTTCAAGGTCATATTTCTTAGGTTTATTTTGATTCTTCTTAATGAAACAGGGAATTGTAAACATAGTGACGATAACATGTCTTTCTAACTCATGAAGCTAATCCAGCCTTCTCAGGTTTATCCTCTCACATGCAAAGAGATTCTGTACCAGTCCCCATGTGCACAAAGCTCAGCATATAACAATTAAGGGATGAGCTTGTCCCCTGTGATTAGTAACTGCTGTTCATTAAATCACAGATTATATTATACTTCCTTCAATGTCTTAAAAAGGTTTCAACAATATACAAAGCAATGGGGAGAACTTGCAAGGACTTGCAGGGGGCATCTCATTTTCCCCTTTCCTCTTTTCCTTTTCTGAAACCCTCATTGACTATCCCCTTTTCCTGCTTCCTTATTGCCTTCCTACCCGCCAACCGATCAACTTACCTTTATCAGTTCTCCAGAATCAACTATTTTTATATATTTACTACATTCATATTTGGCCTTGTCTACAATGGGAACCAATCACAGTTTATATCATTCTGTTTTATTTTATTTCTACCAAAACCTTGTGAGGCAGCATAGGCTGAGAGCATGTGACTGGCCCAACATCACCCAGTAAGCTTCCAAAGAAGAACGGCAATTTGAACCAGGGTCTACCAAATCTAGGGATGAACATGAGCCAGACCACAAAGCAAAATTTTACCATCTGTGGTGTTAGAATAGAAGTGGTCTACCATCATGAACTTCCATGACTCTTTAAAGCAGCTTGTGGAGATTCATGGATGGAGCAGAAAGCAGGACTCAGAGTCCTTTTAAACCCCCGCTTGGGGTTTAAACCCACGAGGCAGGACTCTGCAGTCCAAATGCAATGTTCTGTTCAGTTGCCTCTTCTGGCTACTTTTAGTTCTTTCACACTGAAAAAAAGAAATCCCTGGAACAATACATTTGAACTATCCCTTATTGTTATGATCTTGTTAAGTTATTACTGTTATATTGTTATTACTGTTACTGTTACCTGTTACCATATGTTAATTGTATCTTTTCCTGTTTTCTGTAAACTGCCCTGAGCCCTCAGGGAGGGTGGTATATAAACAAACAAACAAATAAACAAACAAATACTATGCTTGCTGACCATTGGATTCCGTTCCTTACATCCTGTAGTACTATAAAATCCTAACAAACTTGTTTCTGCTAAATATGATTTACCTGCATGAAATTTAAAACCTAAATGGAAGATTTAAACAAGGAGAGAACAACCAAATCAGAATTTTTTTTTTTTTTGCAGTCATGAGTAAACTGTGAGTCTCTTTAGCAACTCTTCTGTGTGGAAAGGATTATATAGTGTTTATGCTCCAAACTGTAATATAGTGCTTCATTTCTCCCATAATTTCTGAAGCTGGAAACCAAAATAATGTTCTTCACCCCCTCCCCATCTTTAGCGTACAGCTTGATCTTGCAAAGACTATTTCATGGTCTGCTAGATCCTAATGGAGGTTGTAGGTAATGAGATAACATTTATTTATAAAGAAAGTACATTTTTCCAACCACTACCTGGCACAAACAAGAAGCCGTAAACCAGCTTTTGTTTTGTCAGTGTGTAGCACAATTCCTCCAGAGATGGGATATCTCTTATTACAGAAGACTAAAGAGATACAGGAGGAGGTGGCTACATAAAACTGCATTTGTGAGCTTCCTCAGGTCACTGATTGTATTTGAGGACAATGCTGGAAGAAATGCTTCTTTGATCCAAAATGGCATGTCTTTAGTACTAACCAAATTGCTGTTCTGTCTACAGTGTTTTGGATGGAATATGTTGGAGTGGAAAGATGTAGTGAGTTTGGTAACTGTTGTTCTTATTCTTAAACAAAACTAGATTAATCCCAGCTGTCTTGTCAGTTTGGAAGATAAGCAGGGTTGACCACAGTTAGTATGTGGGTATCGTATGTGGACATCGACCACCAAAGAAGACTGGGGCTGCCATGCCAGGGAAGGCAATGACAAACATCTTCATGCAATTGCCATGTCACACTTCACCTTTTATTTATTTATTTTGTTTATGTTTCAATTTCTATACGGCCGCTCAAAACCAGAAGCCACATCATACCTTTGAGACCAAAGTATTGTTTTGTAATAAGAGTTATTATGTAGCATTTGTCTTTGGACCAACACAGCTACCTGCAACCTCTTCCTGGGTATGAAATTTCCTTCACTGCTGAAATATTTTGCCAGTGCTGTAAATTCATGAAAGACTTTTATAGTATATGCTAATCAAACCATTCCTGGAACACTTAACAATAGGCATAGGAAGCCTTTAGATGGTTTTCTAGGAAGCTCTAGAAATGACCTTGAGATAGATATTTTAGTGATATTTCTAAGTAAGAATTTATAATAAACCTTTTGCTTTGAGCTATAGAGTAAATTGCCTCTGCAGCGTGGGTTATGGTGTGATTCAACCTCTAAATCTCTAGCAGGCTGTGTATGTGGGGGGGGGGTGTACAATGGAACAAGAAATATCAGTCTGTGAAGTCTATAGCAGGCTACAAACAGCAATGTCTTTGCAACAAGGAATGTACATTCTTAGGGAAGCCTCTTGAATGTAGGGCAGAGGGCCCAAGCATTTTGCTTGTTTACTTTGTTTTAAGACCTGTACTTTCATCTGACCTCAATAAGGAACAAAGACTGGCATGGTATATATAGCTAAAGAATCGAATATAACGTGCTCATGTCTCTTTCTGCAATTTGCTGGTAGCACTCAGGGCTTTTTGAATTCCTAAACCAATATACTCTGTTCCTAAAGTTTAAGCTAAACATTGCCTGAGGTCCTTGCTTGAGAAAGGTATGTTCTCTATATGAGGTCTGGAAATTTTCCCCATAGATGCTGCCACTTCAGGGTGTACAATGCTTTACTGAGTAGAAGTTGAAGGGTCCCTCCCCAGAGGTGCTTGCAACCCACAATCTAGTAATGGGAGACCACAGAAGGTGGATGCAGAGGTAATTAGTAGAAGAACAGGCATTCATTTAAATTTTGCATACTTATGTTTGGCTTTGGAAAGAGCTAGTGAACACAAGGTTGTGGCAAATGCTTTCTGTCAAGCGTGGTTCTTGCGGGATTTGAATGAATTGAGAGAGGCAACTGCAGAGAATAAAATTCCAGAAGGCTAAAGAAGAATATAAATGGTTTCATTACTATAGTAGGTAGTATAAATCATATACCATAGCACCTAGAATGCTAGTACTGAAATGTAGTGAAATGTAAAGAGGAGTGGGCACAATTTCTCAGGATACCAGGGAATCTTGATTCTCCTCTTTACAACAAACACTTTTATGGAAATATGGAAATGGATGTAGGGAAACATCAGTAAAGGAAAAGGAATGCTATTTTCTGCCTGTGCTTTGCCCTTTCCCAGTACTGTGATTTCTTATGATTCTTAATTCATATCTTAAGGAAAACTAGCTAGTATCATCAGTATCAGTAAACCTTAATAATATCCAAAGTGACCACTAGCAGATTGGCCCTCAGCCAGGAATGATCCACCCTGGTAGTTTAGCCACAATCAGGAGGCAGCCCTCAGCCAGGAAGGCTGCTCATTGACTTGCTCATTGACTGTTACGGGATTCTTTCCCTTTAAATTTGGAACTTTTGGCCAATAGCGTCTTCAGAACAATCCAAGGAGGGAGACACTCAGGTAGTTCCTACATGGAGAGATGATTGTGTGGTTAATAAGGCTTGCAATTTCAGAAGGGAAGAATGCTTTTGTCTTTTGTGTTTTCTCTCTCTTTCTGTGTGTGTGTGTGTGTGGAGGGGAGTGCCACACAGCCCCCGTCCCCACCCCAAACAGCCCTTTCCTCCAGGGCAACTGATATTAGCAGTCTGGAGAGAAGTTTTCATTCTGGGGGTTCTCCATGTCTCACCTGGGGGCTGGCATCCCTGAACAGTGGCAGAGATGCCAGCCTCCAGCTGGGACCTGGAGATGCTAATTCTGGGGTTTCTTAAAGCCTGAAGAATGTTTTAGGGGTTTCTCAATGGTAAAAATGTTGAGAAAAGCTGATATAGAGGCAGTAATTGAGAAACCTCCTGTAAGTTCTTTGCCAACCAATGTTTTCAAGTTTGTAACATTCAAGTTTGTAACTTTGATATTGAACTGAACTAAAGAATGTACAGCCTGAAAGGTTTTCAGTTCTTCAAGCACATTTTGCTATCAATTAAATATTTTCATTGATGGAAGAAACTGTGACATGTTTATGAATTATTTGATGTTGAATGTTATTAGCAATTACTGCCACCCAGCATTTCTCTTTGTTTCCCACCTGAAGCCTGGCATCCCTGTACCTCCATGGGATCCAAAGCCAGAGAGTTCCCCCCACCCAAGTAGTCCTTTCCTCCAGGATCCCTGTTGCCTGGAAATGACCTGAAATTGGTCTTTGCATCCTCAGTTCCTCCCTCCCTCTCTCCCTCCCTCCCATTATTTATGCTTTTGCCAAGTTGCCAGCCTCCAAGAAGGCCACAGCGCATGTCTGCATCCTAGCACTCATCATTTCCATAGGTGCAATGGGCTTTGACTCTAGTTTCTTATAATATAAATAACATGCAGTTTCAGTATGTCAGTGCCCTTATTTGTTTTGATAAACTAGAAATCAGCTGTAATTGCATGCAGTTTTGTGTGACATCTGTAACATATTGCATATTATCCATTTATTTGTTTGATCGAGATCCAGTTATGTTATTGTTCCAGGTGTAGGGACATCTTTGTTAGAACATAACTGTATTTTCATATTTTGAAAGGGCTTTGGGCTTGGATCCTGCCAACTACCAGGGCCCTGGTAGCTATGGATCTTCCCTGTTTCCCCTTCTTTCCAGTAGTCCTTTCCAGTCTATGGAAAAATCACTCCAAGAGTCAAATAATCTAGATTGAGGGGTACCAAGTTTCCTAACAATCTCCTGCTGATGGAGCATTAGGAGTAAAACTGGGGAGCAAACTAGTATTGTTCAATGCCATGATATCACTTCCAAGTATGCAACTAAAAATGATTCACATTTCACTGTGTGACGCTGGTTTCCATAATCCCTGCCCCCCACCCCCATGCTCCTAGAGGTTGCCAGTTGTGTAATGAGGATGGAGAAGGGAGCAAAATTACTCCCTCTCCATCCTCCATAAATGGAGTTGTGCTTGTGGAAAAGTGTCTGTTTTATCCCCTTTCACTTCCTTCATGGCAGCATTTTGACCTGCACAGCTATTTGTGCTGGTCCCACAACTCCATAAATAATCTCCATAAAAATCTTTATGGAATTGAAAGAGGAGAGAGGGAGATGACAGTGGATCTAAGACATAGGCTTGATTTCTGCTAAGACTTTATCCACATGTGCAGAAAGTCATGCAGGAATATCAACTGCAGTGAGGAGGAGAGTTGGGCAAGGTACTCCTCCCTCTTGTGCCATCACAGGAGATTGGTGGGATCCAAAACACTTTGATACACTTTCAAAATACAAAGCTCTGAAAATAAACAGAATTCTGGTACTTGTTAACCTAAGCATGTTTAAGCAATTATGGGTAGTTAATTTATTTATTATACGTAGATAGTAAATACCCACTTTGAAGTTCATATGTTTTAACTTAATGGATAACTCAGCCAGTGGAGTGATGGAAATGACTCTTGCTATGCTGCTTGTTCTTCCACTTGTCTTTTTTGGTAAGTTCTAGAAACATTTTGTTTTTGTTTTTTAAATCAGCTGCCCAATTAATCAAGGGCATTTCAATTGACCAAGATTCTTCAGCTCACTAATCACAAAAACACCACAGGCCAAACTTAATCACATGAATACAGAGAAGATCTGAGGGTAGGAATTCCTGCCTTTTTCACCCAGAGAAAAAGCTGTTTCCACATCACAATTGAGCAGCAGAGCATGCTGTCACTTCCCTATGCATTCCAAAGCTACTCTTATCACTTACTGGCAATTACTACAAGCCACTACACAGCTATAAAATCTAAAGCTAGGGTGCCAGCTAAGCAAAACTGAATGTGTCAGGTTATGTCAGATGACATTGCTGCTGACTACCATTATGAGGTCTCCCACATGCCAAAGGATAATGCCCCAAAGGTTTGGCTTCTGATTGAAAACATATCACTTCACCAAATTAAAGACGTTGCTACCCTTTAAAAAATTACAGAAAACTTTTCAAATAAACTTTCCAGCATGCATAGACCAAAGGCTCTGATCTCAGTGTTCTCAGTTCTTTGAAAGCTCAATCATTTGCAAGTTCTGGCTGCTTTCGAAACAAAGAAAATGCAACTGGTGCTACTTTCCTACATGGTTGGATGATAACAATAATTTGCAACCAGATTTTCCGGTATGAAACAAGAAAATCCAGTCACAGACTGTTGCTATAGTATACTTAGAGGGCGTTTCCCAACATGTGTGAAAGCAGTGCGCCAAAGCAATCTCTTATGGGTGAACCAGTTTATTAGGCAGATTATAAAATGAAAGGTTTTTAGTGCTCCAAAGTACTATGTAATAGTATTCTAGAAAGAATTTTTATTGTCAGTTGGTATGTAATTAAGGTGACCAGATTTTGCAAGTAAAAAAAGAGGATATTGTTCTCTAAGAAGAATTTTTTTTTCTTGGGTGCCCAGACAAATAAGAATTTATTGTTGGCAAATGAAACAGGGCTGAAGAGTCTCTCCACTAGCAGACTGTAGGGAAAAATAGGCTCAACAACAACAACTATTTTCCATCAATTAACCAAATAAACAAGGAGCCCAAAAGAGGACGGACATTAAAAAAGGACATGGCCTATAAAAAGTGTGCATTTTGTCACCCTGTATGTAATACTGTCCCCCAGAATGACTGTTAATGTGGAGAGTAGTGTCCTAACTTGGGCAAGAATTCAGGAATTATGGGTTCCTTAATTTATCAACAGGCTCCTTCTGCTCTACTGCTGTTCCTTTTGCAGTGCTGACAGAGAAACACCCAGGCTGATGGAAAGAAATTATAGAAAGCTGGCCAAGTGTGTTTACTTTCTCAACCCAAGTGCAAATAAGGTCTTGCAGTGGTTTCGGAAAATGATCTGGAAAGCCTCAAAGAGAAGGTAGGTTCGGAACAGCAGGGGGGAGGGTTCACCACTTAGAGGCCCGTGTGGTCTTCCTAGCTGAAGCTCAGCTTTTCATTTGGTGAGATATTCAAATTAACTTTCCCCCATGCATATTGGCTTAGTTCCCCTGCCCCATCTAGGTTGTCAGTTTCTTGTAGCAAAAAAAAAGAAAAAGAAAAGAAAATTCCAATGGCACCTTAAAGCCTAGCAACATTTCTTTCAGGAAGTGTTTTTGTGAGTCACAGCTCCTGGAAAAACCACACTGCGAATTCCCATGAGTTTCTGTGGTAGTGATGGTAGTGGTGGGGGGGGGGGGGGTACCCAAGGCTTGGTGTAAATCACACCATCTTTCAAGTGTAAAATCTGAATGTGAGAATTTTTCCATGTAGAAAAATTAGGTATGAATCCCATCTAGCCAAGTTTCTTGGATGTGCTTCCAACAGGACTTCATTTACTTCCATTTTCACATTTTCTTTCAGTTCAGGGTCTGGATGAGGGAAGCTCCCCCCCCCTCACAGCAACATACTGCTCTCTATATTCTCTATACAAAGTCATATTGGGGTGGGTGGGGCTTATGAATCAATATTAGAACATCTGCTTTCCACGCAGAAGATTCCAAGGTCAATCTTCAGCATCCCCAGTTAAAAGGGTCAGGTAAAGGCTGATATGAAAGACCTCCAACTGAGACCTTGTATGATCCCTGCCAGGCAACACTGACTTTGACAGAGCAATTCAGTAGAAGGCAGCTTCATATGTTCATATAGTTACAGCTGCTGGGCAGCTATTGTCTCTCAAGATCCAGAATGCTTAACTCAGATAATTTTTTTGCATTTGCTTGCATAATGACATCTGAGACTAGGAGTGTATGTGTGAGAAAAAAGAAACAGAATGCAAATCTGGGTTTGGAATTAAACACAGCAGGAGCTCAGCTGGGCTGGAAGCAGCCAAGGATGGATGCTTAAAGAGGGTCTGGGAAGTAGATGAAGAATACAAAAAAGGGAGAGGAGGTACATGAACAAAAAAGATGGCAGGCAAAGGTCACAGTGGCACAGCTCCAAAGCATATGGCAAAATAGTAAGCTGTTCAAATGTTAGGCCAGGAATAAAGTAGATCCACTTTTCAGACAAGATAGATATTTCTTTAGTCTAACATGGTATGCTAAATCTATACCTTAAGCAACACTTATAAACAGCTAAATGCTAAAAATCATCCTGTATGTATTTTATATTTGAAATGCTATACAATGGTCACATCTCTTTCCCTAAGCTGTGTTATTGTCTGAAGGGTTCTCCCCCTTGATTTATAGGTGTGTGTCCTGGTTCTTGGCATTTTGCTTGAACTGCACCATAAAAAATGTATTGTACCAAACCATAAATCAAAGCAGCTTCTTGAGAATACAAGCTGCATCATGTACACAGTCCTGTGAGTACTTCCCTGGGCCATTCAGGGAGAAGAAAACCCTCTGTCCCTTTTCCCTCTACATCTGACTTGATGGAGCAATTCAGTTTTTATACACGTTTAAATGCTCTACACGATTGCTTTAACGGTGGTCTTTTTGTTGTATGTCCCATGAGCCTCCTTGGGTTTGGTTTTATAAACTTTTATGTGACACTAGGATAATGTATATGTCCTGGGAGGCCCTGCATGCCTTGTGATCTAACCTGTAAGAAACATCTAATGCAGGGAAGAAAATTTCTCAAAAGAAAAAGGGAACATATGTGATCGCTACTTGAATATAACTGTTATAATATGCCCACACATTGTTTAGATATGAGCAGAACAGGCATTATGTACCTTTGTGGACTTTTTCCCTTTCTTTTACAGGGCAGAAAGGCATTTATGACATTCCCCCAGTACCTTGCTATTCATATTCTCTCTCCTGCTTATTGAACTCTGAGGTGGTGCTGTGTGCTTTGTTAGAGTAACTGAAAGATCCAACCATTTCCCCAGCATTCTGATATGACAGGCCCAATTTAGAGCCTTGCAGTCAACTGCTTTAGGTGCAAGAAAGGGAGTAAGTTGTTGCATTACTAACTATACAATTAGAGGATAGAATCCACCAGCTGCTGCTATTGCTGGAGATGTTTTAAATATTTTTTTTGTAAAAACAAAGTGAGTATTCACCCCTAAATTATCATGCCTTTATGTAACATGTGTAGATGGATGGCTCCATAGGCGTGCCTTTGCAATGGGCGTGTCGAGACAATTCTCCTGTTTCGATGACATAGCTATAATGCTCACGTTTTGCATGACTCCAAAACAAAGAATGGGTATACAGTGGAAATAAAATCCTAGATATTTTTCAAGGGTCAGATGGCTTTCTATTTATTTATTTTCTGTATTTGTATCCTACCACTTTTGATCTAACCGGCCTTCGGTGTAGTTTACAATAATGTAAAGCTCTGCGAATAAATATCTATAACTATATTAGCTATAAATATCTCACAGCCATAAAACAATGATGCAACATCCAAATCACACAGTCAAAAAATGAAGGATAACTGAGCCCAAACTTGAAGGCCTGCTTTAAGACCCCAGCCTTCCACTTCTTGAAGGGCACCAATGAAGCAGCCATATAGGACTCCCACTGACCAATTATGTACAGGCCAGAAAGTCCAATGTAACAGTGACAGGGCTTTGGGGAAATTCCCCTATTATGCCCGACATCGCTACCATCTGAGGCCTGGCCATCAGAAGACTGTGTTAAAAGAACGCAGGCCAGGAAGCGCAGGCCGGGAAGCACAGCAGGCACAGGCAAGGGCTGGGTCAGGCCAGCCCTGTGCATAATCGGAGGAGCCAGGCCTTCATGCCTGGCTCCTCCCCCGACATATGGTGTCCCTGCAGCCCACTAATTCCTGGATTATACAAGTATATAAACTATAAGATATAAAGTTCCTCTAAATTTAATTATAGATTAGGAAAAGAACCACAAATAAATGGCAGCTCACAGGTATATGAGGTCATAGTTACACCTTGCTTTAGGATGCTTTGGGCTGATCCTGCGTTGAGCAGGGGGTCGGATTAGATGGCCTGTATGGCCCCTTCCAACTCTATGATTCTGAGATTCTGTGATTCTATTGTAGGCTGGAGAGTATGATCACAATTAAATCCCTGCAGAGCCACAAAGGTGCAGCAGTTCTGTAAATGTTATACCCTCCTGTGTGCATAAGCTTTGGTATGAAAACTGAATACATCAAATTATGCAGTTGTTTTCACACTCTAACACAGGGACAAAGACAGAGAAGGAGGAAGCCATATAGATAGAATGCCATGAAAAGGAAGCAAAATGAATTCACAAGAGCAGATGGTATAATGGTAAAAAATCTTTCTTGCTGAGTGGAGAACTCTTATGAAGAAATAGCTCCCAAGGAGTTGGATGTTTACAGAAAAGAAAGAATTGGTAGATCATTGATGCTTTCAGGTTCCCCATGGACGGTCTTACATCTCTCGATATATAACCCAGTGAAATAAATCTGCAAGGGCAAGGAACTTTAGAGAACTAACTCAAGGTTTTACCACTGAAGGGAAGAGAACCATTGATACCATGATCTGCTATTCCCATAATTTACTATAATCTTAGTATACCATAATGATACTATAATTTGCTATTTTCATCAAGTTGCAGAATCTGTTATAGTTAGCACCAGATTTTCCTATGTGAAAGTGAACCAGAATAAAACAACCTGTCAAAAATATTATGGAATCCCCCTGTACGAATACTATTGTGTCAAAAACAATGGGAAAGTGGACCTCCATGCACTTTGGAATCGCAGCCCAGTAGGGTTCCTGACATCTTATATAGGAACAATAGCCCAGTATGTATGAGCTCCAACAACACAGAACATTTTTTCACAACACTTGATGGAGTGGAGCTATTTAAGTTCCGTCCACAGCTGGGTTGAAAAGAATGCTGACATTCTTACACAGATGATGAATTTCAGATGACACTGCTAAACTTTCCCCTGGAGTTCTCCTGACTGTTAAGGGCATCTGTTGGTTGGAGTTCACTAACACAGGAAACTAGCACTTTTGAGAAAAAACATAACAGAATCATGAAGAACAGGGTGAGAAGAGAATGACAGTGAATTGCACTGAAGTGGCATTTGTGCACATACAATAAAGAGCCATCGCCCAAAATCTTAAAATACTGATTTCCCAAAGGAATACTGTCATGTTTAAAGAGAAATCTGGGTAGCCAATCTTGTTTGTCAAACCAGATCTCTTACGCAGCTATGCTTGGCGTGTTTGACATCTTTCTTTATCTTATACTTGATGTAGCTACCTGTTGGTTGCTAAGGCTAGCAATGGGACTGACTACTATTACAGTGCCATCAATGTGCGTGTCCCTAACAGAGTACAAGGGACAGTTTCTTGCTTTGAAGAACTGATAATTTAACATTTGAGGTAAGGGAAACAATAGGGGAGAGTGGAGGAAGAAATATGGGCATTCATCGCAATTACTCTCATGTGCTTACGTTTAGTTTCCATAGGGATGGGGATGGAGTCAAAGGTTTAAAAGAAATGGTGGGTTTTAAGGAGAGATGTAAAGGCAATGAAGCATATGTAGGTGTTCTGAAAAACAGTTTAAGGAGCAACATGGTAGTTTTCTTCAAAGTACACGATTATGCTACATAGTTTCTTGTTTTCCCTCTAAAACGTTTCATACAGGGTACATCTCTATATTGTGAATAAATATATGTTGTTGTTTTTTTAGGAGGCATGATTTAAACTCCCTTTTTTATCCAGTGAAGAAAAAAAAGTGTGTGTCTTTAAGTGTATAAATAACCCCATTTTTCTCTGCCCGTGAAATGCATTTTGAATTGGAAAAAATTAAAAGAAAATTTAAAACATGTTTTTGTAGTACAGATACTGCATTGTTACTGTAAGGCTGATGTTTACCACCTATTAATCCTCTGTACTTTCGGCTTTGCTTAATCAATACCTCAAGGACAATTCGTCTATTCCATTTATAAAACTAATAAAAGCACTGCGAAAATAAACCTAAGTTTATTTAGAATAAACCTTCTAAGTAAAGCAAGTCTTTGACTCTGGCTTTGAACTAAATAAAACATTCTCAACAGGGTCCTTTGAAAAGGTTTATCAAATTAATTAATCTCAACTTCCATATTATGCAGGCTTTTATTAGAAAGCCACAGCCACATGTCTTTCCTTCCTGAAAGCTGATGATTATGCAAGTATGGGCAGAATGTGTTATTTGCTCTCTTTGGAAATCAGAGCACCTTTTGCTCATGCGCCTTTTAGAAGTGGCAAGAGGACAGTCATGACCACCACTGAAGTCCCGCTAGCCACCTTTTAAATGTAACCTTGGCTAGTGATTAAGTACAAAGTCTGTTAATGAATGAAGCCTCATAATGCCGTTCAAAGATCTATCTAGTCTTTCATAGGCTTGTCCCTGACACTGGTTCAGCATAAATCAGCACATTTGCTAGATGTTTTTTGAGCGCTTTGGGGAGAGTAATCAAATGTAGCCCACTCTATATGCAATCAGAGGAGATAAGATTCTCACTACACTGCTTGGAGGACAATCAGTTGGTATGGTAGAAATCAACTCTGCATCACACAGGATCAAGCTTTCCTTAGCATGATTTTTTAAAATCCAAGACAGAACACTGCTGCCCTCACCCTTCAGAGATGGTGGCAGAGAGAGCAGGGTTTTCAGGCAACACCGTTAATTAATTATGCTTTGATTAAACAACTTAGATGCTGCCTGGTCAAAGATGCTCATGGACCGAAAGATAACAAAAACATAAAAATCAGTACAGCCAATAAACCATTAAAAATTCAAACACAGAAAACCATAACAATAGCCAAAACATTTAGCAGCTTTCAAAGATCCCTATATACTAGTTCACAGGTTAAAATCAGAGTGCAAAATGTTTTGGCTTGGAGCAAAAAACAGTGTAAACTAGGCATTAGATCAGCCCCTCACCATGGGACAAGAGCATTTCACAAGCCAGTATCTCCATTGAAAAAGCCCTGTCTGTTTGCCAACAGCTTCATATCTGTGGGCACAGAGAACAGGGCTTGTAAGAAGAATCTTAAATGGAGTTTTGGACAGAGTGAGAAGTGGCAGGCTCCTCATCATTTAGGGCCATATTGATAAAAACCAGCTCTTAGAATTGTGCTCAGGAAGCAACAGGCAGCCAATGCAGATCTTTCAGCAGAGGGGTGATGTAATTCCTGTATCTAGCCAAGGGTAGGGTTTGAGAAGGGACTTCAGCAGGGTCTAATGCCATAGAGTCAATCCTCCAAAGCAGCCAAGAGAAGTGTGGCTACTGCCAAGAATAAGACTAATCTTAACATAGCATATGAACAGTTTCTAATATTGATCCAAGATCATTGCCACCCTAATTTCTCTTAATGGTTCATAGCTTGTGAGTGGACAAGTTTGATTATTACATGGACAATCCTGAACAGGTATACTTGGAAGCAAGTCCCATGTTATTAATTAGTATTTACTTTTAGGAAAGGGTCCATAGGATTACAGCCAGCACCAATTTGACCGGAGCTATACTGTAGCAATGCCACAGTATGCCCTATTAAGCCACACATGGAGCACTGACGTAACCTTTTCTTTGTCTCAAAGCTCAGATCAGGTCTTTTCAGAAAAGTTACATCTGAGCTGAAATTGGGACAATTCCTGTTCAAGAAATAACCCCAATCCACCAGTTGAGGATCCAGTTAATTAGAGAATGGTGAAAAATGTTTTCTTTCATGGAGTGTATATATGTGCTTGTGTGTATGTGAAAGAGATACATTTTAGTTACTCTGTGTGTAGCCCCAGTATGAAATTCTAAGTCCCAATGTTCTCTTATTTGTTTAGAGAAAAGGCCTCCTTGGGACTTAATATTAAATTTAACTTAAGGCCTATGATTGCATCTCAGCAGTGTGGAGTTTCAGTGAAGATGTTATGTAATTTGTATCAACCATGGGCTCAAACCACAGTTTGAGGGTGTTTTTTTTAGATTGTCAATTACAACTGTAATTTGGAAACATAATTTTACAGCTGAGGTAATAGTGAAGCTATAGACAGTAAATGCCTATCTTTAAAGATGTGAGGAATCAAAGAGGTATGGATGATAATAAAACATATCAAAGCAAATCATGTGTTTTGTTCTGCTTTGTTAAAGACAATTATGTTGGGCCAGATGAATTATGTGTTGAGAACCAAGTACAAAAAAAAAAGTATTAAACTCAGTCAATTGCTAAAATACCAACAATAATGATTTTAGCATGAGAACATAGACATAAACTTGATTGCTTATGTATGGAGCAGAAGGAATTAACTTTGTCCTTCTTCAGCTAGAATGATGACTGCCACACTGCATGTTTATAAACTAAGAATCAAACTAGGTGTTACATTAAAATGTATGTAACAAAGTTATAGTGTTTTAAAGTACAAAAAAGCAGTCTCAGGTAGCTACAGTTTTAAGCAGATAGAGGGAAAGGAACCAATTAACCCGCCCTCCCCCCGGTGCTTGTGATGTGTATTTTATAAAACACATCTAGAATACAGTGGGGGAAAGGAAACTTTGGGGACAAATTTTAGCAGAAAAGAAGCCAGTGGGTAAAGGATTAAGCCCTCTTTACGGTTTCTACGATCAAGATTGTAGGCTCCTGAGACAGATTTCATTTTTTTAAATAAAAAATCTCTGGGACAATGTATGTAACCTCTAGTTTCCCTAGTGTCCAGCGCACAAATGCGAAGAGTTACTTTTCCATCCCAATTCAGCATAACCATGTTCATATATGAGTAATGCATTTTGTAGGCTTGCAGGGAAAAAGTACACTGCATAACTACATCCTTAAGACCAGGGGTAGTCAACCTGTGGTCCTCCAGATGTTCATGGACTAGGGGTAGTCAACCTGTGGTCCTCCAGATGTTCATGGACTACAATTCCCATGAGTCCCTGCCAGCATTTGTTGGCAGGGACTCATGGGAATTGTAGTCCATGAACATCTGGAGGACCACAGGTTGACTATCCCTGCTTAAGACAACACAGTCCAACACAGCTTAAGACAACTGCTTAAGACAACACAGTCCAGTTGAAATAATGTTGGTCCTGAACCTGGATTCAAATTTTAGTTCAACCCTAAATACTATTGGCTTGTCACTAATGGAGCAGTATCTTCTGAGCATCAGTTTTTGTCCATAAATAGCAATAGTATAGATAATGGAGTAACTCATTTCTCAGGATGAGTGTGATAAACACAAATATGAACACATTGTATGCTGTTTCCCAAGTCAACAGATCTTTAATTTGAACGTGCCCACATACGATGGCCGCCTGATTTATTTCAATAGAAGAAACCAGTCATATCAAAAATGTATTCCTTTTATATTGACTCAACTGCAATAACTGAGCAGTCCATACAATCAAGAGCAGTTTGTGCATATTAAAATGCATATGGTAACTATTTATTTATTTATTATTAGATTTCTATACCGCTGCTCGCTGTAGCCTTGTGGCGGTTTACATATACAATTCTAAAACAATAAAACCCCAATAAAATCCCCATTAAAAATAACAATCACATACTAAGCAACTATGCAATGGCGACCATAATCTCTAATAATCCCTCCTTGTTCAGGGTGGGGCTACATGTATAACAGCCAGTTCCCAACAGTGTAGTATTTCTGTCTTCCCCAATGAGGTTGTCATGAAAGCATCTAAATAATGCTGAACACTGGGACAGATCAGATAGAGTGGTGGTGGGAAGTGCCATCAAGTTGCAGTTAACATACAGTGACTTCATAGAGTTTTCAAGGCAAGAGATAGCCAACTGATATGCAGTTGCCTGCCTCCATGGCAGCCCTTTAAATACTTGAAGATGGTTATCAGATCTCCTCTCAGTTGTCTCCTCTCCAGGCTAAAAAGACTAAGTTCTCCCAACCTTTCCTCATACATTTTAGTCTCCAAACCCCTCACCATCTTTGTTGCCTTCCTCTGGACACACTTCAGTTTTTTTACATCCCTCTTCAACTGTGGTGCCCCAAACTGAACACAATATTTCAAGTAAGATTGAACCACACCAGAGTACAGCGGTACCATCACCTCCCGTGATCTGGACATGATACTCTGTTTGATACAGCCCCAAATCCCATTTGCCTTTTTAGAGAAGTTTCCCTCATCTTATATTAGTGTGTATGGATTCCCTACCTACATAAATGCAGAATGTTACATTTGTCCCTACTGAATTTCATTTTATTCAGTTTAGCCCAGATCTCAAGCCTATCAAGATAATCCTGTATCCTGATTCTGTCTTCTGTTGTGTTTGCTACCCCTCCCATTTTAGTACCGCCTGCAAATTTAATAAGTACCCCCTCTAATACCTCATCTAAATTATTGATAAATATGTTGAACAAGACAGGACAGATCCCTTGGACACTCCACTTGTCACTCTTCTCCAAGGGAATGCTGAACCATTAACAAGCACCCTTTGGGCATATCTATCAACCACTTATTAATCCCCCTGACAGAATTAGGATCCATAACGCATTTTATCAACTTGTCAACAGGAATGTCATGTGGAACCTTGTCAAAAGCTTCACTGATTAGTATTGTTAGTAGCCTTGTTAGTATTGTATTCACATAGAATAATAGAGTTGGAAGGGACCTCATGGGTCATCTAGTCCAACCCCCTGCACTATGTAGGACACTCACAACCCTATCGCTCATCCACTGTAACCTGCCACCCCCTTAAGCTTTCACATAATCAGCCTCTCCATCAGATGGCTATCTAGCCTCTGTTTAAAAATTTCCAAAGATGGAGAACTTACCACCTCCTGAGGAAGCCTGTTCCACAGAGAATCTGCTCTAACTGTCAGGAACTTCTTCCGGATGTTGAGACGGAATTTCTTTTGAATTAATTTCATCCCATTGGTTCTGGTCCGTCCCTCTGGGGCAAGAGAGAACAACTCTGCTCCATCTTCTATATGGCAGCCTTTTAAATACTTGAAGATGGTTATCAAATCCCCTCTAAGTCGTCTCCTCTCCAGGCTAAACAGACCAAGCTCCCCCAACCTTTCTTCATATGTCTTGGTCTCCAAACCCCTCACCATCTTTGTTGCCCTCCTCTGGACATGCTCCAGTTTGTCTACATCCCTCTTCAGCTGGGGTGCCCCAATCTGAACACAGAACTCCAAGTGAGGCCAAACCAGAGCAGAGTAAAGTCTGGACATGTTTCTCAGGGTGAACATCATGGACATGTTTCTCAGGGTGAACATCATGGACATGTTTCTCAGGGTGAACATCATGGACATGTTTCTCAGGGTGAACATCATGGACATGTTTCTCAGGGTGAACATCATGGACATGTTTCTCAGGGTGAACATCATGGACATGTTTCTCAGGGTGAAGGGCCAGCCCTGTCAATAAAAGCCTTATTCCTATGGGCTGTGTGGTAAGGGCCAGCTAGAGGCCCTTTAAATGCCTCCCAAGCCACCAAACAGCTCATCCCTGGAGAGGCTTCTCTCTGATCAGCTTCCTAGTGGCTGATTTGGCCAAATTATTTCTAGTTTCTCGAATCAGCCAAACTTGAATTGATATACAGAATCGGTGATTCAGTTGATTCGACTTACACAGAGTAAGGAAAACTAGATTTAAAAAGACCCAAATCCTTCCTGGTGCACATTCCTAATCAGGGCTACCTTGTCCTTCCACAAAAAACATAATGTCCTCCTATTTCATGGACTTTTGCTCCCGTTTCTATTTTCTTTTAATGTGGTTTGAAGGCTGCATATATTCTGTCTCCAGTGTTGCACATACATCTTTTCTCCCTGGAAACTGGTATATCGCTTTGTTCTCCCTTCCATGTGGGTTGAATATTGACTTTGAATCACAACTTGATGAAAGATTTTGCAAAGACTGAAATACAACGGAGGAATACATTCACTGATCATCTGAACAGGCTATAAGATCATGCTGTATGTTAGACTAAAAGGAGGGCTTTCTTCTCCCAAGCCCTATTCAGGTTGATTTAATCAGAAAATGGGAAGCATTAGGTGAGTTGTAATGGAGAGAAATAAACTGGAAGGAAATGGTCCAAGCATCATGCCTTTCATTCCACTTGATATTTAAGTGGGTGCAGTATTGCAGAAATGCTCTGTACTGTTGAGGAAGAGAGAGTAACGCCAAAGGAATTGACTGTTCATACTCACCAGGGCTCTGATCCAATATACATTAAGTCAATGGAAAGATTCCCATACAAAGTGAATAATATGCCTTCTCATTTGTGAATGCCTTCAGCAATAAATGTGCTGAGTTTGCTTTGCTGTGATTCATAGGGTAATTTTTTTGTGTTTATTCAGCAAGTGGTTCAGTAATTTTCCCCCTCTTTCAACACTCACTTAGATGGCAGGTTCTGTTTTCACTTTCCATGTTTATCCTTCCTACTATGGCATACTGAGAACCCAATATTTGCACAGTGTTAATGGGACAGGGATACCTCTTGTGCTGCTCTGAGTTCTTGGTGAGTGGAAATCTCATCTACATTCCTGGCCTTCATTCCCTTTAGGTTTATTTAAATAATATTCATTTCTCAGGAACCTTTTATACTCATTGGTCAAGATTCAATACCGACTCCAGTGACCAGCACTCAGTGACAAGATGCTAAGATGTGTTTGTAGTCTGAGTTTGTAGGAACTGGGACATGTCATTATTCTTTCTCTGTGACCTTGTTGTTTATTGTATTTATTGTTTTACTGTCTTTGAGTTTATTCAGGTGTTGGTGTACTCAGGTTGTAAGCCACTTTAAGCCTTGTTTGAAGAGGAAAGACAAGGTTAAAATGTTTTAAAATACATAAATACATAAGGTGACTTTAAAGTCTATTTTCAATTTAGATCATTTGGGTATTTAAATGTACTGTAACTCCCTCAGAACTTCTGAATTATTTTGGCTATCAGACAAAAAAATTATGAATGGGGGTAAGGCAAGTTGTCAAAAATAATTCTTTCTCCCTCTCCCAAAATACTTGAACTTAAAGGCATTCAATGGAGACGATGGGCAGTAGGTTCAGGACAGGCAAAAGAAAATGCTACTTTACATGGAGAGTGATTAAAATGTAGAATTTGTTGTCAGAGGGAGTGGCAATGGCCACAGGAATACACAACTTTAAAAGCAAATAAAATAGATTCATGGATGGTTAGCCTATCAATGGCTTCTAGTCAAGGTGACTGAGGGGAACCTCCACAGAGACACCAAGTCTCTGACTCTCAGAGCTAGGAGGAAATTTCAGGGAAATGCCTTGGCCTCTATGCTCTGTTGTTGGCCATCCAGAGGATCTGGATGGTCATTGTGTGAGACAAGATGCTGAACTAGAGGGACCATTGGTTGGTTCCAGCAGAGTTCTTCTTTTCTTATGTGGTGTAGATGTAAATTTTTTGCCTACAAGGCTAGCATTTCTGTAGTAAATTTCCCACCCATCACAGTCATATTGTGAAACAGAATTCACGGTGAGAGTCAGAGCTGCCATACAAAGAGTTCTTGCATTTCAAATCCATGTCAATACTAGGTAGGAACAAAAGAGTTCACTCAGTGATAACCTTGACTCAACATGATTCTGCTCTGTACAGGGGGTAAGAAAGCTTTCAAAGGCAAGCTGTAAAAAACTAAACATCTGTGGCTGAAGATAAACCAGGCTGAAGATAAACCAGATGGTGTCAGCCATGGTGGTTCTGATCAAGTGTACTTAGCTGGAGGAATTTATTTTCCAGATGATCTTTCATCTTCCTGCATAGGCTTCAAAGTTTTTGGGATCTTCAAAGACCATCTACTGAAAACATATATGGAAGGACATAGCATAGTGACAGTGAGCATCTGCACTTCAGCACATGAATGTTTAATTGAAAGTTGAAACTGGATTAGCAGCATATATGTGTACCACTGTATGCATGTCATTACTGATCCTACATTTATTGCTCATATCCACTTTTAAATACTGTCATGCCAAGTTCTATTGCTTCATCTGCCTCCATAGACACATTTTGTTGCTGTGGCAAATATAATGGCTTAAAAAAAGACTTTATATTTGCAAAGGAGTGAAGACATTTTTGCCAGCAAGTGGGGTTGGTTTATTATTTTTCCAAACTTTTTATGTTGGCAGGTATGTGGTATACAAGGACAAAATAGGAATTAAGTTATTAAGAACTGTTGTTGAAATAAACTTTGTGTATGTCAGGCTTTAATTCTGGTCAGCTTGATGGTGTTATCTTTTTAACAATACCTGCAGCCATGTCACTTGTTCATCACTAGCAAAAAGAGAAGACTGAGTTACATTTTCCATTTCTTGCTGTCCCTTGTGTAGTAAGGCTTTGTGTAGGGCAGGCTTTCTCAACCAGGGTTCCTGAATCGGTGGGAGTAAATTAATTTGTAATAGATTTTTAAAATTTGTTAAACATTTATCAGATATATGAACATATATGGTTATATTGACTTGTTTCCCTCACTCCTTCCAAAAAGGCCAATGATGGGTCTGGAGGGGATGGGAAGGTGAGGGGTGGGTGTGTACACAGCTATTCTGCAGGATTGCACCACTTCTGGGGATTCTTAAAGCCTGAACAATGTTTCAGGGGTTACAAATTGGTAAAAAAAAAGTTGAGGAAAGCTGGTGTAGAGAAATGGTATATGTCAAAATGCCAGAGAAACTAATCCTAGAATTATGAATTCACTAAAAACAGTTTGGAGTAGTGGTTCAGAGTGGTGGTCTCTTCCCCACTCCTCCACATGCAGCCTGCTTGGTGACCTTGGGCTAGCCATAGTCCTGCTAGAGCAGTTATCACAGATCATCTCTCTCAGACCCACCTACCTCAGAAGGTGTCTGTTGTGGGGAGAGGGAAGAGAAGGGAAGGCAACTGAAAGCCAATTTGGGATTCCTTTGGGTAGTGAAACGTGGGGTATAAAAAACAGCTCTTCTTCTTCATCTCTCCTGGTCTTTCTCATTCTGAAGAATAATTTGATTCTGAAACTGTATTGGGATCATTTTTGAGCTATGCAGTTCTGATTTTTGAGGACAGGTAGAGTCTTTGTCATTGGAGTTCCAGGAATATGTGGTACCATGCAGGTGTCAAGGAACGTATGAAGGAAGGTAAAAGAAAGGTTGCAGTGCTAAGAGTTTAGATAATTACAGTTCAAGTTTTAAACCTGTTCTTTTGCCAACAAAAGGCTTTCCCGCATTCTGATTTGCATCTCTTGTAAGTTCCTGTTTCTTCATTTTGCTCTCTCTGGTGGTCAATTTGATATACTGGTTTATGTCCAGCCTAAAAGCCTGCATTTTAAAACAGTAGGGAGACAAGCACAACATAAACCTTTGTGATATTAAATCAAACACTAGAGAGAGCAAAACACATGTGGAACTGGAAAAACCCTTGGAAGAAACTAGAACTTACATGTGAGTAAAATGAGAATGTATTTCATAACTGAAAACTTAAAAAAAAAATCTTAAATGTATTTACCTTGGGGTTGAGGATAATGTCACTGCTGTCTTCATGGCCATCCCTCTTTTTAAATGTATATCCCACATTCCACTGCAATGGGAACCCAAGGTGGCTTATCTCATTCTCCTTTCCTCCATTTTATTCTCAAAAGGCTGAAGGGTTTGACTTGCCTAAGGTCACCCAGCACACTACCATTGCATGAGTGCAGATTTGAACCTGGATTTCCCAGATCCTTGACACTTCCATGATGGCTTTGATTCTTGAAAGCTTATACACTGAAAAACTAAGGTTCTATTGGACTCCAGTCTATAGTTATGAGTAACCTGGTGGAATGAGCTGCCAGGGGAGATCTGGGCCTTTTGCAACTATCAGTGTTCTGAAGGGCATGAAAATGGCACTCTTCTACCAGGCATTTGGTTGAGGCCAAATGAGCAAGTGGAACATCAAATTGGGCCTCCTTCCCTCCTCTCCGCTTCTCCACAAAGAGAGAGATTAGATTTTAAAACAACCCCATTAACATTCATCAGTAGAATCACAATAATGGTGTTTGAAAGTATGGAGCAAGGTAGAATGAGTCCACCCCTCCTCCACCCGAATTGTTATAATTCAATTGTTATAATTCAGGGTTAATCATTCAATAGTCTTGCTGCCAATCAGTTTCTAAAAGTGAGATAAAGGAAAATTTGCCTACCGTAATTGAACTTGAAATCTTTTACCTGAAATGAAGGACGTGGGTACTCAAAGCCATTCTTGAAGCTTCAGTGTGAAACAAAAACAGAGGGCGTAGACCTCTTCATGGATGTTGAAAAGCTATTGTGGTGAAAGGCATCATTTACTGTTTCTAAATCGTTCTATTGATCAGGTTTTTAAAATGTTGCTTGCACAGGGAGCAAGGGTTTAACTGCAGGGAGACTCTTTCCCTGATTTCATATTGTTATTCTGTAACTGCTTCTCACATCACAGCATATACCATTATAAGACACCTGTGTGGATTCTGACACATCTCTGCTGTTACTTTTAATGTAAGGGATGTGACTGTCTTCCCAGGATGCCTCTGAAAAGCCTAATTATATGACAACGTGAGCTGGGATGAAGTATCAAAGTTTGGATAATTACTGTACCCCAAGGCAATGTCAAGAAAGAAAGGGAAGAAACTCAGAGATGTTGGACTGCGTCATCATAAGAAATGATGTCTTCAAACAACGGCTGGACAGATCCTTATCATGGATGCTTTAAGTTGGTCCAGCATTGAGCAGGGAGTTGGACTAGATGGCCTGTATGGCCCCTTCCAACTCTTTGATTCTATATGATTTGGCAAATTAAATGGTGAAGATAGGAATTCTTTGTCCTCCAGAGCTGGGTTACAAGCATGCGGCCCCATTGGCCATTATCCAGAAGTGCAAAGAGTAGCGCATCATCTTGCTCGGTGAACAATGAAGAACTCTCCTTGTGAGCTCCATTTCAACAATAAATTGGCTTTTGTGCAGTGGAGCAAACAACAAACACCCAGTTCTTTTCGACTCTTTCTCAACATTCACAGTAGGGCAGGTAACTTGGCTACTGGAATAAGGAATAACACTCCTTAATGAAATCAGAGTCCAGTAGCACCTTTAAGATCAACAAAGGTTAATTTAAGACATGAACTTTCGAGTGCAAGCACTCTTCCTCAGACTGTGTCACACATCCAAATACAGCCATAGGATAATTCTTTGCCAAAACAGCTTCCAATTCAGTTGTAGTTAACAAAAACATAGGAGAAATAAAACTGTCTGTGATCAATGGCTCTCACCACACCATTTGCTTCTGGCCCCATCTGTTTCTATACAAATGTGAAACACTCCTGCCAGTGAATTGCTGCACTGGCAGCTATCTCATCCCAAGACCAGGCAGTTAAACTCAAAATTTCATTACATATCGCTACCATTACCTTACAGTCACATTGTCCCGAATAAATTGTGAGAAATGTGGATACACGAGTTAAACAAGGTTAGCATGCATAGTGAGATAAAAATCCTATGTCCTTGTTGAGTCCAGGGTATGTCATAGTTTTGAGTGTTGTAATAATTTGCATTTCTGCAATCACCCTTTCTAGCCTGTTCTTGAAGTTCTTTTGCAATAAAACAGCTACTTTCAGGTCCCTCATAGAATGTCCTGGAAGGTTGAAGTGTTCCCCTACAGGTTTTTCAATCTTGTGGGTTTTGATGATAGATCTGTGCCCATTAGTTCTTTGGCATAGAGTTTGACCTGTTTGCCCCGTGTAGAGAACAGAACCAAAAGAGAAGACAACAGAACACCACTAGTGGTTACATATAGCTCTCAGCTCAAGACAGTAAACGTATCATCAGTGACTTACAACCTCTACTGGATAATGACAGTTCTCTTTCCCAAGCACTTGGGGGGGAGGGGAGGGAAAACTTTTTATTTCACACAGATAGCCCCCCCTATCTCAAACAACGACTCACCCACAACAATGCCGCATCTAATGTGAACATGGACACTGGTACTAGAGCTTGCAACAAACCCAGATGCCAACTTTGCTGCCATATACACTCCAGTGCCACAATTACTGAACCTAACAACATCCCCTACACCATCAAAGGCTTATATACCTGCTCATCTTCCATAGTATATGCTATTCGGCATGGCAACTGCTTTTAAAAAGAAGAGGTTTGTTCCGAAACTGATAGTGACCCTTAGAAAAATGTAGTCCTGTTTTTAATGTGCATTTTTACTCAGTTTTACTAGCATTTTGTACTGTAATAATAGCTGGACAAAATGCATTTTGCAATAAGCTTGGTGTTTAATTGCAAGCCTGAAAACCAGCAATTGGTACAAAAGCTGATTTTTTACTTGGTTGCATCCTGTAATGTGGCTATGTAACGCAAGTTTCTCTCCCTCCCCCTTGTTATTAAAGAACTTAATTGGAGGGATGTTTCTTTTGCTACGCTTCACTAATTCTGTATTAAATGTTTTCACTTTATGAGGATTTTCATTGTAAGGATTCTTTGTTATAATAGGTGATATTCCAAAATTATAGTTAATATACTGAGAATAAAGCATGCAACTGTCTTTTCTATGCATCAACAATGATGTTCTTGTGTGAGGAGTTATGTGCTACTAAAGCAGTGTGTTCCTAATACTTGAAGAGATTGGGTATTCAAGTGTGTGCCAGTCTTAAACCTTTGCTTAGTAGAAACTAAAGGTCAAAGTTTTAAAAATGAAAAACAAGGGGGGATTGTGTGAAAAATAAATTCCTTCTTGAATTTGATGCTGAAGTTACCTGCCCATTACTTCATGGCAAGACAAATCCTGTGACTGTTAGTTATGAAACTACAACTTTATGACATTGCCTAACCAGAAATAGCTAGTGCACTTGGATCACTTGACAGTCCTGTTATATAACAGCAGATATGGGGTGTGGGGGTAGAACATACTGAACATACTGTACAAGACCTCGGAGTCAATGTCTGATCCTTGACGTTTCAAATTGAACCTTGCTGGTCTTGAGGCCCTGGAGGGACACTTCCAGAAGAGTGTTTCATATTGAGCAAGATGAGCCAACAGTCTGACTCAGTTCAAGGCAGTTTCATTCCTGTTCACCACTTCTTGTAGATTAGAATTTCTTGGTGAATGATGGGGGTTTTGAGGGATATCTTTCTTTTATGAAAATACTCACCTGTTTTTTCCTCCTCAGACATTACAATTGTCAGTTGAATCTAGTTTGGCACCATTTGTGGTCTTACCTATTGGGTATATTGCTTGTATTAAATATGCAACTATATGCAAATGGTGACAGTTCTTTATGAGCACCATAATCTCTTCCCCTCCCAAACACAGGTCTGCAAAAACCTTAAAGGTAAAGGTAAAGGTATCCCCTGTGCAAGCACCGGGTCATGTCTGACCCTTGGGGTGACACTCTCCAGAGATTTCATGGCAGACTCAATACGGGGTGGTTTGCCAGTACCTCCCCCAGTCATTACCGTTTACCCCCCAGCAAGCTGGGTACTCATTTTACCGACCTCGGAAGGATGGAAGGCTGAGTCAACCCTGCAAACAATGAGAGGATAAAAAGGTAAAGGTATCCCCTGTGCAAGCACCGGGTCATGTCCGACCCTTGGGGTGACGCTCTCTAGCGTTTTCATGGCAGACTCAATACGGGGTGGTTTGCCAGTGCCTTCCCCAGTCATTACCGTTTACCCCCCAGCAGCAAGCTGGGTACTCATTTTACCGACCTCGGAAGGATGGAAGGCTGAGTCAACCTTGAGCCGGCTGCTGGGATCGAACTCCCAATCTCATGAGCATTGCTTTCAGACAGCCTTTCAGCCGCTTACCACTCTGCACCACAAGAGGCAAAAACCTTACTTTCAGATTTTTAGAACATCGATACATTGGAGGGCGGGGACTTGCTTGCTGGCAGACATGGAAACTAACAAAAAGACAAATGAATTGTTTTGAATGGGGTGAACTAGCAGAGACGTGTTTCATACGGCAATGCTTCCAGTGCAGGTAGTTTAAATGTCGCATCCAACTGTGCTCAATGAATGACTAATTTTAATGACTCAGCTATGACCCTGAGGGATATATGTATTCAGTGGTAATTCAGAAATGGATGTGTGCTGGTTGCCACTAACTAAAACAAATAGTGCATGTACTTGAGTTACTGAGGCCCATGACTGCTAACTTGTGTCAAAGTTTCTCTGAATCCTTTATTAAAATGCAAGATTGAGGGCAATTTAGTCTTTCGGGCAGGCTTTTGACCCATGCTGTGAATCTTGCTGTCTCCCTATAGAGTCCTAATTCTGTCAGAGTTATGATTTAGTGGTGGCTGGAGCAGTCAACCACAGTGTCTGCCCTTCCACAGATACTTGCGATCCCTGAGATAAAGAAGAAAGTGGCATTTGGGGGGATAGGAAGCATTCTTTGGGCTGCCTAAGGCAATGACTTGAAAGATTTCAATACAAGCCTTTCTGCTCTCCTCAGGATACTACTGCCTGGAAACTGTCCATTCTAACAAACTGAGGACTCCTGGGTTGAATGCATTTGTTTAAGTACATGCTTGCCTACAGCTGACAGGATGCTGTTCATTATCTGCACACTTGCTCTATAACCCCAGTTATTTCTTTGACAACTCTCAGCTGAATCACTCTTAAGGACAATATTATATGCAGACATCTACTGGGGAAGATACAGAATATAAATAGTAAGTAGCTGCTCCCTCAAGGTTTAAATAATATCTTCTTTTTGCACGGTGTCACAAACAAGTGAACATTTCTGCCTTAAAACAAAACCAGCTTGCCTTTTCATTTTACCATTTTTATGAAGGGTGATGAGAAGTTCCCTCATTTGACTGTAATATCCAAACTCTTGCTAATGGGTCTTGATACTTTCTGCAGACTTAAAGCCTGCGGTCCTAAAGCTTTTGCTTTGTATTCAAAACCTATCAGGCAACAACTACATTGTTTCCCGGCCGGGGAATATCAGAGGATCCACTACAGGTATGTACAAGCCAAGCTATATATAAATGTATACCTTTAATTTTACTTAGAGGGAGCCTGCTGACAGGGAGGAAGTGGCCCATGAAAACTATATGCTCTGTAATATAAGATATAATTCTTGGGGGCATTAATTGGGGTTCTCTGGTGCCATTTTTATTTGCATGATGGTGTGACAGTACTAATGTATGATGATAGCACCTTGGGACATGGTATCACAGTGTATTTGTTGCACCGTCATATAAGAAGTCCTGTGATATGTAACAGGAGACCTGGTGCGGTGGCGTGGTTGGAGTGTCAGACAAAGATCAACTCCCTAGTCTGCCATGGAAGATTGCTGGGAGACCTTGGACCCATCACAGTTTCTCAGCCTCAACTAGCCCATAGAACTGTTGTTGTGAGGAGAGGATGGGGGTGGGGGGGGGAAGAGAATGCTCAGCTGCTTCGAGTCACCAAGAAGAGAGAAAAGCAAGGATAAATAAAATTAAAAGGAATAATAAGAACATAAATGACAGCCACATATCTCCATGCTTGAAGAAAGACCAGATGTAGTTTCTGGAAAAGGCAGACATGAGTGAAAAGTTTAAAGCACCAGGGACAAACTACTTGTTACAGTGGAAATGTCATTTCACCATACTCTGTTTTATTCCCAATATAAATGTGAGTAGAATTTGAGGAGAATCACAAAGAGGGAGTGACGTCATTCTTGGCAAAGGTGAGTTTTGGTCCACACATTTCCTGAGAACATCTCAGTTTTCCCCTAACAATCCTAGTATTCCTTAATTCCTTGATTGTCTTGGCACAGTCAGTATGTTCCATGGTAAGTTCCATTGCCCTTTTCATTATGTACAAGAAGGCTAAATGCATTTTTAACAGCCATTCCTAAATGGAATACGTATATTTTGTCTGATCCCAGGTTAGGAAATAGAAAGACCTATTGTTCTTATTGGATGTGAATTAGCTCCTGTTGTTCTTATTTGCCACTGTATCGATCTGATTAGGTCTGTTTCTCATGTGTAAATTTTAAAAGCAGATTTTGTCCATGAGAAATTATACATTATGGTGTCTGCTATTAACACTGATGATAAAGATCACCCATGAAAATGATAGGTCTGGCTCCTCTGTGCTCATGGTACAAGAGCAAATGGGCAGATGGAGCTTCTGGGTTTCATTTGGGGCTGCAGAGGGTCAATGCCCAGATCTTTGTATGCAGGTCTACAGGAAAGAGCTGCAGCCCTCTTCTAGAAAATTGAGGTTCGTGTAAGTTCAGGATTCATAGGTCTACACTAGGCACGAGCAAGAAAAAGAAAATTTGGACCATTTTAGATTTGCAAAAAGATTGGATCCATCTGATCTCTATTACCTCCCTAGTCCAATCCTTTTGCAACCTGAAGGTTCTTTTGAAGCTTAGGGGACAGACATTTGGTGTAGTGGTTAGGAGTGCAGACTTCTAATCTGGCGAGCTGGATTTGATTCCGCACTCTCCCACATGCAGCCAGCTGGGTGACCTTGGGCTTGCCACAACACTGATAAAGCTGTTTGGACCAAGCAGGAATATCAGGGCTCTCTCAATCTCACCTACCTCACAGGGTGTCTGTTGTGGGGAGAGAAAAGGGAAGATGAATGTAAGCCACTTTGAGACTCCTCTGGGTAGAGAAAAGCAGCATATAAGAACCAACTCCTCCTCTTCCTCCTCCTTCGTCTTCTTCTACTTCTGAGGAGGAGATGCTCCTGCAATTATGTTTCTAGTTTGGTTCCTCTACCTCAACAAACACATATACAGGCAAGCCTGGAAAAGTCAGAAACGGGAAAATCCTCATAGACTTGAATTTGAATCAATTTGGCTGAATCAAAACCACACTGTATGTGATTTAGAGAATTGATTTGGTCCAGATGGAAAAAACAACAACAACATGCTGCATGTTGAATTTTAGAAGGCAATTACTGGTGTTTCCAGGCCTGCAGAAGTCTCCCCTCCACATTCCTTGAGAACAATTAATCAGTGTCAATGTGTCCACAGGGGATGCAGTGGACATATCCCCCACCACAAACTGCTGAGCCTTGCCTGGAAATCATGCCAGAGGTTGTTGGAGGATCCTGTGGGCAAGATTGCATGACTCTCATCTTGTAAAGCATGACTTGGGCAATTTTCATGGAGTTTTCAGGTTCATGCTCTAGGTTATGCCCCTCCCTATTTTTGTCCTCCTTCCCTTAGCAGCACAATGCCTCAGCTGCAACAGCTAAACCTGCTGTTTATGTGAACCAGTGAAGTTACATGAACTTGCACAGAATCAGGACCATTGGTCTATCTCTCCCATTGTATATATCTTTGATTGGTAGTTGCTTTCAGGCTGAAATCTTTCTCTGAGTTCTTTCAATTGGAAATGCCAAGTGTGGAATCTAATGAATAAAAAGCATGTGCTTTTACTAGTGACCTATGGTTCTTCTTGTAACAGCAGATGAAGTGGTGGAAAAGGAGAGCTCATAAATGCATATGTAGAAAGGCAGTAATTGCTTAGGTTCACATCAACAGCCTATTTGGTCAAACCAATCTATTCACAGAGTTTCCCTCTGCTGCAGTTTTATGTGGAAGACAGTTAAGTACAGTCCTTGGCCACTCAGGAAGCTACCTAACAAATCAGAGAATCCAGCACAATGGGCTACTTTACCTTCTGCTATACTGGGATTGCATGCGTGTTATACAGATCTTTCAGAGTAGCTGAAAAGACTTTCATCTACTAGTAGCCTTGACTGCTAGAAAAATTTTTCTAAACATTGGATGAGTATGTATGCAACAGTACATTTTAAATAAGGAATCAATGGACAAACATCTGTACTGTAATTTTTTTTGAATGAATAGTGAATTAAAAGATGTTCCTTTCAGGAGTGTGCATCTCTCTGCATATGTTTTATTTTATTAATTATTCTGGATATGTGTTAAAATGAGAAACAGTTGGTGCTTCTCAACCATTCTCACAACTAGAGAGAGCAAGAGTGCATGCAGTTATCTTCAGCTCATTAACCAGAACATTTCACAAGTAAACAGCTCTGCTCATTAAGAGGAGTTATATGAGCAAGGTAGAGCTGCTGGAGGCATTTCAGATGGACAAGGGAGATACAGGCAGAATGCCTAAAGGACAGTGGGTGAGGCTGGGGAAGGACAAAAGAACTGGTTCTAAGATATCTGTTTTGCATTCAAATGAAGCGTTTCTTCCTTTGTGTGAGTGTTTGGATATTAGTTGTATTAGAAATACCAGTTCCTTCTGAGAATTAAAAGTGACTCTCACTTCTGATTTTACATCCAAAGAGAAGGCGTAAATCTCCAAAACATGTGCTCCTAATGTTGTTATAGCTCATCAAGCAAAGACAATGCAAAAGATCCTGTTTCTGGCTATTAAGTATGAAGAGGAGGCCACACAGAAGCTACATAAGCAACGGGAACTTTATTGTGACCACAAAGGAATATCAGGAGAAAACCTTGAACTTAACTGGCTGCTAATAATAGGCAAACTGAACTGGAGATGGAAAATGAAAGTTACCCTTTTCAAGTGGATCCTGCTGTCTCAAACAGTCCAGTCCAGTTGCAAAGCAAACTGAAGTGCATTGGCAAGCAAATATGAAAGTGCCATTATAAGTTGAATTCCAGCTCTTGCCAGGAGGTTAAACTGAAAGAACCAATTCACCACACCACACCCTAGCTCACATGTTCTTGAAGGTACCCTGGACAAGCAGTAATGTCAGATGGCTGACCCAGGCAATGTAATGGGGTGGACAAAATTATTATATAACAGAACGTTCTGGATCTTTTTGTTCTGGGATCCTTGGAATGCTCAACTGGCATTTGTGGCATGTGCCATAGTAAATTATGTTCTGGCTACATCTAGATTAAATTACTACAATGCATTCTCTATGGAGCACCTCTTGAAGACCTCCCAAAAACGTTAAATGTTGTGGCTAGTGTATTGACTCTAAGTGTGCATATCAGACCTTCACTGGCTTCCAGTATGCTTATGGGCACAATTCAATGTTCTGGTTTTGACTTTTAAAACCGTTAATGGAAGTGCCCATTCCCATTCTATCCAGCACAGCTGCTGAGATCACTCAGGAAGGCTGTTTCACACACAATTGCTCAGGATAGGGCCTTTCAGGTGATAGTTTTATAGTGTGAAATTCAATGAGAGGGTTGTCTAGTTCTGGTTTTATTGTCTTTCCACATAACCTGGTTAAGAAGTTTTTGTTTTAGGTACCATTTGGCTAGATCATAGATCATGGCTTGGTCAGACACTACTGTGCAGCCACGAGAGGGTAACTGCATACATTTATTTTTAAAAAATTGGTCACCACCTTCTACGTGTCACAAGTGACTTTCCCCCCCAATTTCGAAAAAGTGTATCTTTTAAATTGTGGCTGCAGAATAAATAAATTGGAAGGAAAATAATGTTGCATAAGGTGGGCATAGAATTTAAAGTCAAGGCTAAAGGCTTACTTCTCTGAAAATCTGTGGCGAGATGTACGTGCCATTATTTTATCTTAATTCTGGCACTGCCCACAGGCCTTTATCCTACTGCAAATAATTTCATGTTTTATTCTTATTGTGTTTCCATTGTGTTATATTTGTTCACTACCTTGGACATAGGGTGAATGGAGAGAGGATGTAAATGTTAAAAGAAAATGTGCGGATGGCTGCAGACACCTTATTTCAACTGCATGTCTTGTGGAAAACAGACAGGCTGAAGGAATGTATCCAGCGCCTGCTAAAGCTGCCTTTGAAAAGAGTTCAGCGCCTTTACACTCATACGTTAGCTTGACATCAAACGATCTGACAGATCAGAGTTTCTTTTTGTGAGACTTGCACTTATGCTCATGGCACAGCATCCGTTTTTTGCTCCCTCTCAAGTCCTTTTTTTTTTTTTGGCTGGAGCCATGAATACATTCTTTTTCTTTCGCTTTGGAAAACAAAGACATCCAAGTGTTTCTTGTATTCCATTGTTTGCTCACGCTTGGCAGATCCTGAGTTGTTACACTCATGACAGTTTTATGCTGGATTTGAGCAGTTTATACCAACAGATCGGAGAGGAAAAACACCTTACCCTGCAGGAACCTCCCTCTTCCCCCTCCCCCCAAAACTCCCCTTTCAGGATTCATCCCACTGGGGCCATTCAAGAATAGTTTCTATGAACAAATTTAAATAAGCTCCATAAACAAATATGGTTCCATTCTGAAATCAAGGTGACCTAGGGCTGCCAGCTCTGGGTTGAGATATATCTGGAGATTCTGGTAGAATTCTGGAGGGAGAAACTTCAGCAGGATACAGTGCTATAGAGCAGGGGCAGTCAAACTGGGGCCCTCCAGATGTCCATGGACTACAATTCCCATGAGCCCCTGCCAGCGAACACTGGCAGGGGCTCATGGGAATTGTAGTCCATGGATATCTGAAGGGCTGCAGTTTGACTACCCCTGCTATAGAGTCTGCCCATCAAAGCAGCCATTTTCCCCAGGGAAACTGAGCTTGGTCATCTGGAGACTACGTGTGATAGTGGGAGAGCCCATTGGAGGTTGGTGGCCCTGGGGAAACCAAATGTCAACTGGGATCCAGTAGGTTTAATCAGTAGTGGCAGATGTATTTTCCCCTTCACCCATCATTGGGGTATTCTGAGAAACTGTGCCTCTTGCTTCCGTGCCACTTTTATGACCACCCTTGATCCACTTCCAATAGTATGGCTGCATTTGGACAAGAAGGATGTTTTATATCCAGCTTCCCTGGTCCTCCCACTTCTTCCTGGCTTTGATACTGTTTGCTCCCATTCCCCCTCTCTCACCACACTTTATTCTAAATATCAGTGTCCCTGGCTAAATTACTGCTGTCATCTGGCTTTAATAACATTACCAGCCTCCCAGTGGTGCAGCATCCCAGGGCTGACTGGCAACTTGCTATAGTGACTCTCAACACATCAAGGTCACCCAGCCACCCTGTTTGCCTCCTGCTTCCTCTCCTTCTTAGGGAGAAAGTATATATTGTCATGGGCTGGGAGATTGTCGGCACTAAGATTTATGATTTCTGACCCAAGCAGCAGGGCCGGTGGATTCTAAACGTCACTTGCAGTGCTATATTTTATAAGAACCATTTAAAGGTTTTTATAAAGGAAGCAGACTCTGCTGGGGAGCTGAATGGAGGAGTAATTGAAATTGTCCTTCATTTAAAGTTCTTTACAGGTCAAAGGAGCCATCAATAACATATAGTGTCTTTATCTAATCACTGTTTTCTTTCAGCAATTTGACGGTTCTGTAGGATTTCCCCCCTCCTTTTGGAAAGAATGCCAGCTATTTTATTTCTTTTAGCGTTTTTCTTCTACACATAAAGTAAGATTCAGCGTCTGTAGAGCCACAGATCTGCATTTTGATGGCATTGTTTTTCATTGTCTTTAATTTTCTTCAGCAATGCGGAGGATATAAGTTGTGACCCCATTCTTATCGATTGAGTGTACAAGATTCCTAATGTATGTTCATAATTCTCAACATTTTGGCTCACTAAAACAGGTTAGAATTCGTAGAAATTGTTTAAGGCTCCTCTAAAACGGTAATGACTGGGGAAGGCACTGGCAAGGCCACCCCGTATTGAGTCTGCTATGAAAACGCTGGAGGGCATCACCCCAAGGCTCAGACATGACCCGGTGCTTGCATAGGGGATACCTTTACCTTTACCTTTAAAGAAGGGGTTGTCAACCTGTGGTCCTCCAGATGTTCATGGACTACAATTCCCATGAGCCCCTGCCAGCAGGGGCTCATGGGAATTGTAGTCCATGAACATCTGGAGGACCACAGGTTGACTACCCCCGCTCTAAAGAATTATTCTGACAAGCTCATTGTGTGGCATGGAAAAGATGGCCCAATGGCCTTGATTCTGACAGACAAGATGTTCATGATGCTTCAGTTTTGTTGATTAGAATTAATTCATATGGTTGGGAGGAACTTGCTAATCTACACAGGTTAGCTGGTTCACCCAGCAGGCATTTTGTGGTGCCCTGTAGGAAAAGGTTGTTACCTTCCTCAAGGATGTCCACTTGCATGCAGCTTCAGGCTGCTCAGACTGTCAAGAATTTGAGAGTGATCTTCAATGACTCCTTATGCATGGAGGCACAGATCACCAGAGTAGCTTCCCCACCAAAGCATTGGTTTTCTCCAGGGAAACTGATCCCTGTAGTCTGGAGATGGGCTGTCATTCTGGGAGATCCCCACGACACACCTGGAGGCTGCTATCCCTAAAGGAAACAGATATTCTGCCCAGATTCTGTTCAGCTGGCAGCTGAGCTCCTGAGCAATGTTTTCCCTTGGTAATGAACCCGTAGTTTTTATCTAGCAGTTGTCAAAGTGCACATACTTTCCCTCAGTAATCCTTACAACATGCAATAATATAGGCCAATATTATTATCCTTGTATTGAAAATGTAGCATGTATTTTGAGGCCAAGGGACAACCATTTCTCTGCCCGGTGGTGGCTGAAGTGCCTCATCTGAGGTAGACTCAAACCCTTCACAGCTTTCATTCATACCTACCTTTAGAACTTCTCTGCAGGTCAGCACATATGGTGTTGATTGATTTGAAATCTGAAGACATTCTCAGAGGAGGACTGTAGAAAAGGCCACAGGGCTGCTTTTGGTCAATTGAAGACATTATGTGGGTGAAGATTAAATGTGAATAATACATGAAACCTTAACAATGCAGTCATTCTGTTAGTCCCAATAGATAATATTTGAAACATCAAATATTAAACGAAACTGTACTCTCTATTGCACTCTGCTCGGTTTCGATCTACTTTCCGTTTCGTGTAATGCACTCTAACTTTCTCCCCACTTTGCTTATTATTGTACTGTTTAATTCCTAAACTGTTATGACAGCAATTTCACACTCCCTCAGAGGCTGATTTTCTGGTTGGTAGAGAGTGAAGGGCAAACCATTTTTAACTCAGTTCTAAGTAATGTCACTTTGACACTGTGAGATTTCTTAAATGGAGAAAAAGCTTCTGTAGGCCTTGCCAAGTGCAAATGACACCCTAAGCTTGAGCATGCATAAAGGAACCTAAATGCATGAATACATGAGATACTACCTAAGATAAGCATGGTTTGCGTTGATCTCACTGTCCAACAGTTTCTGTTTGTAACGTGGTACCCATCTATTTGTAATGTGGTATCCCACTCTTCCTTCAAGATGCTCTGCACAACATACCTGTGAGGTGGGCTGGGGAGGGAGGGAGGGAAAGCAAAGGTCATTAAGTTGGCTTCATGGCTGAAGGATTATTTGAAACTGGATCATCTCAGTCCTTTCACCAAATACCTATCAGGAAATGGAATGTCTCCTGTTTCTATTGCTGTTGTGTGTGGTTAAGGCTGGACAATACTAATGAACAAGTTCAGTTGCCAGCTCCAGGGTGGGAAAATTCCTGGATGTTTGGGGGTTAAACTTGGGGAAGCTTCCCGGGTATAATGCCATAGAGTCTACCCTTCAAAGCAGCCATTTTCACCAAAGGAATGGATCTCTGTAGTCTGGAGATCAGTTGTAATTCTGGTTGATTTCTAGGCTTTATCTGGAGATTGACCACTCAATCCCTCTGGACAGTAGAGAAAGGGGAATATAATTGTGGTAGCCGGCTGAGCTCCTTACCTAAGGAAATTCATTAGAACACATATATGTGCATATTGCTCTCTCCATGCAATTAGAAACCTGTGCTTTTCCAGTTGGGCCTATTCTGCACACATTAGATAATGCACTTTCAATACACTTTAGAAATAGATTTTCCTGTTCCGCACAGGAAAATCCAGCTGCCAAAGCACACTGAAAGTGCATTAACCTATGTGTGTGGAATGTTCTGCCTGTGCAGAACAGAAAAATCTACTTCTAAAGTGCATTGAAAGTACATTATCTGATATATGCAGAAGATTCTCAACTGTGTGGAGAAGGCTATATGTGCAGCCATAGGCATCGACATCAGCTGCTAAAAATGTATTGGGTTCCTTGACATAAAATGTCCGCAGGGCCTGCAAAACGGAGCTCTTCTGCCAGGTCTATGGTTGAGGCTGGGGTTGGTGTGAAAGATCAATGTCCCCACCCCGGGTGTGAACAGTAGATCGACTTTTGGACCTCCTTCCCCACCCCTCCCATAGTGGGGATGGGTGGAGGGAATTTTCCCCCCATGTTGTGATTTTTATGTCTTTTAATGGTGGGGTTTAATGGGTTTCTATTGGATTTTGTAACCTGCCACAAACCGACATCGAATATAATAATAATAATAATAATAATAATAATAATAATAATAATAATAATAATAATGAGGATGATGAGGATGATGAGGATGATGAGGATGATGATGAGCATCAAGACCTGGGGAGAATGTAAGTGATAATGCGAGGCAGTTCCCCTGGTATTCAAGGCAATTAATGACCTCTCTGATCGAGGCAGTCTCAGTATTAAAGGGCCTGAAGTCATCTGTCTGATTCTGATCTTGATTTACTTTTTCAAGATTTATATATATATATATATATTACTTTTGGTTTAAGGAAGAGAATAACTATTTGATTGCTTCTGGACTGTAAGTGTAATGGACTGTGCAGATCTTTCAGGTTTAACCATCATCCCGGATTTATATTTATTAGCAGATAAAAGGAATTTGTTAATGTGTTTCCCCCCCTAAAATGTCTTTAGCAGGGGTTTAGCCAGCAGATCCCCCCAGCATTTATTAATTTGAAATGGCGGCAGCAACATTAGTCCAAGAAACTTGCAAAATTAATATATATTTAAATTATTGAGTGATTTTCAATAATCAATAAGGCAACAAAATTCCTAATATTGTTTTTCAACTTCTTGGACATTTTAGAGTTTCTTGAACAAGAATAAAAGCCAGCCTTTCTTGACTTTTTCATCATTGAGAAACACCTGAAACATTCTTCAGTCTTCAAGAAATCCCAGAAGTGGTGCAATTGAGCAGAATATGGGTATGTACACACATACCTGGGGCCTCTCCTCTTTTCACCACCACCTGGCCCATCAGTGGCCATTTTGGGAGGAGTGAATAGGTCCTCCCGGTCTGCAGCAGCAACTTGTGGGCTTGGCTGGTACAGTGGCAGGGTCGCCACAAAGGCACATTTGTGTGGCTGGCAGCACAGCCGTGTGTAAAGGGGCGCTTGGACAGGTGGTGTGCCCTTAGCGCTGCAGGTGGCAGGTGTGCTATGAGGATGCAGGCTGGCAGTTGGAGTGGTGGAGTGGTGGCAAAGCGCTGGCTGGGGAAAGCTAGTGGCAAGTGGGCGGTGACAGAGGGTGTGAGCCGCAGGGGCTGGGCCAATCAGGGAGCGGCCAGCTTTGCTGATTGGCCCTATTTCAACTCGGACACCTCGCACTTGCTCCACCCCCCCCCCCCCCAGCCAGTTTCACAAATATTAAGAGGAACCATGGATAAGATATCGGCACTAGGAACCAGAAAGTGTTAATTCTAAACAGGCTGCTGTAGTTGGTTGTCTCATCTGAAACTTGCAACCTTTCTTTACTTATTACTGTAGCCTGAAGAGAAAGGGAGTCTATAAGATTCATCTTCTCATCATCACCCTTCTCTATAGTTGGCAAGTGTGAACAAGTATACCTTTGACTAAAGCTGACAGATAAGGGCTGGAAACCTGCCCAAATTACCTGATTTCAAAACATGCTCTGGTAAACTGGTTCGGAATTAAACCTTGACCACAGATAATAAAGCATATTTCAGTATTCTACCTTTGATAATGATGCCTGATCCACTTTTAACATTCAGATCTCAGATTCACAACACAGGGTACCCTTGACTTTTCAGTGTATTCTCAGACCAAGTCAACATGCTTTCAAGCTTTGATAGGATATTAAAGGTCATGTGAGGGCTTGTTCATATGATGAATGAATTGTCCATGATGGCTGCCTGAAAAGACTGCACACTAACTGTGGAGGGCCATTTTGCTGTCTTTTGGCATACCACAACAAAGCCTGCATTTTTGAGCAACTGCTTGCCAGCATATACCAATGCTGA
Organism: Paroedura picta; assembly: GCF_049243985.1. Taxonomy (NCBI): domain Eukaryota; kingdom Metazoa; phylum Chordata; class Lepidosauria; order Squamata; family Gekkonidae; genus Paroedura; species Paroedura picta. The sequence continues at coordinate 26,522,398 of NC_135376.1, read as the reverse complement.
GCACAGAGCCAAAGTATGCAAGATTTCAGGAAATGATCCCCCAATGGTTGTGTTAATCATCCTACAGAAAAGCCATGCTAAATAACACCACATTGTTCCAGTAATCCATTGTCTTTTGCTGCTGATAATTTTTGAACCATGTGAAAAAGGGCCATGTAGCTTATAACAACATGAAAGTGTAACAAGACCCGCTGTGAAGATTTATCGAGAAACTACTGCTATTTATAATATATTAACATAGATGAAGTCCTGTAAAATTGGCAACATGTTAGACTCAACAGACTTGGTTCTGTCTAAGAGGGTTGTTGTGGGGGATTAGATTATTCTGCTTTTTAGTTTGGGGTGCTGTGTGTCTGTTAATCCGATTAATTGTTCTTCCTTATTCCTTTTCTGACATCATTGGAGAGTGGCCAAGAATTTTCTGTTTTGCAGTATGCTAAATGTGCCAACAGTGTTGGCATGAGAGCTTATTTGGCATGAGTTACAGGTGTAGGCCAACCTGAAGAAAATAGTCTCGCATTATGCAATGCATCTTCCTAAAAATCACAGAAAACAAATAATAACACTGTTTAATAAGAAAACATTTGGCCCAAGAAATCAATGAAAGGAGTGGTTTTGTTTAGAGAATAGAGAATACAAACATGAGAATGAACATTAAGTGATCTAGTTTGAACAAATGAATGACAGTGTTGCCAAAGAAAGAAGAATAAGCACCTTGTTCAAGTTTTAGAAGGACAACAACCTTTTGCTTCCCCCCCCCAAAAAAAAAGAAAACACACACACAGACACACACTCAAACGCAGACACTTTTCCATGTGAAGAAACATTGCCTTTTCAGATTTTTGCTGTTGCACTTTAAGGTTGCCAACTTTGGGTTGGTAAATTCTGAAGATCTGGTGATGGAGGCTGGGGAAGGCAGGGTTTGGGGAGGAGAGAGACCTTAGCAGAGTATAATGCCAGAGAGTCCACCCCTCCGAAGCAGCCATTTCCCCCAGGACATCTGATACCTGTAGTCTAGAGATCAGTTGTAATTAAGGGAGATCTCCACCCTAAAGCGTAAAGGCACTGGAGCTCTGCCAGGAAAAAAGGCAGCTGCAAGCCCAGTCAAGGTAAAAAGCTGTCTTACACTCCTCTTGAACAACACTCGGAAGCAATAATAATAGTATGAATAAGAGCATTAATAGTATTATCAGGAGCACCACTACCTACAACAAAGACATTATGTTCATGTTCAGTGGCCTTCATAGAAGCATATTGTACACTAAATACTGGCTGAGAAGGAAATGGATGGTGACGATATGGAGTGAGAGTCCCTGGTGGCCAGATTCATTGAGTAACATTGATCTAAGGTCTGTGTGTTTAGGCAAGGGAGGGAGGGACTTTAAAGAGGCCCTCCAAGGAAGCTTTCATTGGGTTGCGAAATGAATCATTAACTGTGACCAATTATCTTGCCTACAGGGTGGCAGAATCATTCCTGTCCTCCACCTCAAAATGTGCTGCATCTTTATGGTCCTGTAAGGTGGTTTGAATGGAATTTGTTACTGCAACTTAAAAGAGCCTGTGACTTTTGAAAAGAGGAATGTGCTGGAAGCAGCCCCCCTTCCCCACCCGCCGGTTACTGAAGCTTGTAAGGTGAGGTAAACAGTAAGACAAGAACAGTCTTGTTCACCCCAGTCTGTGCCAGTTCTAGTCTTCAATGTAAAACGCCATCATTACTCAAAGACATCCTTCTTACAGTAATGAGAAAACTTGAATTGTATATTTGTTCTACTCCAGTTGTCTTATTAAAAAGGATTTTCTAGTCAAGATGACTGTAGAAGCATACATTGGTCTGGAATCTGGAGTAAGACAGAGGGCAAATTCCCTGAAGAGGACAGAATATTTTCATTTCCATTTTTCAGACTGAGTTTTCAGTTTCTGAAAACAACATGCATTAAGAAATAATATCTCACAAGACAGCTTTATGTTAAAACACAGACGTCTCTCTATTCCACATACAAACATAACCCAATTAACATGCAGTAAAACTATTCATCCAGAATAAATGGATCCCAATGAAAAGGAAGGATATGAGGATATGATTATTATGTGCCCAAGAAAAACCCTTTCCTATCTTACTTTGTGTCAAACCTGAGAAGCATAAATAATTAACAACTGGGAATGATCTTATTAAACTATACACCAAGATCCCATCATTTTTAGAGCCTCTAAAACTGAGTTACCTTGTGGCAGTAACTTCAAGATAATTAAAATAAAACTTGGTTTATTTTAAGAAATATCTTTTTCCTTTCTCTCCAACTAATGTGGTTAAATTCCAGTGCTGGCTCCTCATGACAGTTTGCAGAATGGCTTTGTAGGTTATCCTGAGAGTATGTCAGCTGGCCCAAGGTTACCCAGGAAGATGAACAGCTGAATAGAGATCAGAACATCTGACTCTCCAGTTTCCACAAAGTTCCCAGGTTTTCAAACTTGAGCAAGTGTATAGCTCATGTGGAGGGACAAAATTCATATTGAGATTGTTGTGTGAAAGGAGAACTTAAGCCTTTCCACCATTCTATTTTCTTGACGGGGATTTGTCCCACTGGAAAAACTTACCCCTATAACCACTTGCATATTGGGTTATCAGCCTCATCATGGAACATGGGGTTAGCTTGGAATTACAGTTGATCTCCCGAGAGCAGAGATCAGTTTTCCCCAAGGGAATAGCAGCTTCAGAGGGCAGACTCCCTGTTGACCTCCTTCTCCTCCTCAAACTCTGACCTTCCCAGGTACTGCTCACAAACATCCAGGAATATTTCAAGTCTTAGTTGACATGCCTAAGTGCACTTTTGTTTTGACCCCTCCTCTGACATTCTAACCATTACTCATTTGTTTAAGCCACATGCAGTCTAAATTTTTAAGTAAATCTATAATGTTAATCACTACAGTGCTTTATTTCCCCCCTTTTCCTTGGCTTGGATCCAAAGTCCGTGTTTCAGGAGTAGGAAGGGCACCTCTCATGCAAACTGCTTATCGTACAAACTATAGGATTTCCATGGGTATCTGTCCCTCCCTCCTTTCATAAAAACATATGTACTGTCAGTATTGAAACAGGGATAAAAACAGACCTCAGTGACATAAAGAATGAAAAGTCCCTGATTTGCAGTTGGTTGTAGACAGTCATTATAGATGGGGAACAATCAAAACTTAGTTCTCCAGTGGCCAGTTTTGCATACTGACTTTGTGAGTCATTGCACATACTTTTTAGATGACTGCAGGAAGAGCAAACATATAAATGCCATTCTTCCCAGGTATTCTGTCACTTTAACAGCATCTAGTGGAAGAACCCAGGACTCACTGCGGCTGCCATTGATGACACGCGGAGGGTGGGTGGTCCAAGAAGACAGAGTCAGAAGGAGCTGTGGGGTTGCATAAGCTTGATGGCATGCATAGGAGGCAGAGCAGGGGAGCCCATAAAGGCACCATGTGCATCTGCTTCGGCCTCTCTGTGCCTCGGCAGCCTGAACAGCTTCCTTCCCTGCCACTCAGCATTTTTTGATGTTGTGGTTAATGTTAAAGTTTACAGGTCTTTATATTCTATTTGTCGCAGCTGTGGCGTAGGCATGATAGGAGCCTGTTGGCAGGGAGACCAGTTTGTATACTGGACTCCCTGGGGGTTGGGGGTCTCCTTAACGAGACCGGCAGATATACAAGCATAGCCTACCGAGCTGGGAGGGCAGGGGTCATAGCCAAGCGGCCTAGGGGTACCAAAGTGAGGTGGACACCTGGTGGGCCCCATGATGGTCACTTTCCTGATGAGGGATCCCAGATATGAGGACCTGCTCTCCCGGCTGGGATGGAGTGGGGTTCATGGCATCCAGGGACCCTCGGTTATGCAGCTGGATGGCTGAGGGGTCAGGCTCTCCTACTGTGCTGGGACAACCCTTCAGAGGGAGGCATAATAAATGACTGTGGCCATATTAATGTCAAAAACAAGTGAAGTATTCATTGGCAGAAATGCCACCCTGCAAATCAATTATTTTTAGCAATCACATCAACTTTGCTGATCCAGAAATAACCCTCTGCAATTTATGCCTGTTCAGATGCATGCAGATAACTTGTTGTCAGTTCTATTGACACCCACCAACTCACCTGCATACATCTCTGGACCACATAACTTTTACATGTACATTTGGTACATATGAAACCCTATAAAGTTAATAGCTTTTAACCAAGAAGGTAGTGGTTGAAAACAGTGTTCATGGTATCAGGTAAGCTTTCATAGGAGGCACTGTTAGGATTCAGGTTAATGCTAGCTCCTTCCCATGGTCATTTTCATGCACATTTACTCTTGAAGTTCATAGCTCTTGGGCCCTAGGTGTCCCAGACTGTCCTCCTTCCTCCTTTCCCTTTTTATCTGTAGGCAAACTCATTTTGACCGTTTACGCACTGGAGGTTTCATGCTGAGCTGCAGGCTGGAGTTTTAGTCATGGCAGGTTGCCCCACCTCTTCCTACAATCACATGGGGGAGCATTTGGCTCAGTGCACTTCATCCGCCTCCAATTTGTGCTCGTGCATGGGAGCTGGGGCAGTGAAGTTCCCAGTGCATAAACGGTCTTTGAGCATGAACCCTATTTATCAGTGGTGACTATTATCTTGTTGTTTTTTTTTAGTAATCTTTGTGAGCTTCAAGATATTTGAATTTGAGATTATTTATTTATGTATGGTATGGTAGAGTTACACACAAGAAGCATATAATAAAATATGTAACCAAGCTCTTTGACAGAACAAATTGGAAGAGCTGCATTCTAGATCATACACTTTGAACAGCAAGGAAGATATACGCGTTGGTAACCACTCAGAGCTGGAAGCTGGAAGAAGCCCCCTATATCTTTAAAAAGCAATGTGAGAAACAGTCCTTTTCCCTTGATAGCTGCACTTTTGCACCTGAAAAGTGCCCATCAAAGGTAATCTGAAGATGACCAGAGAGCTATGGTGTAGGGCTCCAGAAGCTTTAGGAAGATAAATCTATTATAGTTGATCTCCCCTCCCCCATTCTAGATTTTTTTTCCTGTTCTGCTCATGCCACCATCTGTGTTTAGAAACTGAGATTAAAAGTGCAACCCTAAACAGATTTGCACACTTCTAAGCCCACTGACTTCAATGCATTGTGAAGGGTACAATGCTGCTTAGGACTGTTTTGTCAGTTTGTTGAAGTGGGATCAATTTATACTGAGCAAGGTGTTTACAGAATGAAGGGAGAAAAAATCCTCTACACAGAAATGATTGGCAAAACTCAGCCATACCGAAATAAGATCACTGAGAAATATAAATGGAAATATATATATCAATTTAGATATGATCATTATAAACCCCCTAATTTAGTCTACTTAAACAAATATGTACAAATTGAGGGCAATAAGGTGGCATATACCTTAAAAGCAGGACTGGTAGGAGAAATCTAGACATTATCTATAGTATTTCCATTTCCCTGGGCGCTTTAGTTTGCAACTGAATAGTGCTGAATTATAGTAAATTGCAGGCAATACCTGTATTAGTTATAATAACTTGCAGCTCAGCAATTTACCTTTACAGTCTGTTCTTGAAGGTCCTTTGCAATAAAACACATACCGTATTTGCTGGCGTATAAGACGACTGGGCGTATAAGACGACCCCCCAACATTTCCACTCAAAATATAGAGTTTGTTACATTGCATTACGGTACCTGTCATTGTCACCATTGTACGGCCGCAGCGTGAACACAGCGCCTCCGGCCTGCCCCTGCATCTCCCTGTGACCAGCACTAGTGCACAAGTGCGCATGTGCAAGCTCTGTGTAGACAAGGGGCGGGCCGGAGTGCCACTGCTTCGCACTGAGCAGAACGGGCTGGTCATGCCGAAAAGGCTGGCACCCCTGTCTCGCAGCTGTTGCTCGCCGCAGCCACGCTGATGACCCGCCACGCTGGATACCGCGCAATACTGGATGTTATGTAGAATGAGGTGGGTGGGCATCGGGAGGCCACTATGGGCAGCTATGTCTATTCCAACTGAAGTGCACCCGGAGTATAGCACGACCCCCCCCCCCACTTGGAGGCATGTTTTTCAGGGGGAAAGAGTAGTCTTATACACCAGCAAATACTGTACTTTGAGGGTAACAATTGAATGCCCTGGAAGACTGAAGTGTTGCCTTAAGGGTTTCTTGGTCTTGTGATTCTTGATGTGTGTCCATTTATCCTTTGGCAAGGGGTTTGACCTGTTTGCCATATTTAGAGACTGGAAGGACATTGTTGGCAAGTTATTATGACACTCAAAACAATGGAATCCCAAGGACTCATCAGGGGTATGTTTTTTTTTTTTTATCTCACTACATATGCTAACCTCATTTAGCCCTTATATCTGCATTCCTAACAATCCCCCGGAAGGGCCATGTGTCTTCTTCATTTTATTTTATTTCTTATTAGGATTAATAGAATTGGATAGTAGAGTGTAATGTAACACAATGAATAGTAGAATGTAATGTAATTTGGAATGGAAGATTGAGGGAAGAGGATGCTGTGGGGATGCCGCCATGCTTGGGGGGAGACAGATGGAGCATAGTGACAGTGTCTCAGTTAATTACTCTCCATGTCCCACTATTGGGGATACATCTGTCCACTAGTCCCCGATCTTGACATATTTCTTTCATTCACTATGTTTACCACCCCCCCCTGAGTTAAACCCAAATAACTGATTGTTAGCCAAGATAATGTTCAGTTGTTGTGTGGACAATGCATACCCTACCTAATTTTCACTCAGTGGGGGATATGCCCCCATTAGGGAGTGGGCATTCCTCCACTGAGGGCCAATTGCAGGTCTTCCCCACCCCCGTCCCCCTCCTCCATACTGCCCCTTCCAGGCACTTGGTACAAGGAAGAGCTGGCAGCAGGTAAGTTGGGGAGCAAGGGAGGAGGCCAACTGCTCTGGCACTGGAGGCTCAGCCCCCATGCCCACCGGTGAGGAGGGAAGGATGGGTGGCCATGTGCTGCAGCCAAGCTGGTGGTACAACCTGTGTCTGGGCTGTTGTGCTCCCTGTGCTCCAGGAGGAGGGAAAGAGGAAATAGTGTGAGGAGGGGGGTACAGGGAAAAGTGAGGTACCCCCACAACTGGGCCAGTCTCAGCTGGTGCTGCACAACTTGGCCAGGGTTTCCTCTGGGAGCAGCTTCCAGAGGGATGGAAAGAGGGAAAGCTGAAGAATGGGCAGGTAAAGGTAGGTTGGCTGTTGGGTAAGAAGGAGAGAAGGAAGCAAGAAAAGGGGAGAGGCTATGGGGGCTTTCAGGGAAGGGAATGAGGAAATAGTAGGGGAAGGGGAAATGATATGCTCTCCTGCACATACTTCCATTTGTCATCATCTAATTATGTCGTCCTACATATTCATTCTGTACCATTCTTTTAAAAAAACCAACATTTTGATTGGTTAAAACCTTGTCTTAAAAAAAACCTTTCATTCATTGAAAAAAGAGAAAAAAGCCTCTCAGATTTATCTAGATGTCTGTTCCCTACTTTTCTTCCTAGTGTGGACCCCAAACCACTACACCAGGGGTAGTCAAACTGCGGCCCTCCAGATGTCCATGGACTACAATTCCCAGGAGCCCCTGCCAGCATTTGCTGGCAGGGGCTCCTGGGAATTGTAGTCCATGGACTTCTGGAGGGCCGCAGTTTGACTACCCCTGCACTACACCATTGTTCTCCTCTCTTCAAGGTTATCCTCCCAACAACAATCTTGTGAGGAAGGCCAGGCTTAGAGAGGCAGGGATTAGTCCAAGATCACTAGCAAACTTTAATGACAGAGTGAGCTTTTGAACCTGTTTCCCAGAGACAGCAGTTCAATACACCAACCACGGTCCCACACAGGCTCTATTCCCTTATTCTTCCCCAATTCTGAAAAAGATCCCAATTTTCCCTCGTGATTTCTCCTCTCATTTCCTTCCATTTCTGCCCACACCAGAGGTGAAGGATTGCTCAGCAATGCTCCCCTTGCGAATGTTTGCCTAAGAGCCAGCAGCATTGAAATATGCACTGGAACACCTCCAAATAGGGAGAAATACATAAAAGCTGCAGGCTGCTCTGGGAACAGAACTTTGCCCATTAAGTACTTTTATCCCAATTTATTATGAAAGAACGTTTTCATTTACAATGTCTGCATTTAACCCGGGCAGAAATGACTTTCTAGATGATGTATTACTAAATTTTAGCAGGAAATAATTGAAAAGTGGTACAATCCATTCTCCTGTCCTCATTGTCTAAATATTGCTGTTTTCAGTCATGCCTGTCTCAAATCTCCTTTTCCAAAATGTAATAAAAAAGAGAATGCATATGTAAGTATTTTTTCCCCTTCTTGCTGGATCTCCAAATGATTTGTGGGGAACTCTTGCCCTGCCTGTCAGCCACCTGCTCTTCTGGTCATAGATTAATAACACTTGGCCAGGCATGCTGAGTCCATCTGCCTATCTGTAGAGGAGGGAGAGTTTCAGCTGCCTCGAATGTAACTTATGCTGTTCAGCATCCTATTACTAACTTGTTCTAGTTCTGATAAGTGGGATGTTTAACAGTAAGTTAAACTTGATTGCTTAGAAACAAGATTGTACTGTAAAGACCTCTGGTGCCACTGCAGCTCCTCCGGGCAATCCATCTTTAAGTGAGATGGGCTGCCTCTTGCCAACATAAATACCAGTCAGCTGTTCACACAGGCACATTTAAAGGCTAATCCAAATAGGAGTCCTTACTGCCTTTGGGTGCATATTGAACATCATGAGAGTTGCCGGTGGCACACGAACTGCCTGATCCTCAACATGTTAGAGTAAAGAGAAATCTCATTCAGCTTCACAAGGACCATTTCTGCATAGGGAATTTGGTTCAAGCTAGCCCGGGACATCCAGATGATGTTGACACTGGCCAGGGACTGGCCTGACTCAGCCCTTTCATTGCCTCGTGGCAAATGAACATGGATTCTTCTGCATTGCCTTCCTTGCTGTGGGCACCATTAGGGCCTATGTTGGGTCATGGCCATCTGGTAGGAAAGAGTCGGGCTGTCCTGGCCTGAATTCTCTCCAACCCTTGGCTGACCTACAGTGTCCCAGAAGGGACAAAAAATGCCCCACATGGCTCTACATGGAGCTGCCCGGGGCATTGTTTTAGTTTTAAGAAGGTAGGATTGCCTCATCATCATCAATTAGATTTCTTACCAACTGCTCTCAGAATTGACTCATGGTGGGTTTCAACAAGAATAAAACCCCAATACAATCTGCCCCAGGCAAAGAACTGGGTGGTGGTGCAGTATGAAGTCCTCCATGAGGAATAGGTCAATAAGGTTTTTAAATATATATATAAATATGACTAGGAACACAATAGCATCGTTTCCTATCAATTTCTTTATAGCTCTGAATTTTCACATGGGCTTTGCCAGGTCAAGGCTTTAACTGGTGAGCCGTAACATGAGATCCAGCGTGGAGTAGTGGTTATAGTGTTGGGATCTGAGAAACTCAGGTTGAATCCTCACTGTTGTTTCCTGGACTCCTGTTTTGGTTAAGATTTCTCTCCCTTTTGGATGGATGCTCACTCTGCCATGGAAGCTTGCTGGGTGACCTTGGGCTCATCACACATGCTCAGCCTAACCTAACTCACAGGGTTGTCATTAGGATACAACTGAGAAGAATGATGCAAACTGTTTTGGGTCCCCATTGGGGAGAAAGGTGTGGTATTAAGTCAATAAATAAAATTACATAACTTTGTCAATAGCCAAAGACTTAGAATAGATCGGTACACTCATAGAAGCTGAAAGCTTGATAACATAGTACCTAATTTTATCTGATGCTGAATCCTAAAAATGATTGCCTTTTGCTGGCTATAGAACTGTCTGGTCAATCCCACTAAGCCTTTCAGCAGATTTTTAACTAAAGATGTCTGACTTGTCACATCAGATTAAAACTCCCATAACCATATAGTTGTCAGCTAAATGAAATGGCTACACTGAAGGGGGGGGGGAGAGTAAAATATGTATTTCCTGGACTCTCAACAAGTAATGTATAATGAGATGATCTCTGATTAACTTATTAAGGCACAGAGAAACCATTCATCTTTCAAATACAGCATTTTCAAGATCAACTATGACATGCAATATTTAGGTATGTAAAAGATTTGCAGCAATCTCTGTTGGGAATAGTTATAAAACAGTTGGGCCTGCATCTGCTTTGTTAAGGTACATTTTACAGTTTAAACACATATACACACAAAACACCCTTTCACTTATTCAATAAACAGCCTGCTCTGCTCAAAAGTGACCCCCTTCCCTAATGCTGCATGTAGTACTCCTGCATCTTAAAGATGGTAGAGTTACCAAACTCAAGGTAGGGTCTGGACTTCTCCCTGAATCACAACTGAATCCAAAACCACAGGAAGTATTTCCTGGGGAGGAAATGGCAGCTCCAGAAGGTGTATTCTAGAGCAACATGTCCCTGGTAAGATTCCTTCTCTCCCCCAAATTCTGCCCTCCTAAGGCACTGTACATAAATCTCCAGGAATTTCCTCACCTGGAGCTGGCAACCCTAGCAGAGGCTTCTGTTCAGCTTCCATGCTGCATCTGCTGTGGTATGAAGGGCAGGCCCAGTTTGTGGTTCTATATTTGGATGCTTTGCTGTGATCCCAAATCATTTGCTCAAAAATAATTTGTGCATCACTCAGCTCCCTAATTTACTGCTTTGAGAGCCTGTGTGGTGTAGTGGTTAAGAGCAGGTTTGATATTCCACTCCTCCTTGTGCAGCTGGCTGGGTGATCTTGGGCCAGTCAGAGTACTCTCAGATCTCTCTCAGCCCCACATACCCCACAGGGTTCTGTTGTGAGAAAGGGAAGGGTTAGCGATTGTAAGTGGCACTGAGACTTACCTGCTCTTCTTCCTTTTCTTCATGAGAATATTCAGACTGGAGTTATAAAGCTAGTTTTGCACATATGAACATCATTCAATGTTTACTACCTGTTATAATGGGGTACCAAGCATCCGTGCTCTTTGTTTTTAAGTCTTTCTGTTTGCACACAATCACTTGAGGGTTTGCCAGACAAAAGTAATCTCTTGCTGGCGGAAAACACTAATAGAGGGAGACAGATTGTTCTCTCTGAGGAGTGAGTTCTAAAGTTTTGGTGCCACTACTGAGAAGGCCTTTTTTTGGTTTGCCTCCCATCTATCTACAGATGGTGTGGGTGACAGAAGCAGGGCCTCTGAAGATGACCGGAATCTATGGGTAGTTTCATATGGGAGAAGACAGTCCTTAAGTTATGTTGCTCCCAGCCCACATAGGGCTTTAAAGATTGATACCAACATATATTAAATTGAGCCCAGAAGCAAATTACAAACCAATGTAGGTGAAACAATCCTGGAGCGATATGGTCCCTATGACCTGCTCCAGTCAACACTCTGGCCTCAGCATTCTGTATCAGCTGTAGCTTCCATACAGTTTTCAAGAGCAGTCCCACCATGAAGAACACATTGTTGTAATATAATATAACAATGATCTCTGTTGCCTGGACATGAGCTGTAAAATTGGGGGATCCCCAGGTCCCACCTAGTTATGTTAATTAGATTGTCAAATACCCTTAGGTGTCTTAAGATAAGGAGAGGTAAGCAAAACAGACTCTTTGAGCTGTCTGAACAAAGTATCTGGGTAGGGAACTTTCTACCCATTGTTGCTGGTTAATACCTGAGTCTTCATGCTGACTGGCATATAGGAAAGGTTGTGAGTGGTAGCATCTCTTGGTGTAGTTTTGATGTGTAAGCAAAGACAAGAAAAGAGCTGTTATGTACTGCTCTGGGCTTACAGCCAGGGTTGGATTGCCCAAGCAGCAAACCTGTCAGGTAGCTTTTTAGAGTACCTGCACTAATAAATAGATTATCTATTGTAATTCAGCCTCTGAATTAATTACTCAAACATCAGTTTAATCCAATTGTGACATCTGTGCTTTCTGTCTCTGGCAGAGGAACCAAATGTTATGGAAGGTTATTAAGTCATTGCATAATTAATTTTCCATATCACTTTTCTCTGTACCTTCATTGCTTTTCAGGTTAATTATGTTTTAGATTTCCATTCTTCTGGTCTTTAGTGCATCTCTTTATTTTTTTTTTTCACCTTTTGACTTTAAAAAGATATATTTGAAATATCTATGTTGCTTTGAGGCTGGGGAAAGTGATAACCCAACCCCGGAGCATGTGCTCAGACCATTTAAAGATATCTACATGCAAACATTGATGGTGGTGAGAAAATAAGATATGCAAGGTAAAAACTTAGCTGTGGGACAATGGAAGCAAGGAGCAGTTCATAAGTATGGATGAAGAATAACTACATTTGGTATATTAAAAGGGAGTATACCCATGACTCTCCTTCTCCTTGGTAACAGCTTATTGTATATATTGGGCAAATTTATGCATACTGAAATCCTTAGGGGTTTGCATGCTGGAATTCCTGAGCCAAAACCTAGACACAAACATCAGTTTTTGATCGTTACTATGATTTTTTGGAACATTACACAAATCCAGAATTCTTGGACATTATGAAACACACCCACCCATTAAAATCGGTGTAATTTGTGGTTGTGTGTTCGGGTGCTTATTATCAGCTGCAGTTGTTCCATCTTCTTTGATTTTCTGAATTTTCTAGGCAGTGGTCAGAGAAAGGCAGCTTCTGGCCAGTGCAATCCAGGTTCAGGACCAGGCATAACTACCATTCTATCTTGCTCCTTCTTTCCTCCTTCCTTTGTGGGGATGGAGCCCTTTTTTTCTCTGCAAGTAGAATGGTAGGAATCACCTTATTCAGGATCCCATAGAATTGGATCCCTTGGTACATTTTACTTGAAACTTCGGTGACTTTTATTGGATAGGCAGTCCTGGTTCCCTGCAATTTGTGAGTCATTTGGTGGAAAAACAGCTATTCCAGCCTCCCATAGGCAATACTAACAGAATTGCCATCCTGACTCACTTCTCCTTCCTCACTTTGCAAAAGGAAAGGAACAGCAGGGCACAAGGGAGGGTGGCAATTGGCAAATGCAGTTTTCTGAGGAAAGGTCTTTTTATTTGGTTGCCAGTCCATCAGTGTAAGAGCGGGAAAATGAAATGAACACAGACAGAGCTGCATGTATGCGTGAGGGTGCTTAAATTGCTTACTGTCACCATTTCCCCCCAATAGAAATGAGTGGAGACAAGTTTACTTGTGCCAAGAAAGCCATTTGGGGAGAGGTCTGTATAACTGAGCCCTTTTGTTCAATCTACTTAAAACTTAAGTGCTCTTTATATTAGAGAGAGGACTATATTCTGTGCAAATTTGGTACCATTATCTTGAAAACAGCTATTCCACCCTCAGATTGATACTCCATTAAAAATAATGGCCCCGAAACTCTAGCACCTGAATAACCCCAAAGGTCTGAATCCCAAACTAATAATTACCTACCCACAAACAGCAAGAAAACAAAAACAAAACCCTATCCCATATCAAAAATTATAACTTTTGTTTTCTTCAGAGCTAACCTCTAATTGCTGTATTTGGCATGTTTCAGAGTGTTTAATTGTATAAATTAACAGGGCTAAATTTAAAATAAAATATTGTGTGTGTGTCTGTTTTCTCAAAATTCTCTTTGAGAATGTTAAATTATAAGGCTGGTAGACTGGGGGAGCAAAGTGGAAAAGCTTTTAAGGAGAGCTGTAATGTTTTATGAGATGTTAAGGGGATGCTTACTTATGGCACAGTGATTGCAAGAAGATTTTAGCAGAGATAATTGCTATCTTGCCTTCCAAATTTAGGATTCAGCAGTCTTGCATGAAAGGATATATTTGGAGCTCCTTTAACAACCTGTTTATGAGAAGAGAAATAAGTGATACCGACATGAAAAATCTATTGGTGCAACAAATATAGGAGATTTGTGCTATTCTAAATCTTGAAGAAAACTGACCGGGAAGCAATTTTGTTTTATCATCATTTCCCCAGTTCCTCAAGTGGCGCTAGCTTACCAGTTACATTCAGATCTTTCTGATCTTTGGTAGTAATTAGCACATTTCTGCCAAAATAGTGGCAGGGCCAGATTTGTATCCATCTCCCTCTGAGAAATACAGTCTATGGAGGTCAGGAAAGAGGGAAGTTAGCCAACGCAGTGTAGCCAATGAGAACAGCAGGCCAGTGCAGTGCAGCCAATGAGAATATCAGGCTACTTAAGGTGATTCCCTGTACAGCCCACTCCCTTCCCTTTCCATGGCAACACTGGGCTATTGGTTGCTTATCTTTAGGGTTACCAGTTCTGGGTTGAGATTTTAGGAGTAGACCCTGAAGAGTGTAGGGTGTAAGGAGGTGAGGGACTTCAATGGGGTAAAATGCCATTGCTTTCAAATTTTCCAAAAATCATGCAGTTATCTCTTCCCATGAAGTCCTAAGTTCTCAGATGTGATTATGGTCGTGTGTTACTTTTGGTCCATTCTCTGTCATTAGCTCTCTAGAATGTTCCAATTTTCCCCATCTTGATAACACTGTTTTATCTTTCTTCACATACTTTCAGTTCCCTAATTTTAACTATTGCTTAAATTGTACACTTAACTAAATTTAAACAAATGCATCAGAAAATATTTTAAAGTGTTGTATATTTGAGACAAACAAAAGTTAAAACCCAGCCCTTGAACTTGATTGGTCTTCAATTTGGAGCCAGTGCAGTTGGAAGAGCACTGATTGAATGTGCTCTCCGCTAAGTCCCTGTGAGGAGCCATACTACTGCAGTCTGGATCAGTTGAAGAAGAAGAGTTGGTTCTTATATGCCGCTTTTCTCTACCCAAAGGAGGCTCAAAGCGGCTTACAGTTGCCCTCATCTTTCCTCTCCCCACAACAGACACCCTGAGCGGTGGGTGAGGCTGAGAGAGCCCTGATATTACTGCTTGGTCAGAACAGCTTTATCAGTGCTGTGGTGAACCCAAGGTCACCCAGCTGGTTGCATGTGGGGGAGTGCAGAATTGAACCTGGCTCGCCAGATTAGAAGTCCGCACTCCTAACCACTACACCAAACTGGCTTGAAGTTTCTGGAGTGACTGCAAGGGGAACCTTGCTTAGCCTTCTGTCCTCATAATCCTATCCTTTTGACAGTTCTAGATGGATAAGCAGCAGGTAGAAAATATTGACATATAACTAGATCCTTAAACTCCAAGAAATTCCTACCAGCCCACTAATATATAAAAAATTACCCTTTGAGCCCTAAGTGTTGCCAGTTCCCATGGGGTCTTTACAATGCTTTACCTTGCCATCTGTAGTACTTGAAGGTAAATAACCTGTGTCACAAAAATGGGAAGCAAGGGAATAATTGAGTGTTTAGCACATTATCTCCTGAAATGCAACTTTTCCAGGAAGCTACAAAACAGACAACAGAGCAATTAGTTGGGTCCCTGTGATCCAGCTTCTCCCAGCCTCTGAGCAGCCAAAAAGTAGCACAGTTGGTGAATGGACATTATTTAATTCAGGCCTTTGTAAGGTCCCTGCTTTTACTGCAATAGAGAAATGGAGATAAGAGTTAAAAGGTTTAAAACACAGCAGGCTGCAATTGGGAGAGGACAATGTTAGACAAATTGCATACCTCTAACTTCTAAGCAACCAAAGCACGCTTATCTGCTTTAAGTCTTATATTTCTATGAATGCCTAAATTGGTCATGATTCTTTCCTTAGCTGCCATGACTTGGTGCTTTAAGTGGTACTAAATTACTACTATTGCTGTGACCTCCCTGACTCTGAAGCTGCTGAATTGTGTAATAAAATTTGTGGAAAACCCATTTTCATTGAAGAACTTGCAGAAACAGCAAAATTATTATGCTAACTGTTGTCTTTATTCTTCTACATTTTGGTTTACCATTGTGCTTTATTCAGATGGCAACTATTTCACGATTTCCTTAGCAGTCCTTCTATGAATCCACAGGAATCTCAAAACTCTCTGTGGTACCCTTAGTCCTTTAGACGCCTCAGCCTTTAGTTCCTTGAATTGTCTGCGTGACCCACAGAGTCAGTACAAACTCATGATACGCTCCCTTTGCCTCCTCCCTATTTCTTTTTCATTTGTAGGTTGCCTTTTAATATCCCCATTGCCTGTTTTGTAGCTTCTTTATAACTAGGCCCCCGTATGAAGTTCAGGTCCCTGCACTTCAAAGAGCTTTGTGGGCTCTGTGGTATTCATTTTTAAAGAATTTCTGTGCCTTTCCTGCAGTTAAGCCATAACCTGTTGACATTCCTCCATGCTGTGACTCGTTTCAAACAGAGCATGAGGGTTCCTTCCTCTGACATATTTTCCCCAGTCAGTTGTCCATGATACACACAAAGCAGTCCATAATCTTTTTCATCATGTGAATATTCACTGCAGTGAGGTCTTGGATCAACTGCCAGCATTTTCATAAAGACAAAAAAACGGTTGAAAACCGTAGGTCAACCTGAATCAAGTTGAGCTGAGGGATCACAAGGGCTCAGCCTTTGAAATCATTTTGAACCTTAGGTTATATGTTAATCTGGAAGAGAGTGAGCGGGAGAGTACACCTAGTAACTTTAATTCAGAACCATACACCATTCATTTGCCATCGAAATAAGGAATTCATAAAAGATGACTTGACATTCAGGCAGGTTCAAGACATGATATTTTATTTATTTAATATATTTCGTATCCCAAATTTCTTCCAAGTGGGGAATTGGTAATTCACTGTCTAGTGAAACTACATTTAACATTGATTTTATGCTAGTTATAAAAAAAAAATAACGAAACCTTTTTTGGCTTGAGAAGCTTTACAATTATTTATCCTGGACAGCATTAATGCTTTAAAAATGGTGATACTGCCAAAGTTATTCAATTTGCTTCATAATATTCTGGCATCTGTTAGTGATGACAAACTTATGGAACTGCAAAGTTTACTGACTACCTTTATGTGTCAGAAGAACAGACCCTGATTGGCTTGGAAGGATGCCCAGAGGAAATGTAGCAAAGGTGTTTCGGGAATTCCAAACGTCTATATACTAAAGGAGATCCTTGGCCCTCATCTGTGGACACCTAAATCCACAGGTTGGGGTCATGCTGGTGCTAGTAGATTTTACTTCAGACTTGGGAGGCTCTTCAAATTTGCAAAAAAATCAGAAGAATAAGAAGAGTTGTTTTTAATACCACACTTTTCACTACCAGAAGAAGTCTCAAAGTGGTTTACAATTGCGATCCCTTCCACTCCTCACAATAGACATCCTGTGAGGTAAGTGAGGCTGAGACCCTGGACAGGACTGCTCTGTGAGAACAGCTCTAACAGGACTGTGTGTAGCCCATGGCCACCCAGATGGCTGCATGTGTAGGAGTGGGGAATCAAACTCGGCTCTCCAGATTAGAAGCCACCGGCTCCTAACCCCTGCACAAATGTGGGTCAAAATATATAGGGAGGATTACATTCCCCTCAAATACATTCATGTTATCAGTGCAAGTGCAGACAATGTTCTTACCAGATTAGACTGGAGATGGTGCAACCTGCCCTGGAGGTAGATCCCAGAAGCCACTCTGAGCCCAGCCTCAGTGCCAAAGGGTGCTGGCTGCTTCTCTGGCCCAGATATCAGTAACTTGATAGTACTGGGGGGCAGGGGGTGATGAAACATTACATCACATCTGATGGGAGTGTCTGAGTGATGTCGCTTCTGGTGACATGAGACTTCCAGGACTGTGGCAGGCAGATGTGGCCTGCTGACATCACTTCTGGGGTTTCATGAGGCCCGAAGAATGTTTTGGAGATTTGCAATGGTAAAAAGGTTGAGAAAGGCTGACCTACAGCCAAGATCTCTTTGGCTTTTGTACTTATTATAATATTATTATTATATTTCAATTTATTGCCAGCCACTCCCAAATGGCTTGTGGTGGGTTACATCAGTCTGGATAAAATCCCCAATAAATATCACATTAAAACCCCAGACATAAAAACAGCATAATCCAACAATCACAGTACAAAAAGAAAGGAACGGCAGAAAAATAATTCAAAACACTATCTATTCTTCCGGTGCAGATCTCATTGAGGGTGGTGGGAAGAGGGGGGCAGGTGGAAACCGCAGCCACCATACACACTGCTGTATCCTGGAAGGGTGGGGGCATACAGATCTTCCATTGCCATGCCAGCCTCAACCATAGACCTGGTAGAAGAGCCCCATTTTGCAGGCCCTGTGGAACTCTGGAAGCTCCGCAGACTGGACTCTGGATTTAAGCTTGCACTGTCCTTTCCCCTGCCAAGGCTTCATATACCTCCATCAGGACAGAAAAACTCTCAGCCTGCATTTACTAGATGGAAGCCAAGGCTACATTTCATTTTAAAACCAAAACATTGGACTTGGGGCTTACAGAGCCAGAAGTCCCATCCCCCCCCATCTATAATTCTTAGCATTTATGTGGCTGTTTTCTGTTATGATTTCAATATTAGATTTGAGGAATTCAGATGAGAGATCATGTCTTTATCTCTGGTCTCTTTCATATGGGTGGTTTAGCCTGCTTTGGCTTCTGAAGGCAAACAGATTTATTTTAAAGGCTTCATGCTACTTAAAGCTAAAATGCTACTCCACTACAGTTAAGGGTTAATATGGGCTTTCCAAAACCTATTTTGATCCTATTGTTGTTATTGTAATTGTTGTACTTTATCTTTAAGGTATGTGAAACCTTTAAAAAATCAATTAGCCTTCAGAAATCACAGTGGCTTAAGAGCTCTTGTGAAAGTTACCTTTAAGATTCCTGGTGGAGTAGAATTTTGAACCAAAGACTGGCCTACCTCTCGCTTTTGACCATTATGCTCCAACAACTCTCTACTGGTGTGTAGATAGTCTAGGATGTTGTGGCCAAGGTGTCATGCCTGCCTACTTGAATTCAGCACCAGGGGGCACTCTGGAGGCAGACTGGATAAAGCATTTAGCAGTCCAGAAGACTCATCAGAGGACCAGATCTGGTGGACTCAGGTCAAAGCTCTGCGAGCCCTGAATGGTAGCATCAGAGAAGGTGATCTATGCTGACAGCTGTCAGATGATCAACATGCCCTAAGCCTCCGGGGAGAGCGATAGATAAATAAATGAATGAATGAATGAATGAATGAATGCTAGCTCACTGTCTGGGTGCCGGCTTCCATTGATGATTATTAGAGCCAGCTGCAAGCCCTCTGGTGGTTTGGCTATATATCAGGAGGGCCTTGAGACAAGGTCCTTCATGGGGTCAATGTGTCCGTTACCCTGCCTGTCTCCTGAGACCCCTGTTTTGGTTCGCCATGGCAAAGCTCTGCCCCTGCAACTCTTGGCTCTTTAACCTTTGGCTTGTCTGATGTTCCTGCCCTAGCTCTTCAAACTCTGGCTTGTTTGACATTCTTTCTCTGGCTCCTTGACTCTTTGGCTTGGCTTCAAATCTGTTCCTGATTCCGGTTCATGTTTTGCCTTCGTCCTGCACTCTCTGTTTTGCCTACAGCCCAGCTTGACTTCACTCCCCTGCCCACATTCCTGTGAACTCTGTCTCTACTCCCCACCCCGTGTTCCTTTGAACTCTGTCTCTCCCGGCTTCCGACCTCCCAGACTGGACTCTGGACTTTGGGGCAAGCTGTCTACTCTGGCACAACCACCCAGCCATGCAGGTACAGCCTGGCAAGGCAATACACACACACACACACACACAGCCTTTTGTGGTACAGAGTGGTAAGGCAGCAGTCATGTAGTCTGAAAGCTGGCTCAGGGTTGACTCAGCCTTCCATACTTCCAAGGTTGGTAAAATGAGTACCCAGCTTGCTGGGGGGGTAAATGGTAATGACTGGGGAAGGCACTGACAAACCACCCCGTATTGAGTCTGCCATGAAAACGCTAGAGGGCATCACCCCAAGGGTCAGACATGACTTGGTGCTTGCACAGGGGATACCTTTACATATATATATATATATATATATATATATATATATATATATATATATATATATATATATATATATATATATATATATATATATATATATATATATATATATATATATATATATATATATATATATATATATATATATATATATATATATGTGCACACCTCAAAATGTCTATTCTGCAATTTATAGATCAATGGTAAAGGCTTCTGAGTGCTTTGTTGGCTGGCTCCCATTGCCTGAATGAAAGCCAATAACTACCTTGAGCTGCCGAAATGATCTACAAGTAATTCAAACAGATGAGAATATGAGATGTGCCAAATGGCTTGGCAAAAAAAGTCCAGGTAGCTCAAAACATGGCAGTTCCTGCTGACCTGTTACATAACATGACATTATGTGGTGTGACTGGCATGGTATAACATTAGACTGCATCCCAGAAACTAGAAAGTGCTCTGTTCTCAGAACTGAACAGTCAGAGAAATATGGCTTTGATAAATGTGAGTTGAGAAAGGAAACTGCTGATTGCTACAACAAGTCTTGTTCCATGGAGCATGCTTTGCTTGTATTGGGGCATAGTGAAATATTTCATAAAGCAGTCCTGAATAAAGGATCAGGCACTGGTGATCAGGCACAAGCCCCAAATGGTTGCAACTATAGTATTTAAAATACCACCTACTCCCATTTGAACTTGTATAGTAAATTAGACCAATAGCTGTGGTGCACCTCTGAAGGGGGTAGGCAGATACCAGAGAAAGTGCCTTTTCTGTAGTGGTTCATTATTTATGGAAGTCCCTATCCTTAGCTATGCACCTGACTCCTGAACTTTTTAGTTCCACTTGCTAGGCTAGATCATTTTTTTATTTACCCAGGCATTGGATAAAATTGGTTCTCATATTTGCCTTTAAAAAAATCCTTCCCCCCTCTGTGTAATGAGTTAATGTTAATTTGCTGTTACTGTTCTTATTGATGAGTACATGCTACTGTTGAGTAGATTATAAGTTATCTGCTTCACTGAAAGTTTGTTTCACACATTTATTCATAGCTACCCCACATACTGGTGGCTTTCAGATGCTTAAACAAAGTATTTGGTGTGTCTTAGGGAGGAAACCTAAACAGGTCTACTTCCAAGAAAGTATTCTTAAGATTCCAGCTTTACTTCCTTAGCACCAGTGTTTTGCAGTGCATAGTAAGGTTGCCCAGTTCACATGGTATCCAGGCGATTTTGACCTTCAAGAAAGTTTGGCCACTTGTAGCATCTTGAGTCTGTATAGCCTCGTGAATGGGAAAATACAAGCCTAATAAAATTTTGTAGAGTTCTGAAAGATGCAAGAGCCCTTTCAGAGTCAGAATCGGTGACTTATTCTCAGTTTGGAAATGAAGATCTAGGATGAAATCTTCATGAATGTTCTTGGCCAGGCTGCTTTTCTTCCAGCTGAACCTACTTCATAACCCTGTGATGAGAATAACTGAAACGAAAATTGTAATGTGCTTTGTTTAACTGAAAAGAGCTATAGAACAGATAATAATCAGCACACCAGGCCAGAATAATAGATCATCCTGTCCTATCTAGAGTACCAAGTTAATGCAACTTCCCTGCCAAAACTCATACACTTCAGAGGCAGGGAAGATTCCCATCTTTCCCCCTCCTTATTGTTCCTCCCCCTGTGTATTTAAGGTGGTGTTGGCAAGCCTCCTGATAAGGTGGGGAGCCTTCCACGGGCAATCATTATTGCCCACTGCTATTTGGATGGTAGGGTTGCCAGGCTCCCTAGCCACTGACAAGGGTTGGGGGGTAGGGTTGACAGATACAAGTAATGGGAATACTCAAGATTTGGGAATAGAGCCTGGGAGTGACAGGGACCTCAGTGGGGCACAATGCCATACAGTCCAGAGGATTCATTTTCTCCAGGGAAACTGATCTCCCATCACCGCTTTCCCTAATACTTCTTCAGTCACAGTTGCCCTCCATTACTGACTTTTTCTGTAGAAAAACTGGCTATCGTGTTCCTGGCCTATCACGGGGGAAAGGGGGTTAGGAGGGCCATTTGTTTCAGGCCTCATATTCATGGAGGACCTCTCACTGAGACTTTTGCTGTTATCTCCAAATGAGGTTATACATACATGGTTAGCTCTGCCTAGCCCAATCTTGTTGGATTGCAGAAGTTAAGCAAGTCAGCCTTGGTCAGTATTTGGATAGGAGACCACCAGGAATCCCAGCATGTGATGCAAAGGCTGGTAATGGAAATGGCCCAGGCCTTCTTGCCCAACTGAGAGGCCCTGGTTGGCATAATGAGAAGAAATGGCTGAGCCATGTCACTGCTCTGCTTTGCTTCATGCTCCCACCCCCTACTCTCCCCACTTGCTATTGTATAGCATAAAGTTAAAACTGCTCTTAAATGACTCTGTAAGACTTCATAGCAGTAATAACCATAGGAAGGTTTTCTCAGTTCTGCTGTAAGTAATTATTGCCGATTACATTCTTTCTGCCTCAAGTGCTGTTTAGTGCTAATTATAGGATGTCAAGAATTTGCTTTTCACACAGGGAGACAAATCACAGTGGGCAAAACCCCGTCTCTTTGAGAGGGGGAAAATAAATTGCAAAGAGTTTTTGTCACTTGCAATCAGTCTCCACTATCCTCTCTACAAATAAAGAGTTTGATATTTCTGATTTTGTAAAAACTTGGCCTCTGCCTGAGCTGAATATTCCTGCATTCTCTTGATTTCATCTAATGCTACAGGTCAGCAGGATGGCTTAAAGCTTCCTACATAAAAGACTAGAATTATAACTTTTATAGAGCGTGCTCATTTCTTTGTATGGCTTTCTGTTGTTTTTTTTAAAAGCAAAATACAGTGTCATTGACAGCCAGTCCCTTAATTTCCTTGGCTAGATGGTGGAGGCCATTGGAACTGAGAAATGAAATCAAGGCTTTTCAGTGAAGTAAGGAGGGATTTACATATTCTTTTGTGGTTCTCTTTTATATATGGGTTGAAGTAGGATGAAAAAAATAGGGGTCCCTTTGCATATAATTCTATGCTTGGTGTATCAAAGTAGCTAATTGTTCCTACCCAGGCAGGAAGGAATGGTACCAATTACCCTAATCAAGAAGATTTTGTTTTATACCCTGCTTTTTCTTACCCAAGGGAGTCTCAAAAAGCAGCTTACAATCACGTTTCTTTACTTTCCACACAACAGACAGGTAGGAGAGGCTGAGAGAACTCTGAGAGAAACTGAGAGAAACTGCTATGTGAGAACTGCTGTAACAGGACTATGACTAGCCCAAGGTCACCTAGCTGGCTACACGTGGAAGAGAAGTGGGAAATCAAACCTGGCTCTCCAGATTAGAAGGCACCACTATTAACCACTACATCAAGTTGGCTTGCAGCATAAGAAGGTTCAAATAAAAGAGTTTCAGTGAAGTTGTAATGACAACAATTTGCATGTGGTTGCTTTTATACAATAAAAATGCTACCTTCTTTTGCTGTTTCTAATAAAATATGAAGGAATTTGAGGCTTATAACAATAAGTACACCTAACCGGAATACTACAATTGTTATTTCACCAACTAAATTTTTAAAAAGCATTAGATTTTGGCAGAAATGGCTAAATGGTTCATATGGAGTAGCAGTCAACTATCTCTTCATGAAGACCAATATTGTGAATGTATGACAAATAGAAAATGGTAATGCAAATTTTCCTATTCATTTATTGCTGTCCAAACTTCTATATTGGAGAGTTGCCAGCTCCTGGCCTCTTGTTTTCTGCTGTCAATCAGAGAGAGAAAAAGCTACAAATGGCTGTTGAGAAAACATGGGAGTGACATCAGTCCTCTCTAGGGATCACCAGAAATTCTATGGTTTTTACCCATAGATTTTCCCGCAATTTCCAGAATCACTTCTGGATTTTCCTGAAAGTGACATCACAGTCACTGAAGGCTATCCCTCATGTCCTCCCATCCTGGTCTCCTACTAGCAGCCCTAGCTCAGAGTGACTTATGGGGTTCCGTTGGTTTCATGTTCGGGAAAGTTCAGGCCTAATTCTTCCTTATTTTAGTAATGAAACAATATGATGATTAGAGGATTCTTTACATTTCTAGCCCAAACTTGTAATTGAAAACAAAACAAAACTAACAATTTCAAAGTCCCTGTAATCACCATCTTTCCCCCCCCCCCAGTAGTCCTTGTTCTTAAACACTAAAGGCATCTTACTTCCACATATCTTTTTCATCTTACAAAGTAACACATTTTTTGAATCTTTTCTTGTGTCTGAAACACAGTGGTCAGGCTGGCATCCTTCCCATGGTGTTTTGAGTTCAATCCTTTAATATTTATACACAAGTCTGAATGTAGCTGGGTTTTCTTCCTCATTTTTAGTTCAACCGTATTAGCCAATATATGCCCCAGCCTCTTGGAGTTCACGTTTGGCAAGGTTATAGTCTTGTGAGAGTTCATAGAAAGCCCTTTCACTCTCTATGTAGATGGTATGAAACCTTGCTTAAATTATTTATTTTACTAGTTGATTCTTGTAACTCTGTACCCTGATCTGGGCTTCTGCTTTCTAGTATACACTAGACCCAATATGGGCAGAGGCATTATGCTTTGATATTTATTTATTGGGAATTTTTACCTTAACTTGTGTAACTTAGTGTTTGTTGTTCTTGAGAAATAACTTATTTTTAATCCTTGTTTTCATAAATCATGTTACAATAAGAGCATACATTACAATCTGAAACGATGATCCTCCAGGATTTCTTATTGAGGTTAGGATCATCTGAACATTTCATTATTGAGCTCTCAAAATCAATGCATTGTAATCTTTCAGCACTTGAAAACAATTTATCCAGTTATCCTAGAAGGAGCTCCCAGTATATCCAATGGACATTCCCCTCCAAACCCCACCCCCACAATAAACATCGTCCACCTGCAGCACAGTCTCTCCCCCAGCCATTGACTCTGGACCCAGTCATCCCTTACCCTCTCAGTGTTTCTTAGTGTTCCCCCCCCAAAGATGTCTTCCCCTGTGTGACAGAAGCCCCCTTTTCTTAAAAGAGACACACTTATCTATTCACTCTATTTCCCACTTGTCTTCCCCAAATACCTTACATAATACCTTACATGACCCAAGGCCATCCACCTAGGTTCCATGGTATAAGTGAGGAATGGAATCTGGATCTCCCATATCTAGTCTAATACTCTAACAACTACTCCAAGCTGGATCATTCACTGGACCACCCTCTGGTCCCTTCCCCCTTCACTCAGCAGCCTGGAAGGAACCTGTTATTAGATCAGCTTTGGAGGTGCTGTGGAGCCTCTGCTAAGTTTTTCAGGTGACTATGACCAGCACAACCATCTACAGCCACCCAAGGCATCCAAGAGCCCTCCCTCTTAGATGTGTCCCCGGGACGCCCTCAGGGGGAATCACAGATGGGTTGGGGAGGGAGTGGGGCAGGGAGGGATGTAAAGGTCCTGTCATGTAGTCAAAACCAAACAGACAGAGACACAGTTATGAGACAACATTTTATTGAACAGCAAACCATGGCAAAGTATGATGACTCCATTCATATATTCCTTGGGGCTATGGGAAAGAGGAATGACGATCCATGGCATGACTTGTACCTGTTAGAATTAACTCTCTGTGCGATGTCTCCTAGATTATGACTCTTGACTGGATACTCTCTTTCCATAGAGTTAGTGAGACAGATAGGAACACTGTCCACTCACCTTCCTCATCTCACTGACCTGTCTCTAGAGGGTATTTTCTGTTTCCTGAGTCATCTCTCTCTCTTTCTTCTCCATCCTTCAGGACCACAATATGGAAGGCACAGAGATGCATTCTTCATATCTTGCCATCCACCTATTTAGATTTGAATAGAATCTTATGTTTGCCTTTTTGTTGTCATACATTCCATCTCTGGCAGGAGGTGTTCCCAGGGCTCATGGAGTCAACTAAATCTGGCCGCACCCCCCAAACCACCCACAAGCACACTGGTGAAGGGGACTACACTTTGATTGTGCCAATGAATAGCTTCAGCAACCCTCTGCCTGTGTCTGAGAGTGACATAGTAGTCCTGGGGGCCTGCATTATTTTAACTGGCCCTTACCTTGGTGTATCTTGGACAAATGCTAATGCAAAGATCAGTTGGCTCCTGCACCACTTACCCATTAGGATTGCACGGTAAGTTCCATAGGACAATTTAAAATCATATGATCTGATGTTTCAACAGATTCCCACCCCCACATACAATATCTGTCCTCGAATACTAACTACATATAATAACCCCTCAGAATTTTTTAAAAATAAAGAACATTAATCTTAGCTAAAAAATTAGTATCCATTTCTAGTTACAAAATAAATAATATATCTACTCCTTTTTCCATCTCCCTTCTGGACATCTTACATATGGGATATTCAAACCATATAATTTAGGTAGCCATAATAATTCTTCTATTCCATAGTCTGCATTTTAGAGACCATGAGGTTTTGCTTGAAATCCATATTTAAGTTCTGAATTGTCTCAAAATCTATTTTGTTTTCTTTGCAGAGTTACATTTAGTTGATTCTTGTGATCTAACTCTTCATACATTTGATATAGTTGACTCTGGCTCCTGAAAACCTGTGGCACAACAGGGTAGTATTTAGGTTCTACAAAACTAACATGGTCAACCCCTCTGGATTTTGTCTTTTTGCAGGGTTCCTGCTGTCTGGATGAATTCTTAATGATGTTTTGACATGTATTCTCTGCTAGCCACAAGGACAATGTTTCAGAAACCAAGCACATACACAAGGGTTGTTTAATGGTGTTGGATTTCCTCCTGTACGCCATCAAAGCAATGAAAAGCCTGTTTGTCTGAGTTTGAGTTGAGATAGACGTGGAGGCGTTTTTAGGAAAGCAGAGGAGATTGCTGTAATCATGACCACAGCCTAAGAGTGAGGACATGCTTCCAAACTTAGATAACTTTTTAAAGCCTGCCCCCCACAGAGCTCCTAAACTCCCACAAGTACAACGAATGGAGTTGGATTTGATTCAATATTTAAGGGGAAAATACCACATGTACAACTTCAGGACTTTCTCTTTCAACTGACCCATTTTGTTATGTTTGTCAGAGACTCTTTGAAGTGGTTGTTCAACAAGGAGAAGCTGAGGAGAGCAGAGAAACATTTTCAGGCATATTTCTCTCAACCTATTGCTTTTCTTTCTATACATTATAAAAGAAGTTGCAGCTGAGAGAGACAGAGAATAAAAACACCTCCATTAATATACTAGTGGGTTTTTGTGTGAGCAATGCATGTCTTGCAGCAATTATAAAACTGCTGGCTGTGTTGTGACTTCTTTTTCCAGCTGTCTGTTCATTTTTATCCTGCCCTTCCTCCAAGGAGGTCAGAGCAGCATGTGTAGTTCTCCCTACCATTTTGTCCACACAACAACCCTTTGAGGTTAGGCTGACAGGGAGAATGACTGAACCAAGGTCACCTAGTGCACTGCATGGTTGAGTAGAATTTGAAGCTGGGTCTGCCAGGTCCTAGTTTGCCATTATAAAGAAAGTAAAACCTTAATTTGTGGTATAATACATACCCCTTAAAGGTAGGTGGAAAATCTTCATATGGTCCTGGGCAGTCCAGGTCTTTTCTGAAGTGTGAGGTAAAACGATAGTTTTTATATAAAACATACACAACAACTTTTATTTGTGAATCTTTCTTTTTCTTTGTGTTCCAAAGTTCAACTTTGCTTAGGCAGGCACATAAAACACATTGCTACACTGAGCCAAACAGTCTGTTAACAGTTCTGATGTCATGGGTTAGCATAGTGGAAAACCAACACACCCTGGAGCTCCCTGTCAAAAACGGTTTCTCTTTTGTGATGTCACTGCTTGCTTGTCTGACCTGTCTGAGTGAGCAAGTAATGAGAGGAACAGAAGGACTGCTAGTCATCTCATGTAAGAACATAAGAGAAGCTGTGTATTTGAGAGACCGCCTCCCTGCCTATACCCCCAAAAGAGTCCTACGCTCCGCCACCTCCAACTGGCTGCGGATCCCTGGCTCCAGAGAAGCATGTCAGTTCTCAACAAGGGCCAGAGCCTTCTTGGTCCTGGCCCCCACCTGGTGGAACGAGCTCCCTGAGGAGACCAGAGCCCTGCCTGAACTTCCACAGTTCCGCAGGGCCTGTAAGAGGGAGCTTTTCCACCAGGCATTCACTTGAGGCCGACTGACGTAGAACAGCTGCTGAACCCCCAGACTGAAAGAACCAACCCATGACTGAAAAAACCAACCCCCCAATGTTACTGTTAATTGTTATTTATATTATAATGTGCTTTTGCAATGTTTTGATGCTGTATTTGAAAGTTGATGTTACATATTGTTGTTACTATATATCGTTCCATGTAATTTGTATTATATAATGTTCAATGTAAACTGCCCAGAGCTGCAAAGAAATGGGTGGTATAGAAATCTAAATAAATAAAAATAAAATAAAAAAATGTTGGATCAGTCTAATGGCCCATCCAGCCAACAGTCTGTGTCACATAGTGGCCAAAACCCAGGTGCTATCCGAAGGTCCATCAGTGGAGCCAGAACCCCAGAAACCCTACCACTGTTGCCCCCAATTACCTGTTAGTTGGGATGGTTGCATAGTTTGGACAAGGACTGCCAACCTTCAGGTGGGACCTGTAGTTTTGCTAGTATTATAACTGATCTCCAGGCAACAAAGTTTTTCCTGGAGGAAATGGCAGCGTCAGAGGGTGGACAAAAGCAGTATGAGGTTTTAGACAGTGCTTCCAAGTGTTGTTCCTCTGTATTTTTAATGAACCAGATATAACTTCTAATTAGTATGCAGAAAAGATACAGCCTTTGTTCCAGTCTACAAAAATATTAGTGTTCAAATGTCTTGCTGTAGTGATTTTGGACAATGGCTGCTTTTGGCAAAAGGCCAAAGTCATCTTGGCTGTTCGTGGTCTGAACTTACTATTGATAGAGACCACTTCAGTCTTAGCAGCAGGAACCTAAGAAGCAGAGCTGAAAAATAACCAGACAAGAATGTAAAATGGAATGCTCGGTGTGCTTTCCTTTTTCATGCACATTATTGCCACAGAACAAAGAATAAATATTTCATTACCTAAGCACCTGGAGGCTGCTGGCTCTGTGCTGAACTGGTGTTCAGGGCTGTGGCTTGGTGGATGAGAGCAAACAGGTTACAACTGAATCCAGAACATAAAAAAAAAAAAAACATTGTTGGTGAGGGAGAAAAAAATACAATCCTGCAAGAGAAAATTAACCAAATACATACAGATATTCCTATTAAAGACATCAAGGGCAATTGACCCATCTATTGTTACAGTTGATATGTGCCTACACTCAGGCACGATCAGAGATGCTGAAAGCTGGTTACATCATGAATTCATTTTTTAAAGCCTCAGTTCCTCAGGCTATTATTTGCACAAAACCTTTATTTTTCAACCAGACTTTCACAAAGACACAATTAACTGTAGGTTGAAAAGCATATTCAAACTCAAACTTCATTTAGGAGAACTAATTAAAACCTGAATGTTCCATAATGCATATCTTGTTGACATTTAAGATAACATTTCATTTTTTCCCCTCCCTCAGCCCAATCAAACCCTTACCTAATCTTAGCCTTTTTCTTTCCTTGGCACATGTTCCTCCAGCCTCCTCATTTACAGACTTTAAGCCTCTGCCAGAACTGAAAAAGGAAGTTTAAGATGTTGTTCCCTTTCCCAGTCGACTGCTCTTAATGGAACTTGATACCTGAGATTATTTATCAGTGTTTGGGTCACATAGCCCTACTGGCCAGTGTTGTAGTCCATTGGGCTGGTGCTTCTAATAAAGCAGCTTGTAGGCCAGATGAAAAGCTCCCATGGATTAAAGTTTGCCCATCTCTTCTTTATATCCTGTAGTATGTTTTTCTCAAGCCCTTCTCTTTGAGTTTCATTTCCTTAGACTTTTGCCTCATATGTGGATCTTTCCTTTAGAACTATCATCTATTGTTCCCTCTGGTTCTTGCTTCATGGCTTACTGTTTATGCTACGCCTTTCCTACAAACACATCTTA
The DNA here is from genome assembly GCF_049243985.1 of Paroedura picta. Classification (NCBI taxonomy): domain Eukaryota; kingdom Metazoa; phylum Chordata; class Lepidosauria; order Squamata; family Gekkonidae; genus Paroedura; species Paroedura picta. The sequence continues at coordinate 26,492,436 of NC_135376.1, read as the reverse complement.
ATGAGCTCCTCAGTTCTCAGGGTCTTTCTTAGACCAGTTTGAGGTTTTCTGCAGCCACAGTGAACTTTGACTTCTTTTGCCATCCTTTAAATGTTTGTTAATACTCTGGTGTTCGAAATGATGATATACTTGTTGTTGGTTTATGTAGATGTTATATTCACAAGAAGTGAGAATATATCAGGGAGATGTATCAGGAACACATGATGCGTTCAATACATGTGATCACTGCATTATGTGAGTTGGGCAACATTTGCAATTACTATCAGCCAAAAGAACCATATGACTAATCTCCAGGCAATATCCCTGCCCACATTCCTGGAACATGAGATAAGTGCCATAGAGGAAAGTGATGCTCAGAAGAGGCACATATAACATGTCAAAAAGCCAGAACCCTCATTCATGAGTTGTCCGACTCGCACAATATAGCGAATGCATATATTAAGCGCATAGCAGGGACTGTATCGTCCTGATACATTCAGTTGGCCGGCTTCCAGTTTGTGTGAACCTAACATCTGTAAAAAGCTTATTGTGAGAAGTCCATATAACACAAAGTATTAAAGCAATTATACTAGACCCCTGTTTATGAATGTAATTAGTAACAACAGCTCAACCATACTTTGAGAAAAGACTCAAAGGTGAAAGGCAGCCCAAAGCAAATTGTTAATTCACCCTAATTATACAGATGAGAGAGCTAGTCAGACAGTATCCTACCATTACATTGCATGAAAAGTCAATCTCTTATACAATGAAGGAATTTCCTCATTCATCTTAGATTAAGTGATTGCAATGCGGTCACATTCCAGAAAAACCAACTGTAAAATGTACAGATTGCATGAGTTTGAAGACTGTCTTAAACTTGCAGGAGTATAGTGTTTTCAGCATTATTTTGTACATAGAAAATATACGACTTCCTTTTGCCAGAGTAACTTTTATCAGAAATTCAAGATTTTTCCAGCAGTTGTGTGCTTTAAAAAAAAAAATCTGTTGAATACTAAGATAATATCAGGTTTTGGAATTCTTATTTGAAATCTGTATGGAAGTTGTTGAAAATTATAAACATGCCCAGAAGGCATTTGAGGTATAAAAAACAACCACCACCATTGTGACATTGTTAAGAATAAAGGTTGAAGAGAATGCATAGCATCAAGTGAGAGAGAAATGTATTCCATATAAAATTTGGCCCAGAGATTCTACCAAATGAGTTTGGCCAAATTTTTAAAAAGAATGGTTGTAAAATGGCCACGCAACAGACATATTTTCTGAAAGAAAGTGACAGACAGACAGAAAGACAGACATTTATTGAACATGAGCATGACTGTACCATTTTCAGACTCTCTTGTAGAACTTCTAGATGTGTGAAGCTAACTGCCCTTGGACAATATTTTATGTATGTGTGTGTCTATGTGCATGTGTGTGTTTGCTTGATTTATATACCACCCTATCCAGCAAACCTTTCTAAAGGGACAAGTGCATTAGCCTGTTTTAGCACAAATAAAGTGGAATCAGGTGGCATGGATGAACAAAAGTTTATTCCAGCATCAAATTTCATTGATTAGATCCCACTTCCTCAGAAGCAATGAGTGGATCCACATTATCGATGAGGAACGAAAGAAGCTGAACAAAGAGGCAAAGGAACCATGAAATGTAAAGGTGTGGGTAAAATGTAATAATGTCAAAATCAAATGCAAACCCAAGAAACTATCATGATGATTTGCAGTAAGTATAATATACAGATTTTTACCAAGATAGTTAACATCTACAATGACTAGGGAATCCCAAGGTTTTATACATATATATAGCTGCCTCAAGATGAGTCAGACCACTGGCCTGTCAATATCACAATCATCTTCTTTAAAACTCTGACTGGTATCAGCTCTCCAGGTCCCAGATCTTTCCCAACACTTCATCCTGTCAACTGGAGACACCAGGGCTTGAACCTGGGACCTTCTGCATATAAAACAGATGCTCTCGCGCCAATCCACAGACCTTCTAAGGCAAAAATGCTTACTTAATTTTACAGTGGATGGAGAAAGGAAATGAATCCTTGTTTATTTCCCTAGACAGTCGCTTTTGCTTAACTTTGCCAGGTGGGACTTGCAGCTGCAGATCTCCCCACCCGAAAAGAAAATATGTGCACAATAATTTTCTCCTCTGGCTGCATCTGCTTCAAAGTTGCTGGTAAACTGACAGTAATTTCCCTGTGGTTGGAGTAAGGGAATGTTGAGATTATATCAGGATGGTTTTTATATTCTGGAGAAGCCTAAGATCTAGTTCTCTAATGCTCAGATGCAATCTGTTCCTTTACTCGTTGAATGTGTCAGTCAGAAACTTGTGGGCAGGCTGGTTGGAGAGTTAAAAAAAAAGAATGCAGCTTTGTGAATATCTTCTAGACAAAGCAACCTGGGGAGCATCATTTACCTTTTGGCAACAACTACAGCAGCAGGCTATGCTCTTCCAGTTATTCTGGTGGAAGTATGACTAAAGAAAGAGAAAGGGGGAAAGAAAGAGGAGGCTTCTGGCCTGAAGAAGTTGGTGTGATCATGTAAGTGAGAGACAGAGCATGTTGTCAGGACTGTCTCTTTGTACCTAGAAGCACTGAAAAAGTAGGGTTCCTGATCAGGCAGATAGATCTCTACATACGTGTGTTCAATATCATGAGTCCCTAATCTTGTTCAGCCTGTGAGCAATTTTTGAAAGGAAAGTCAGTGCCATAGGGCTAATCACAAAATGTTGCAAGGTTGCAAGTCAAACATACATCTGCTGTAGGGAGATGTATCAGATTCAAAGATGATACCTCCTGCCCTCCTCTGAAGCACCTCCTGCTCCAATGAAATAGAAGAAAGGAGTAACTATTTGCTTTGGGGAAAAGATATTGTGGAGAAGGAGCAACAGAGTGACAGGAAACAGCTGTCAGCAGGCCCAGTAGACTACGATTTTCTAATGCCAACACGTTGGTGGCCCCTGGCCCCCCAAAAGTACATCTGGTCTCAACCAGAGCCAGGCCCTTCTTGGCCTTAACCCCATTTTGGTGGATTCAGCTGCCAAACAAGATCTGGGCCTTGACAGAACTACTTCACAGGCCCTGTAAAACGAAACCATTCCATTAGGCTTATGGTTGAGGCCAGAACAAGCAAATAAAATCTAATGGGACTTCTCTGGAACTTTCCTTTTTGGAACATCCCACCATTGAATAATGGCCAGTGATATTATAGCCAGCACATATAGCCAAGCAGTGGGAAAGCAGGGTTTTATGACAACTTATTGTTTTCATCAGAGCTCTCTCAGCCTTACCTATCTCACAGGATGTCTGTTGTGGGTAGAGGAAAGGGAAGGTGATTGCAAGCTGCTTTGAGACTCCTTTTGGTAGTGAAAAGCAGGGTATAAAACCCAACTCCTCCTCTTCTTTATTACATTTTAACCAGTGTTTTAACATGCTGTAAACTGTCTTGGGTCTGCTGGCAGAAAGGAGCAGCCTATAAATGACATAAACAAGCATGGTACCCATGGATGCCATATTGGCAATCAGAGCTCTATACATACGTTTCAATGAATGCATGGAGGCTGGCTGAAGCTTTCTGCCAGGCAATTGTGTTCCTCACTTAGCCCACAACTGAAATGGGCTGTTCTCACAGCTATACCTGCATTCATTTGACACACCTAGATTGCTCCATGTGATCTGGGCCTGGGGATTTTCAGGGTACTGGTCTCCTATTACAAATCACGATGAATATACAGCCAAATGCTCCTTCTATGGATATGCAAACATTACTATCTTCCCGTTAACATGCATCGCGGAATAGCATCTACAGGGATTACTCTAGCACAGGTATGGATTCCTTAAAAATAATAACTAACTGGGTGGTACCAAATGTAGTGCTTGTGGAGAGTGAAATCTGCCCAGGTGACAGCCCTACTGCCACTTGGCAAATGGCATACTTATTTTCATCTGTCAAATGTGGGAGGGTAGGAAGGCATTCTAAGGCATTACAAACTGCTTTTGCAGATTACAAGGTGGCAGGGTTATTTTTCAAACAAGTATGAAACAGGGACTGGATCTATTCCCAGCATGTGAGGTGTTTGCAATGCTATGATTAAAACATGCCCTTGGGTCCCTGACAAGAAGAATTTGTCGAAGAGCTCAAGCTCCAGCATGTGACTCTTCCTGTCTCTTATGGTTAGAGACAAGCTGAGTTCAGGCAATATTAAAATCAGGAGCATAAGACAAATCTGCAGATTTTAGAATCTAGGTTAATCTTATTAAGCACAGGATTTACCACAGAGCTGTATGTTCAATGCTCTGATCTTCAATTTAGTCCATCACAGACTCTGGAACCCTTTTTGGGTCTAAAAGTGCTCATTTGTCCACTGTTTCAGTACTCTTCAGTAACTAAGGGTGCAATCCTAGGAATACTGTCCTGGAACCAATCTCCACTGAATAGACCTGAGTAGTATTTGGAGTAGACCAGCTAACAATTACTCCATGACAATGAATTCCTAAGCAGAGTTATACCCCTTTATTATTTGTTTAATGTATTTATGCTTGTATTTTTTCTAGCATTCTTCTCTTTGGGGGCAGTTAATTTGGGACAGGGAGATGCAACCTGAAAGTGTGGGGCATCCGGCCTGCCTGGTGAGACCTACCATCCCCAGTTTGATCCTTCAATCCTCTACATGAAGCCTGTTGGGTGACCGTGGACCAGTCACAGTTCACTCAGAACTCTCTTAGCCCCACCTGTCTCACAAAGTGCCTGTTGTGGGACAGAAAGTTGTAATCTGCTTTTGAGACTCCTTAGGATAGAGAAAAACTATAAAAATCAACTCTTCTTCTTCTAGAGGGAGGCTTCCTGCTGGTCAGGCCCATACTCCTGTCCATGGTCCTCTTAGCAAGAGAAAAGGTCCAGGTCAGAAATGACATATTGTGATGTGTGACCATAGCTCTTGGAAAACCCAGATATGAGGGAATTGCATCTGTTGGCACTCTAGCCATCCCTGAAAACTCCATAAGTACCATGGTAGGATGTCATTTATGCCCATCACCTTTCTACAAATGCTCCTAAGGATGCCAGACAGTATATTGGCATACTTTAGTGATGGATGCTGTGTTGGTTCTTCTCTTGCTCTACTTTGTGGGTGGCTGTGCATCATACTATCTCAGTTATCTCCTACCTCAGTTATCTCACCCTGCAATTCACCTGTCATGTGCACCTGTGGCACTTGGCCAATCACTACTCACCTCCACCATACATTACCACCCTGTAGGCTGACCCAGGAGTTTCAAATCCTATATTTTGTCAGACCCTATGCTTTGACATGTCTGTTGTGATCTTTCCATACCTGACGTCACTTTCTAGAGGATACACTGCTCATTAACTTCATCTCTTTGCTTTTATGGGACCTCAGGACAGGTGTAGTATATTTTCAATTTCCCATCTAACTGCCCACCCTCCAGAACTTAGTGTGTGTGCGTTTGCATATCCTTAATAAATACAAAATTGTTTTTGGAACCAACCCAGGCCTGCTTATTTCAAGGTATTTCTGAAGGAATAGGATCCCCATATATACACAGTAAAATATCTTAGTTATCCCTCTTCCTGCTAAGCTAATTCCCCCCCCACACACACACACATTAATATTGATAAGCATTTCAGGTAACATGTTGGATGTGCTGAGGCTCCCTGTATTTGGGTTTTTTTGGAAAATACTTATTTTCTACTGAGACAGGGTAGGATGCTAGCTAGTTAGCAATGCACTAGGTTTTTGTTTTTCATCAAGAGGCCTCTACAGGACTGGGCTGAGGTTTATCAGATCTATCATTCTTTGCAACACTTCCAAGAATCTCTACAACTACCGTAGCTCCAGTGGATCAGTCTATCTTCTGCTTGCCTTAATCTGCATAGATTCATGCCCCTCAAGAATATCCTTTGGTGAATGTTCAGTTTTGATAAAGAAACAACCAAGCAAGCAAGATGCCATTTTAGTCCTTCAAAATTCATGCACACTAAACAGAGAGGGAACTGAGACTGCAGCTACGGTTCCAAAAGCCTCATCAAATAAACAAAGCATATGCATGCATGTACATTTTCCTGTGAGGCATCCTCTAGAATGATCATCTGTATGCACAGACATCTGGACGCAGGGTCAACAGGCACAATTATGCTTCCATTCACATGCACAGAGTTATATGTGCTTTGAATAACTGAACAGGGCTGTTGTCTGCATGTTTGTTTGTTTAGCATTTCTGCAGGTAATAATGATGAAAACTCAAGAGTTGTGCCTGTGGGCATTTAGAGACCATGAGCTCAGGAACAGGGGCTGAGATCCTAAACCCATGTCCAGGATTCATTGGTTCCCAGCTTGCCGCTTCAGGTCCAGTCACGGGCCTCTGTAAATGGCCAGTGGTGCATCTTGGCAGGCATCATGAATCTGTATATAAGTCCCCAGTTCTGATTATCTATGTTCAGTGTTTTCTTGCTTCAGTAAAGTTGTCTGGTTGTTGGAGCTGAGTCTCCATGTCTTACTGAACCCATGGATTTAATACTCAGCATGAAAGGAACTTGCATTCAGTTTAATTGCTCAATACGCTGTCCTCTTGTTTTCCAGTATTCTAGCCAAGAATGCAAAGAATGGAGAGTGATCAACAAGCAATTGGGCACTCACCATTTTTCTCTTAAAAATTATTAATCCGAAAGGATTTTTAACATCTTTCCCTTCTTCATAATTTGTTAAGGGCTAAGTGGGCGGAGAGTGGGCAGGACCAGTCCGGGTGAAACAGACAGCAGTTCTAGCCAATCGAGTGAGGGCACAATCTAGGCCCTCACCAGGACAGGCCAGAAAGCGATGGGGAAGTGGCAGGACACCATGAGTAAATAAGGAGGCCTTCCTCTTCGAGGCCCCAGTATGCTTCTAGGCCTGAGGGAAAGGCCACACCGCTGCTGGGGGGAGGGGGAAAGCAGGCCTTCCCACCGGGCCCAGAAATGCCGCACCCAGGGGCATTGCCCCCTCTATGGGTCTGCTGGGTGGCCATGGAGGGGGGAGGGGGGGTTTCAAAGCCCGTTCTCATGAACAGGCTTTGAATCTAGTTATTCAATGAAAGACATAATGTGAAACATTAGATGACATGATCTGCATGGTTTCCAAGGCTGCCTTGAGCTCAGTGATTGAGTCCATGAGCTTAACCCATTCTAATGGGCTTATCTATCTGCCTGTTTGCCTGGATATCACTGTAGACATGACTGCAATAGAAACATCTATTTTAAAACAGCTTGAGAAAACTGTCAACAGAAATAAAATACTTTTCTTTAAAAACACGCACACCAAAAGCTGGTAATCTGAAGCTGTACACTGTTTTATGCTTTCCTCAACAGATTTCCTGTTTATGAACTGCCAAGCAATAGAAGCATTCATTTAAATGACAGTATAAAGCATGACTGCTCTCTAAATAAGCAAAAATTGGCAAATAGGACTATTTGCAATTATCTAAATGAAAAACATGAGTCCAGCATTGCTGATTTTCAAAACTGTTACTATGTGGGTTGTTTTTCTAACCTACACCTTCCCAGATAGTTAATTTAAATTGGTGGATCCATATTACTGAATAGATAGAACTGGTGAAAAATGTTTACATTCCAAAGAAGCTAAAAGTCCCCACAGGGACAACGTATGTTCATAAATGTTGCAATTCATATGCCAGAACACACATTTGTACACATTGGGTGCAACTCAGAGTTTCTAATTTGAACATGGTGGGTTTTCCCCTCCTTTGTCTGGCACAGACACATGCCAGTCCCCAGACGGGACCGGGAGATCTCCCAGAATTACAGCTCATTTCCAGACTTAAGAGATCAGTTCTCTTGGAGTAAATGGCTGCTTTGGAGGGTATACTCCATAGCATTATATTTCACTGAGATCCCTCGCCCTAAATCCCACCCACTCCCATCTCCACCCTCAAATTCTCCAGGTATTTCCCAACCCAGAGCTGGCAAGCCTACCGGCACACCATTTATCTTCCATCAAATATTTGCAGCAAACAATTGTCTTCTTTGTGTCTGACATGAAGCTAGTTAAAATCTGTCCCAGTACTTTTATAGCGTCCTTCTTTCCTAGTTGCCTCAAGGCTCATGTGTGGCAACGGGGGGGGGGGGGGGTCTGGAGAAATGGTGGATAAGGAAGAAGATGGGTATGTGTGTGTGTCACCAGTGATCTGTTATGAAAAATCCAGGGGCTGCTGACAGAGCTGCTCTGGGTCACTACTGTTAGCTTGAGACTTCGTGAAGAGTTCTAACATCGTACTCCCGACAGCAGAGTCTAATAGGACATGAGCCTGAGCTTCCTGGCTCTGTCCCAGTAACTTGATAGTTGCTGTGGAAACCTCTGTCTGTGCTATTCTGTGATTAGGCTGCCGACATCCTTTGGTACATTCAAGCTAGGGAGTGCTAAAGGACCATGTTTGACCCCTTGTGCTGATTTCAACTGAGATTCAAAAGGCAAAACTAGAAGCTGAACATGACTCATTTAAAAAATGCCTTAAAGCTGCAGCATGGCAGGATGTTTCTTTCTGCCTTTTTGCTTTATAAAACGGGGTGGGGGGGCCTTTTGGCACTTAAAAAGGTCAGGAGTACTTGAGCCTGCTGTACAGCTGCATAGCCCCTTGTTGGGGTAGGGGAACACTTACCCCAAGCTCTAAGGATGAGCATGAACCAGGAAAATGCAGTTTGGCTTGTGACACGTCCGGTTCATGAACCACGAACTGTCAACAAAAAATTAGGCACCTGGTTCAGTTCAGGAAGTTTATGTTATGGTAAAATGTACTCCCCCACCCCTGATGTGCTGGAGACACCAATTCTCAGGAGATCTCTGTCTGACTCTCCTAAAATCATAGAATCATAGAATAATAGAGTAGGAAGGGACCTCATGGATCATCTAGTTCAACCCCCTGCACTATGCACACAACCCTATCGCTCATCCACTGTAACCTGCCACCCCCTTAAGCTTTCACAGAGTCGGCCTTTCCATCAGATGGCTATACAGCCTCTGTTTAAAGATCTTCAAAGATAGAGAATCCACCACCTCCCAAGGAAGTCTGTTCCACTGAGAAACCACTCAAACTGTCAAGAACTTCTTCCTGATGTTTAGACAGAATTTCTTTTGAATGAATTTCATCCCATTGGTTCTAGTCTGTCCCTCTGGGGCAAGAGAGAACAGCTCTGCTCCATCCTCTGTATGGCAGCCTTTTAGATACTTGAAGATGTATCTTACACCAGTTCTGCCCTGTTGGGCCACACCTAAAAGAAGAAGAGTTGGTTCTTATATGCTGCTTTTCTTTACCAGAAGGAGTTTCAAAGAAGCTTACAATCATTTTCCCTTTCCTCTCCTCACAACAGACACATTGTGAGGGAGGTTAGGCTGAGAAAGCCCTGATATTACAGCTTTTTCAGTGCTGTGGTGAGGTCACTCAGCTGGCTGGGGTGGAATTTATTATTGTGATTGTGCTTCACCCATAAACTTTCTTTGCATGTACTTAGAACACCACATGTAAAATTTTTTAGTTGCTGATTTGTTCCCAGCAGAGCTCTGGTGTTTTTCATAACTGTCTGACAAACAGAAATCTATCCAGGGGACAATTCTCCTGGCATCAAGATACAGTTATGGAGAAAACAACATTTCAGGAGTTTCCTGTCATTGTGCAGATGAGAAAAACCCTAGAGCTATATTAGAAAAAAGATGTTCAGCCCTAGTTATATTCTAGCATGATGTAGTTAGAGTCTTGGACTAGGGCAGGGATGGCCAAACTGTGGCTCTCCAGATATCAATGGATTAGTTATCATGAGCCATGTTGGCAGGGGCTCATGGTAACTGTAGTCTATGGATATCTGGGGAGCCACAGCTCCCCCCTCCCCCCCCCGCTAGGGCCTGGGAGACCAAGTTCAAATTCTCAATCTGCTATGGAAGCTTGCTTGGAAACTCTGACTCAGTCACACTCTCTCAGTTTAACCTCCCAGGATTATTGTGAGGATGAATAGAGAAGAGGAGAATGATGCAGGCCTCTTTGGGTCACCATTGGGGATAAAAGCAAGATAACCCAAACATTAAGAAAATAAATACGCTACTGCTCTCTGAACATTGCTCCCAATGATGGCTGTAGTGAAAGCAAGCATTCCTATAAAAACCACATTAGGCAAAGATGCTACCTAATAACAAAGTGTTGGTATGGCATTTCAAGGACAAACAAACCATACTTTGGAACAGCAAGGTTTTCTAGATTGACCTGGGCCCTTTCCTCAAGAGACCACAATTCACAATCAATGGATCATGTCTTGCTAACCAATAGATCCTCAATCACAATTTACCCATTTGGCACACTTGCATCCCATTTTCCCTCTAAACAACTCAAGCAATGCACTTGGGTTTGTCTTATTTTATCCCGAAAACAAGTCTAGCCCCTTTCACAGCACATTGTCCAGGGAACGAGTGCATGGTGTGGGGTAGCAGGAGAGCGGCAAGAAGTTCTAACAATGACCAACCACCATGTTTCTTAGAAGGTATGCAGAAATATATTTATATAGCATTCCTGCCCTGCAACTGGGAACTTTGCTTTTTCCCTCCAGATTTCCTGATTATGCTGGGATGTGCCGAAGCACATGCGACAAAGGCATATATATGCCTTCCGATGAAGCCACTTCAGTCAGCAATCCCTGACTATAATCCCCACCCCCATAACGTGCATTTTCCTCAGAATCCCCAAGCAAATTGTTTAGGCTGAAATATAGTGACTTGCCCAAGGACACCCACTGAGCTTCAAGGCTGATCAGTAATCACATGGCTTCCCACATTACAAACAAAATCAGCACTGTATTTGTGTCATAGTATGAGTTCTAAAAGAGCCTCTTGTGGCGCAGAGTGGTAAGGCAGCCATCTGAAAGCTTTGCCCATGAGGCTGGGAGTTCAATCCCAGCAGCCGGCTCAAGGTTGACTCAGCCTTCCATCCTTCCGAGGTTGGTAAAATGAGTACCCAGCTTGCTGGGGGGGGTAAACGGTAATGACTGGGGAAGGAAATTGCAAAACCACCCTGTATTGAGTCTGGCAAGAAAACACTAGAGGGTATCATCCCAAGGATCAGACATGACTCAGTGCTTGCACAGGGGATACCTTTACCTTTACTTATATGAGTTCTCTGTTTTAAAAGTCTATTCATATAATATATTTAGCACATTCAGTGATAATAAACAAACATTGGAATAATAAAATAAACTATATCTTAACTTCCATACCATGTTAGGAGTAAACACATGGCATAATCTTGCACTTTTACCCTATAACTTACTCAATGTTAACATAGCATACATAGCCATAGACATGTGAGCCACCAGATGAATTACAAGAGACCATAATAGCCCAAGTGGTCTACAGTTATCATTCCAAAATGAGGATATCTTGGGTTAGCCAGTAAAGGCTGACTAAGGAGAAGGACAAGAAGTGATGAGAACCCTTTGCTCTCTGAGCTGAGGCCTAAGGTAGGTCTATTGGAAAGGAAGGAGGATGAACATGTCTGCCATGTACAAAAGGTAGTTCGTTCGACAAGCATATACATCACTACATGATTCACAGCTCAATGTGTGAATTGCTTCCACTGAACAACATTTAATCTGAGGCGATACAAAGTAATACAGATGCTTTATTTATTTATGTTTGTTTGCTCATTTATTAAAAGATTTCTTATCCTATCCTTCTAGTTAGCTCAGAGCAGCATATGATACAGGGAATAAAATCAAATTTGCTGTGCAAACTAACAATCATCTTTCAGTACATTAAGCACATAACAGAAATTGCTTGCAAAAATACCCCCTCAGCAACAATGACAACCCAGGCCCTCAGCTATAACCCCCCCCCCACTACCACATCATTGCCTGTGGTTTGAAAGGCCAGGGTGGGGGAAGGCAGCCTTCAGGACCACTTCTGGAAGTCGGCTCTGTAGGGTCCAAGAAACTACCGGAAAATTGCTTTTGTGGGTAGCTGTGTGTTCTGGGCTTGTCAGTTATGTCTCTGAGCCCAATCTGTGAAGCATTCCAACTTATCTTTTCCATTTTCTTTCCTGTTTCTCTGCAGAATGCTATCCTTTCTCAGACTCTCGTATTCTGTAACACTTTGAAGACATTATTTGCAAACATTTTAAAACAATGGTCATAAGGATCTTTGGGTGGAACAAGATTTTATGATTGCCGCTAGGCACTTACTGAAGATAGCTTACTTAACCGTTCCACTTCCCAGCATCTCCCTACCCTCACTAGGCCACAGTTTGCCGGAGAAGCAGGGAAAACCACAGTTCAGGTGAGTGCCGCTTAGATGTTTTAGGTAGAGTGGGAAGATCTTGATATAGATATGCCATTTTTGGCAGCAGCAGCCCTGTGTCAAAAATAATATCTAGTTCCACCGTCTGATTCGCTGCCAGAACTCAGGATCAGTTTACTCAAGAGCATCCTGACAGTGAAATATAGGTTATGTTGCCTAAGTTCTTGGTTAAGTGACTATGTAAGTTTGGGCCAAACAATACCTATTAAGGAAAATAAACAACTTATAATTATTTATGTCTTCATTTGTTCATATAAAAACATGCATTTATATAATGTGTTGGTTCTGAGATGCTCAGGAGAAAGGGGGGCATATCACTAAACATTATAAAGCTAAAGTTGCATGCAGACAACTCAATCCTACCTGATTGGCCCTCCCTGGAGTGTGCTGCCAATAGGGAGAGAGCACTCTGCCAATGAGGGCCAGTCAGTTCAAATTGCATGCAGCCAGCTCACTCCCTACCTGATTAGCCCTGCCTGGGGATCTGCTGCCAATAGGGAGAGAATACTCGGCCAATAGGGCCAATCTGTTAAAATTGCACTCTGTTGATGAGGGACAATCAGTTCAAATTGCAATCTGCCAATGAGAGACATCCAGCTGAGGCTCCAGTGAAGCTGGAAGCTTCTGGCAAGCTTCTCCTCCGAAGAGGACAGATAAACCTCACGATTGGCCCTCATTGGAAGAGTGCTCTCTCCCTGTTGGCGGAATGCCCCCAGGGAGGGCCAATCAGTTAGGGAGAGAGTTGTCTGCATGCAATTTGAACTAATTGACCCTCATTGACCAAGTGCAATTTGAACTAATTGGCCCTCATTGGCTGAGTGTTCCTGATTGGCCATCATTAGCAGATGGCAATTTGAACTTATTGCCCTTATTGGCACAGTGCTCTCTCCCTATTGGTGGCACTTATGTCACTACAATAATTCATTGAGAAATTCAGTGGCTGAGGGGGCACAGGATAGAAGCACTGTTGGTTCTGCAATGAGAACACAAATAAAACTGTAAAACTGTTTTTTTGCAGTCATGTGTCAATCTGAAGTCAAGCAGAGAATTGGAATTATTTTCTATTTTTATGCAGTAACTTCCTCATTAAAGATATTGCAATGATCCAAATACCATTGGAGGAAGAGAAGTTAGTAAAGTAGAACTGAGAAAACGAAAAAAACTTTGAACACATTTGCTCCAATACGGCAGTGAGCCTGAGTGTCGTATGAACTCTCACAACGGGGCAAGTGGGGATCCTTCTAAAATGACTAGAGCAGGGGGAAGCTTTTGGGGGGATTTCTGCATAGACACTTTGATGCAGGCCCAAGCCTGAGGACTGGAGCAGGACATGAAAGCACAGTCTTAGTTAACTCACACAGAAGTTCCATCAAAGTCAACAGAGTTTGCTCAAGGCAGGTTTATACCCTAATAGTTAAAGGAAACATCAGGTCAGGGCAGAGGCTGTGGTCTGGAGAAAACTGTCTGGAGCCTATATTTATTATAGAACAGTTTAATCCTCTAAGAAAGGTGTGTTGATGCAGTGAAGGTTTAATTCTGATCCAATGACACACTTCTCCTTATCCTCTCTAAGGGCATGTTATGGACTACCGGGAAGACCCCCCCCCCTTGCACTGCAGATAAAAGAGAGATGGGGGAAAGGAGCTTAGACTGAATGGAATCTTCAAGCTGTTTATTCATCTAGGTTTTTGCCATCAATTCCTCACCTGCAGACGCAAAATACTGGACAGAAAATATTGGCTGTTGTGATATTCTGTGGCTGCCTTTCCTTCTTAAATTGGTCTTGCATTTCTGCTGGGCTACATTCCAGAGAACCCAGAATAAGAGCAGGCTTGCCATGGAACATGTGAGAAGGCAGGGACACGAGTTACCACTGTTGCACTGTGTATTTCTGATATTTCTGATACCCTGCTAGGAATCAATACACTTTAAGAAAAGAGGCACTTTGTATCTGTCATGCAATCCTGCTGCTGCATCCTTAAGACTGATCAGAGAATCAACAATAGTGATATGCCCTCTAATATTTCACCCATGCTCCAACATTTCAAAATATGGACATGTAATGCCCCATTTCCCATACCAAGGGTCACTGCCTAAGTGGAAAGCTCGACTCAGCCTTTCATATGCTGCATCTGTTTCAATTTCCTTTCTCACCAATATAAAAGTCAAAAGGCATTGGTTCTTTCGGTTTAAAGGTAACGACATAAGGCTGCAGGTAGCCCCGGTGACCCAAAGCAAAATCCCCCACCTCAAATTCATGTAATACCTTGGATTAGGACCACCTTGGAAACTTGAAAGCTTGCATACCATTTTGTGTTAATTGTGTTTTCATAAGATGTACTGCATTAATTTTGTTTTTGTATTTTAGGGAAGAGATTATAGAGAAGAGATCAGTTTATCTGAAATGTCAAGATACTTGCCATCTGCTGGTGCTTCAGAATTGTATGCTATTGAGTGCCTGCTGCCATAATAATAATAAAAATGATGATAATCATCATCATCTTTTTTTGTTAGGATCAGGGCAGCTCACAACAAATACAAACAATAAAATTCATATGCATAACTTACATGTATGGACCCTAGAGACAAGATATCTCTGTTCCTCCATCATTTAAATTCCAGAGATCCTGCAGAGGAAGCCGAGTCCTAAGAATACCAGTTCTAACCATTCACACATTTTTAGCAAGGCATCTCATCTATCAAAGGCAAAAAAGAGGGACAGACTTAGCAGGGACAGGTCTCCAAAACTGGGACTGTCTCTGGTAAATAAGACATTTCAGATGTATGTGATAAAGTATAACTGGGCATCCTTTCCCATGTTGAGTCCCTGTTGGGTATAAATCAAATAAAGATGCAATTATCTCAAAAGAACCCTGAAAGGTAGATTAGAAAAAGCCATAGTGACTCAGTAAGCATTATACAGTGAGCCCAAATTAAGGCTAAAATCTATCCTTAAAGGTCTATGTCTAAATGCTACCATCAAGTGGATGTTCTCACTTTTCAATTCCAATATAAGTTGTGTGCTGCACATACTTTATAGCAGTACAGTTTACCTTTCAGGGTTCTTTTGAGATAATTGCTTCTTTATTTAATTTATGTCCAACAGGAACTCAACATGAGAGAGGATGCTCAGTTATACTGTCTCGTTCAGGGCCTACAAGAAACTGGAACTGACCCTGCATATAACCATGAGGCATCTGCTTGTACCTTTCAAGCCACTTTGTGGATCAAGAAAATAATATGAAAGAATGAAATACCAAAACCTTTCCGAATTGCAGCTCTAACTGCAGAGGAGCCATTGTATTGTCTAATGTGTTGTTCTTGTTTACGTTCTACATGAACCACCCTGAGACTTATGGGAGGGCAGGAGACAAATGTAATAAACAAACACACAAACAAACAAATAAATTTATGTTTGGGCCCCTTCTAAAGAGTAAACCCTTTATCTGACTCTTTAAACAACAGGGAAGGGGAGCTGTTAACATTTGGCTCAATGTGTGAATACTTATTTTCCTAATTAATACCCAAATTATAACCAAATTTTCTTCCCATCCTTACAACAGGCCTGTGAGATAGGTTAAATTGAGAATGTGTGACTAAGGTCACCAAGCAAGCATTGATGGCAGTGTGAATGGTAGTCTCGTACACTCTAAGGTGTTCTCAACCAGGGTTTGTTGAAACTCGGGGGGGGGGGTTAATATATTTTTTAATTTGTTAGACATTTATCAGGTGATATGATATATGGTCATGTCAAAAAAACCCTCCCAAAATGGCCAGTGATGGGAGGAGCCCCAGGTGGGCATGTTACACAGCTATGCTTCCTAAGCATATTCTGCTTATCGCAACACTTCTGGGGTCTCTTGAAGCCTGAAGAATGTTTCAAGGGGTTCTCAATGGTAAAAAAGTTGAGAAAGGCTGCTCCAATTCCTTCCCCACATAAGCAAATAGTGATCTGATGGTTTCACAGGGTAGTTAGATTCAATTTAAGTTATTGCAACAATACTGTATTGTATTCAAAAATATTTATTTAAGGACCAAACCTGAAAACACCACATTACTTTAACATCATACAATACCGGCCTGCCTTCCACATTGCACTGAAAGGATAAATCAGCCTTCAAGCAATCTGCATTTGCCACCCACCCCTGTCCCCCAATATCTGTGTGAGATGATGGAATGCAGCCTTGGTCACTATTGGCTGGGTAGGCGTACCCTCTTCATTTGCAATGGTTATATGGATTACAGCCTGTCTGTAGTCATGCACTAGGGATTTATGTGTGAACGAGAGCCTGTTTGGGGTCAATACTGAACTTGTTGCTTTTCTGGGCTCTTCCAATATCATGATCCTGTGACTGACAGAACAAATCCCTTGTGGGGACAACCAGATTGCCGTGACAATTCACTGAACGAGCAAAAAGAAAAATGCTACAGAAGGTTTATAAGAAAACAAAGAGCATATTAAACATGATATTTTCTTCCTCTCTGAACTGGATGTACCTGTATATGCAAGTCATAGCCTTGTAGAACTTGTGACTCATCCAGCCAAATGGAGCCCATCTGCTAGCCTAGCAACATGTTGATGGGTTATATAGCCTTTCTTATCAAAAAAGAAACTGAAGTATGCTCTTCACTTTGTGTCCCTGTTTGGTTGGTGTTCCATTCTGATGATCATATTGGGCAGCATCAGACAGAATATTCACTTAACTGGAGACAGGGGGTAGGGCTTTGGTTGTTTTTCTTTTCAGTGCTGAAAACTGCTATGGTCTAAAAGATGTACACTCATGCTATTATTGCTTATGTCCAACCGTTTTCATAGGTTCATGTATCGTGATTGAAGATATACTTTTGGTTGGCATGAATGGCACAGGAGAGGGGGGGGGAATGCTTCAAAATATTAATCTCTAGTCTTATTGTCCTACCTTTCCCCTTTAATTCCTTCCTCTGCTTCTTACATGAGGCAGCAATGCTTCTGCTGAACTGTCCCTGCAATCTCACCCTGTTGGCATGCTGGAGGATGCTGTTTTGCTTCCATGAGACCGTTTATGCACTGGAGGTTTCATGCTGGGCTGCAGGCTGGAGTTTTAGTCATGGCAGGTTGCCCCACCTCTTCCTGCACCCACATGGGGGAGCATTTGGCCTGGTGCACTTCATCAGCCCCCGATCTGTGCTCCTGACAGGGGGGTGGGGCAGTGAAGTTCCCAGTGCATAAACGGTCTGAGAAAAGCATTCAAAATGAAGTTGGATGCCAAACTTACCTTAACATCCTGTATTCTGCTCAGTTGAAGAAATCCATCACTTGTAATTTGAGTAATGGGATTACCTAGCATCCCATGGCAGACCTTTGTATGGAAAGGCTGAGGAAAGGAACCAAGTCTGCAGATTTGTGTTGGTGTTAGCAGAGATAAAGAAGTAAATAGAAAAACACACTCCTTAAAAAAATAAAGCTGTCCTTTGTGAACAAGACTTAAAAAAAAACTCCTTGGAATGGATAAACAACGCTTCACTGCAGTGGGCTCCATCTGAAATATGCTGAGCAACTTAAAGTGACAGATGTACTGAAAGATAGAAGATGCTTATTTTCTAATCATGGAGATGGTGCAGAAGACAGGAACACCGAGAATAAGAAGCTTAACTTAAGAGTCACTGCTTAGCTGGAGCAAGAGGCTTCTTAATCTGCCGGAGAAGTTATTGTACAGAGACAATCAATCTGACAGGACAGGGAAAAGAATATATTTAGTCAGATACATTTTAAAAATAAAACACATTTCTGAGAATTGAGAGGGGATTGAAGGGAAATAAGAGATGCCAAACTGGGCTGCTACATAACAGGGGGACTCTCCAGGTATGCAAGAAAATGCCTTTGTAAATTAGCCCAAAGGAACAAAACATGAATAATGAGGATGGAAAATGCTTCAGAATAGATGGAATGTTGAACTGTGAAAGAGACTAGTGCTTGAAGGGAAGATTTATCTTTGTATCTCAGCAGTGCTGGCTTCTGGTTCTCTTTGCATTTTGATGCCATCATGTAAACATTAAGCGATTTGCTTATTTGTTGTTCTTAATTCCCTGTTTTGGTTGGAAATCATCCAACAGTAGAGTTGGAAGGAGCCATACAGGCCATCTAGTCCAACCCCCTGCTTAATGCAGGATCAGACTAAAGTACCCCTGATAAATATCTGTCCAGCTACAGCTTAAAGGCAACCAGTGAGGGGGGAATTCACCAACCTCCTTAGGCAGCCTATTCTACTGCTGAACTACTCTGACTGTGATTTTTTTCTCCTGATATCTAGCCAGTATCTTTCTACATGCTGTTTAAAACCATTACTGTGGATCCTCTCTTCTGCTGCCAACAGGAACCACTTCCTGCCTTCCTCCAATTGACAGCCTTACAAATCCTTAAAGACAGCAATCATGTCCCCTCTCAGCCTCTTCTTCTCCAGGCTGAATATTTCCAAGTCTCTAAGCCTTGGTTTTGGGTTTGGTACACAGACCCTGCATCATCCTTGTCACTCTCCACTGCATTCTCTCAATTTTGTCCACATCCTTTTTGAAGTGAAGCCTCCAGAACTGCACACAGGACTCCAGGTGGGGTCTGACCAATGTGGTATACAGTGGGATGACATCTTGTGATTTTGATGTGGTGCCTCTGTTGATACAGCTCAAGACTATACTCACTTTCTTTACCACCCCATCATACTGTCTGTTCATATTTAGCTTACAGTCTACAAGTACACCACACTGCTACCCAGAAGTGTATCTCCCATCCAGTATGAATGTTTTGCAGTTTTGTGACCCAGATGTAGAACTCTGCACTTCTGCATATTGAATTGCATCTCATTTCTCTACGTTTCCGGCATGTTCAGATCTTGTTGAACTCTATACCTTCTGGGGTGTTCCCTACTCATCCCAATTTTGTATCACCTGTAAATTCAATGAGAAGTCCCTCCACTCCCTCACCCAGATCACTGATAAAAATGTTGGAAAGTACCAGACCTTTGCTTTGCTTTATTTTATTTCATTTCTTTCTCTTGTCTGTTTCCTCCTGCTTTCCATAAAGGCACAGTTCTCCATATAATTTTGTTCTTTAATTTCAGAGAGCTCCAGGTTGTCACCAGGCCAGAACAAAAGAGATAACATAACAGTCTGGGTTCCATAGCTGCTCAGTGGACAAGACATATATGGTCCTCTGCTAATGTTCATATATGCAATTATGTGTACTCATGCAAACATTTGCAAATGCCTGTCTTCCACCTGCTAGATGGATGTTGTTTCTCTTGCTAAACTATCTAGTCTTTTTTATTGGAAGCAAAACGTATGTAAATGCTCAAGTATCTTAAGGTAAGGTAACTGGAATTTCCATAGTTTCAAGAGATCCTGGGGACAAGGGAAGGCTCTTCCTTTCATGCCCTTATGGTTTTCATATGGCTCATCTCTGTTGGAACATAGAGCAGACCCATTGCTCAGGAGGAGCAGTTCTTGGCTTGAAAGTCACATGCATCTCCAGTTTAAAAAAATAAGTGCTAAGTGATGCACCCCTGACCATGCAGAACAATTGCCAGCCAGAGTTCGTTGTACTGACCCAGATAGATGAATAACAATACTAAGGACAAGCTAGCTTCATGCACTCATGTGTTAGCACTAGCAGAGAGCACTGCTCTCTGGCCAAGGGTATGTAGCAGCTGCTAGCAGAGATGGGAAGGAAAGAACTTTTACCTGAGAGTTAACACCATTCAGAATAGATAATACTGCAGTAGACAGACCAATGCTCCTTAGTCTAAGGCAGCTTCTTATGATCGTCTGGACTCATATTATGATCCATCAGGATCCTTGCTGTAACGTTCTCCTGAATAAAAATAGACTGGACCAAAGTACATGTTTTTAAGTCACTGGCACAGGACAAGGGCGGACAAATAGCACACTCTAGGCTCCCACATAAAGCTCTCTTCACTCTGGAGCCTTGATATCATGATTGAGTTCCTACCTGCATGTTAAGTAAACAAGGGTTTGTTAGAGTGCTGTTGATCTGGGTTTTTTCAACAAAGGACCTTTTTGCCCTAATAGTTCAAGTGGCCTTATGCTGGTGACAATACCTCTGGCCAAGCTCTCATCAAATTGTTACCACAGCTGCTGAATTGTACTGCTTCTTTGCCTGAATAAACAGAAATCCTGTTTAAACAACCCTCCCTTGGAGTACCTGTGATCTGGGAAGTATGGAACCAATGCCGTCACCTGAAAGAATCTTCAAGACAATTGAGAGGAAATATCTCTTTTATACAGTACAGAGTAAATCTACTGAAATTATATGATGGTATAAACTGTACATCCAGACAGCCCACTGTAGCTTGATTTCATCAGAGTTTGGAGGCTAAGCAGGGTTGGCCAATGGTTACTACTTGGATGGGAGACCACCAAGGAAGATCAGGACTGGTATGCAGAGGCAGTCAAAAGCAAGCCACCTCTGCTCATCTCTTGACTTGAAAACCACATAGTCTTGGAGGTGCCATGAGCTGATTGAGACCTATTGGTGCACAATTATTATTATTATTATTATTATTATTATTATTATTATTATTATTATTATTATTATTATTATTATTATTATTATTATTATTATTATTATTGTTGTTGTTATTATTATTATTATTATTATTAATGATTTTAACAACAATAATACTATAAACAAGAGCCTCTTGGGGGGCAGAGTGGTAAGGCAGCAGACATGTAGTCTGAAGCTCTGCCCAGCAGCAGGCTCAAAGTTGACTCAGCCTTCAATCCTTCCGAGGTCGGTAAAACGAGTACCCAGCTTGCTGGGGGGTAAACGGTAATGACTGGGGAAGGCACTGGCCAACCACCCTGTATTGAGTCTGCCATGAAAACACTAGAGGGTATCACCCCAAGGATCAGGCATGACTCGGTGCTTGCACAGGGGATACCTTTACCTTTACCTTAATACTAAAAACAGAACAAATGAGAAAGTCATTCAGAGTAATTTCACTTTTCGGTGCAGTTACAGGATGTATAAGATACCCATTATTTATTTAGGATCTTTCTGTGCTGTTGCTGGAGTTCTGCCCGCTACAGCTTACAATTATGTGGCTTCCTGTTTCTCCATGAACCTACAGAAAGGCATCAGAAATACGGTCTTTACATCTTTCTCATTCAGTAGCTGCAGAAGCTGAATCTCTGTCAGCTCTCGTGTGGGGGGAAGTGTCATAGCTGTGTTTTGGAGATGATGTGAAAGAACATGAAGCACAGGGCATCTGCCTAGCCTGTTTCTGTACAGCAAAAATGATTTCAAAAGATATCAAAAATTGCTTCCCGAATTATTTCAAGTGGCAAATCAACTCCCACAGTTTTAACACAGAAGATGTCAGAGAGTGAGGACAGGCCCACCAAGTCCCCTTTGGGGGAAGAATCCCCTAGAGCTCCCTTTCCCCACTGTAGTGGAAGAAAAAGAAACTCACTGGTGTTATAAGAGTGATGTCATTCCCAGGGAAAACCTGCAAGTGGTGATCATAGCCTTAGGAACCAGTAGAAACTCTATGGTTCCCAGGTCCCTGCCCCCAACCCTCCCACCAGTTGCCAGGCAACCTTAGGGGAGAGGCCCTTTCTAGAAGATCAACATTCTGATATTGGATAGCTCTGAGTCCATGTTGGTGCTCCAGTCTGAAGTTGTCCTGGGTTTCTTTGATTCAGAGCAGGGGTAGTCAAACTGCGGCCCTCCAGATGTCCGTGGACTACAATTCCCAGGAGCCCCTGCCAGCATTCGCTGGCAGGGGCTCCTGGGAATTGTAGTCCATGGACATCTGGAGGGCCGCAGTTTGACTACCCCTGATTCATAGGATATTGTCTGGAGGGATGGAGGGATGTTGGTGCCATTGTAGCTTTTAGAGTTTTCTGATAATTTCTTGCAGAGCTGAGGAAAACAAAGCAAAAAAAAACCCTTTTTCAGAATAGCCAGTATGGATGCTAGTGTGTCTTCATGAATATTCTTGCTACTTCTGAGTAGTCATAAGTGGTGTTATTTTTTCCATAGCCTATACAAGGCATCATTCTCTGCAGCTGCATTTTGCGTGGCCAAAATGGGCGAGGGAATGACAAAGGCTACAGAGTGCCCCTGTTTAGACACTGATGCAATCTACTTCCTTTGAATTCTCTCTCAGATATTGATGCCATGGGGTGCAACGCTGGCAGCTACATAAACCACGTCTTGCTTCCCTGCTGTCTCTCTGCCCTTGTTTATGACAGTAAACTACTTTGGTTTAAAAAGCCATTCTTTATGCAATTGAAGAATTTAATTTTAAAACATTCTGGCATATGAGTTATAAATATCTCCTTGTAATGTAAAAAGCTCCTTCACCCTGACAAGGCTGCATGGAGAATGACGCAATGGAGGAGCTGCCTGGGGAAGACTTAGAAGAAGAAGAAAAGTTGGTTTCTATACCCTGATTTTCACTGCCCAAAGTAGTCTCAAAGTGGGCATACAATTGCCTTCCCTTCCTCTCCCCACAACAGACACCCTGTGTGGTAGGTGAGGCTGAGAGAGCTTCTGACAGGTCTGCTCAGTCAGAGCAGCACTATCAAGGCTATGATGAGCCCAAGGTCACCCAGCTGGTTGCCTGTGGAGGAGCTGGGACTCAAACCCGGCTCACCAGATTAGAAGTCACTTCTCTTAATCACTACACTATCACTGTCTTTGAGAGAGTAAGTAGTGGTTAAAAGAGGTGGGCTCTAATCTGATTCCCCACTCCTGCACAGGCAACCAGCTGGGTGACCTTGGACCAGTCACAGTTCTCTTAGGGCTGTTCTCACAGATCCCACCTATCTCACAGTGGGTATGCTGTGGGGAGAAGAAAGCAGAGGTGTTTGTAAGCTGCTTTGGAACTCCAGGTAGTCAAAAGTGGGATACGACCTCCCCCCATCCTCCCCCCCTCCCATCCCATTGTCTTCTTCTTCTTCCAGGCTAAACACATGCATGGTGCATTTGAGGTTGATCATAAAGATCCTGATGAGGACATTTGCACAGTTTGCTGAAGATCTGCAGTGACTCTACTCATTGGCTCTGGAGTGCCAAGAATGGCTCTGGACCAGGCAGCCAGGTTTTAAGACACTGCAGTTGCAAAGCACATTATCATGGTATATGACCTGTTATATTTAGAGCTCCCTGCTGATGCAGGGAAATGCTAAAATAACCCTTTTATAAGCAATGCGCTGAAGCTGAAGGCAGCTAAATAAATAGCCTGATGCACACTGAGTAAGAAATCTCTGTTTGGGTGTCATCTTTTTGTGAGTCTCAAATTACAGCCTTAACTGTTAAGGGCAGCAGTTTATTGTTTGTTTTATTGTTGATCAGCGGAGATGTGCAGAAGCATAGGGTCAGCTGGCAACTTCACTGTGAACCAACCTTGGAGGACTAGAGCAATGTGTCAGTGCTTCTAGTAGTGTGGTTGTTTCGGCAGATATGGTTTTTTAAAAGGCTTTAGAAAGCAAAGATATGAAAGCAATGTAGAAATGAACAATGGGTACATATGACTACGTATATAAAAATAATTATGTAATACAAAGTGTATGAAACAAACAAACAAAACATTTCTCCCCAACACCCCCTTAATCATAATTTTCAAAACACTATCTATACAATACAATAATACTTCCATTTGGGGAAATTTCATATTTCATAACTAAACTGTATTTTATCTACAGTATTGATTTTATTAGTGGTGAGAATTTTAAACATTTTAACACATCCCAGTTCTGTGACTTTAATGCATGACCTATTGCCACCATGTTGACTATCCCCAGTATCACATATATTCTGTTTCCTTCGCCCACTCCAACTCCTCATTGTAAAATAAATTTTAAAATGCCAGCCATTGCTACAAAGGAAATATTTTCACCTCCAAATAACTTACAAAGAAGGTAGAATCAAAACTGCTCAATTTCCATGCAAAGTTGCTGCAATTGGCTTCATTTACATAAGAGCCTCTTGTGGCGCAGAGTGGTAAGGCAGTGACATGCACTCTGAAGCTCTGACCATGAGGCTGGGAGTTCGATCCCAGCAGCCAGCTCAAGGTTGACTCAGCCTTCCATCCTTCCGAGGTCGGTAAAATGAGTACCCAGCTTGCTGGGGGGTAAACGGTAATAACCGGGGAAGGCACTAGCAAACCACCCCGTATTGAGTCTGCCATGAAAACCCTGGAGGGCGTCACCCCAAGGGTGGAGACATGACCCAGTGCTTGCACAGGGGATACCTTTACCTTTACCTTTTACATAATGTGGTCATTTCGCGTGACATCCTAAATCTAAGCAATCCCTAACACTTTGTGTCACTTAAGTTTCTTACCAGGACTGTGTCTTTTGAAAGACTTGAAGCAGAAGATGGGTGCCATCTTGTTTTTGGTACTGACCCACACTGGTTTACTTTTGTTTTATTGTTGACTAGCTTTGAAAGCCCCCCCCCCCCCCCCCCGTGGCTACTTCCCCCTAGCACGCCAAGCGCCTTTAAGAGGAACCGGGTGTGCTCGGCAGGCCGCAGGGAAGCCATCCCCGGCCCCCTCCCCCGACATGCCCACAGCTTCCCCGCAGCCTGCCCGAGCCCAGGCACATGGCCTCCTTACCGGAGGGCCCATGATCCGCATGCTGCCTGGGTGGTGTGGCTGTCCCAATGCGAAAGCGCCCAGCTTTGCTAGCTGCATTCCAATTGGGTCATGCACTCGGCTCCTGGAGGCAGTGCTCCAGGGGTTGGCCCAATCTGGATGTACCCAGCTTTGCTGGGTGCATCCAGATTAGCCCGCTGACCTGGACACCCCCGGACACCACTCAGACACCATCCGGACAGGGTAGCTGTCCAGGGCCACACAGGGCCACCTATGCAGCCCTTTTAACTTTATTTAAGGGCCAGTGGTTAAGATTAATAATGGAGATGTGCATAAGTAGGTGATCAGTTGCAATTTCACTGTGAACCCAACTTTGAAGGATGTAAATCATGTGTCAGTTCTTCTAGCGGTGAGATTTTTTAAAAGCACGTCTCCTTCTAATACAAGTCTCCCTTGATCTACATGTGCAGCAGAAGGAGGGGAGAATGAACTGGTAGAGTGTCAAGGAGGCTGACTAGACAGTGACAACACTATTTTGTGATACACAGACCAATTATGCCACCGGGCCGCCGCCAATTCCTATTGGTGGGCAGCATGCCCTGCCACTTCCTGAGTGTGCACAGGGGAAGGAATCCTCTGGTGCACATGGTCTGCCCTGGAGCTGTACATGTGCATGCACAACTCCAGGGTGGGTGAGGTCTGCTACATCTCGTTGCAGCAGCAGGGAGGGTGGGAGGCATGGTGGTCCGACCACACAGTGGTGGGAGAGTGGCATGCTGCTATCCCACCATTGTATGGGTGGTGGTGGTGAAAACACCCCTTTCAGCTCTGCAGGGATGCAAAGCTGGATGGGGCATTTAGTGTCCCTGCAGGGACACTGTGCTTTCCTTTAGTGTCCCTGCAGGCCCATGCTTCCCTTACACACGAGACTGGCCTGGCTGGGCCTCTGATGGAAATATGGAAAAATATGCGTTTCCTTGCCGCAGACCATCAGAGGCCCTGAGGTAGGCCAGGACTGGGAGGGGGCCTGGATGGCACTGAAGTCATGCCAGCATTGGCCCACTTTTCCCAGCTAGTCCATAACTGGTCACAAAGAAACAAAGAACTACCCCTTTCCCTGGAAGAAAAATAGCACAGGAAGGAGTGGGCTGTTCTAGAGCCTTTCTCTGATATGATTCTGGCAGAGAATTTGTGGCGAGCATTAAAATATTCTACACGTGTTGACTGAAGTCCACTTCTTTCTCCTATACATAGAATGGAAGACTTGAGTTCTCAACCTCTAGAGCACCACCTAGACTGCATTACCAGACTTTGTATTTGATTGTTCAGGTGTGAGTAAGATATGTCTGCGCTTTGATGTTGTCCCCCAATTCCAAACATTTGATTTTTCCTTACTGAAATGAGTGGTATTCACTAAAGTAGATCAATTATTTCCTTATGGAGAATCTGGAATTAGTGATGGGGGAAAGTTTTACATCTTCTCAGTTATGTCATAATTTCCAGCATTGCACAGGGGAAAATGCAAGCATATCTTGTAATAACATCCTTATTTTTACAGATAGTTGCCTAATGCTCCCTTTCACAATGCTTTGCTTTCCTGTAACCTATCTCGTCCTCTTTTGGAAGATAGTAAGGTGCTAGTCCTTTAAAGATACACTGGAATAATACAAACATCCTCACAGTCTGTTATTGTAGCTCACAACAAATCTTTGTCGCTCAGAACAAATCTTTGGCATGAGCACTGGTAGTTTATGAGACCTTTGTAGACATGTGTTGACATACATTCCCACCAGATGCATCTAAGTCTAAGATTCACTCTGCCAGAGAACCAGGGAAGGGGACTGACATCTTTAAAAAGCTGCTCAGGCAAATGAATTTTTAATAAGATTCTCAAAAAACAGAAACAGGAACAATGATTTCTCAGGGGCAAAGACCAGAACATTGGAACTGCCCCATGTTCACCAGGACAACTGGAAAAGATGATAAATTCCAGGTTGCAACTTGTTCACAATCATCCCACAGCGTTCAAGAGGAGTCCTTTAAAAGTCAGCCACCTCTCCTGTTTATTTATGGAATCTGTACTGCATTGCATTATACCTTGCAATCCACTTTCGGTATTGTTTATAGTGTACCTTTGCCTGAGTACATTGTCCACATCCTTTTCTAATTCTGTAGTCCTTGTCATACTGTTCCTTGGTTATCTTATGCTGCCTGATTGCACTACTTTATATCCTCTTAAAATATTATTCAGAAATACATAAATAAAGTAAACAAAGAAATAGATCGCCAAACTTTCCCAAGGTGCACTGCTTGTTCTTCAGTCCTATTAACACTTATCTGAGAGTAAGCCCCAGTGAGGATAGTGGAATTTGCATTTCAGTATAGGTAAGTATCTTCATAGTGCCTGGTTTAAGAGGCTTTGAATTTCATGGCTCAAGCCTTCCATCCCTGTCCTGAGAGATGAAGAGAGGGAAAAAAAAAACAGCTTTCTCAATCACAGGGTTTCATGGGTTTCTCAATGGTAAAAAAGCTGATAAAAGCTGCTTTATAAACTGCTTTATTAATGTGGGACTAAGATAATTTTATTTTCCTGGACTCCAAGATCACTGCAGATAGGGACTGCAGCAACTGGGGAGGAAAGTTATGGCAAATCTAAACAGCATCCTAAAAAGAAGAGACATCACTTTGCCAACAAAAGTGCGTATAGTCAAGGCTATGGTCTTCCCAGTTGCAATGTATGGCTGTGAAAGTTGGACCATAAGGAAGGCAGAGCGTCAAAGAATTGAGGCTTTTGAACTCTGGTGCTGGAGAAGACTCTTGCAAGTCCCTTGGACTGCAAGGCGAACAAACCAGTCAGTCCTAGTGGAGATCAGCCCTGACTGCTCCTTAGAAGGCCAGATCCTGAAGATAAAACTGAAATACTTTGGCCACCTCATGAGAAGGAAGGACTCCCTGGAGAAGAGCCTAATGCTGGGAGTGATCGAGGGCAAAAGAAGAAGGGGATGACAGAGAATGAGGTGGCTGGATGGAGTCACTGAAGCTTAAATGGACTCTGTGGAATGGGACAGGAAAGCCTGGAGGATCATTGCCCATGGGGTCACGATGGGTCGGACATGACTTTGCACCTAACAACAACAAAAGATAAAACTAACAGGAGGTTGAGGAGGTGTAGGAATTCTTTGAAAGAAGAAAATTCAGCAATGCTAGTTCAACTTGAGTTGAATGTTTAACATAGGGAATAATTTGTTTGGTTTTTTAAAAATACTTGATAAATAATTGCCTGAAATCTTGCATGCTATTTTGTGTCATAAATTTGACATGCCAGCCTTTTCCTCTCAGTGGTGGTAGGGAGAAATAACCATAGATGTTCCAATGCACTCTGCTAATTTCAAGGGTTATATACTTATCTGTTTAATATTAGTGCATGTGTTTTAATGTATACACAAGACACACTATAGTCATTTGGCTCTTTGGGTTGAAGATAATTGTAAATAATTGCAAATGTTGCCTCTATATCAGCTTCAGAGGCAGATACTGTTTTAGAGTATCAAGTGCGAATTTTTTCTAGCTAAAAAGATCTTATAGGAGGTTTCCTTTTTTAGCTGAAGGGAAGGTGAAAAGAAAGTTAACAGCAAAATTATGCTGATTAATACAAAATTAACCCATCATGATAAATACAGTGAGGTCAGATTGATTAATTAAAAACTCTTGATGGGCTGAGTTCTAAAAAAGGGACAAGAGACAAAAGAAGAATGGTGTTCCACCCTTCATCCTGGGTGGCGAGGGGGCGATTCAGTTTGCAGTCATATCCACTAGCAGCTGTAGTTGAGTAAAGGAAGGTTTTCAATATACCCTATTTGCTGGCGTATAAGACTACTTTCCCTCCCTGAAAAACATGTCTCCAAGTGGGGGGGGGGTCGTCCTATACGCCAGGTGCACTTCAGTTGGGATAAACATAGCTGGGATAAACATAGTGGCCTCCCGATGCCCGCCCGGTGCCCATAGTGGCCTCTCGAGGCCCACCCACCTCATTCTACATACCATCCAGTATCGCGCGGTATCCAGCACTGCCACGGCGGGTCATCAGCGTGGCTGCGGCGAGCATCAGCAGCGAGACAGGGGTGCCAGCCTTTTTGGCGTGACCGGCCCGTTCTGCTCGACGGGAAGCAGCGGTACTCCGGCCCGCCCCTTGTCTATGCAGAGCTCGCACATGCGCACTTGCGCACTAGTGCCGGTCACAGGGAGATGCAGGGGCAGTCACGCTGCGGCCGTACAATGGTGACAAACTCTATATTTTGAGTGGAAATGTTGGGGGGTCGTCTTATACGCCCAGTCGTTTTATACGCCGGCAAATACGGTAATTCATTACAAATAGAGATTGATCTGAAGAAGTATGCATGCACATGAAAGTTGATATCCACAACTGAATGTTCTTGTTCTTAAAGGTACCCCTGGCCTCAAACTTTGTTCTGTTCCTTCTTCTAGTTTCACCTCGAGAAAGAAACCAAAACGAGGCATCATAATGGCATCCAGTTTACAATCTGGGAAGTGAAAACCATTTTAAAACACTTTCAATAAAGAAATATATTTTAATGGATTAAAGAAGATGTCTTACCCTTTTAAAATTGTTACAATCAGTGTAAAATCAGCTGTAAAGCAACATGTTACAAATGTAGAAGAATCACATGAATCACATTTTTACAAAAACAACTTGAGGAAGAATGAAACCTGGGGAAAAACAGACAACTAGAAAATTACATTTTGGGTCATCCCTGATGTTTAGGTGTCATGTAATCTGGCTTCACTTTAAATAGGCATTTTTATTCTTTTTAATTGCAAAAAAAAAAAGTCACTAATTTCTCCCTTAGCTTACACATGCTAATTGCTCTGTCCATGAACATTCTTTGATTTCTTTTATGAGAAAATCTGGCAGTTTTGTCAGCCACTCAATGCCTGAGAATGATACCAAGTCACAGACTACAGAACATTTTAATTTTGCTTGGAACACTTCCTGGGGTACAAGGGGAAGCTGGGCAAAATCCTGCCTTTTCCTTGCCTATCCTTGCCAACCGGCTCATAGCCCACATCCATTGAGCCACTGC
Source organism: Paroedura picta (assembly GCF_049243985.1). Taxonomy (NCBI): domain Eukaryota; kingdom Metazoa; phylum Chordata; class Lepidosauria; order Squamata; family Gekkonidae; genus Paroedura; species Paroedura picta. Next base: position 26,462,393 of record NC_135376.1, on the reverse strand, counting down.
AATGCATTATGGATGCCTTCCATTCTGCCACAACTTATTTCACAACCACATGGACTTACAGTGCTGCTGAATAAATTATGAATTACACATCATAGCTGGTTCTAAAATAAACTTTTTTTGCTGTATTGATTGAATAAATGCTGCTTTTTTTGACAAAAGGGAATTACATACTGCACAAATCTTTCAAAAAGCCAACATTTCTGAGTAAATAATTTGTATTTCAATAGGGTTGGGATGATGTCTACTGATATATTACATTTTGTCATGGTGTGTGTAATCTTCCGTTCCCTAGCTATGATGTCCTGGGTTGCACTGCTCCTCTCCAAGACAGATAAGCTGATGAAGTTGTTCTTAAATTGTTGACACTCGCTTAGATACTGTTAGCAGATTATAATGAATGAGCAGAGCGGGCAGAGGGTTAGAGTTATAAAAAACCCATTATTCTCTAGGCATCTCCTGCAGAAAAACTGAGATAATTCTGGCAAGAGTCTTTAACCTGCCTCCAAAATGTTAGCTTAATTATATTAACCCTACCTCAGTAATTACAGGTAGAAGCTCTTAAAATATGGGCATTCTAAAAAAGAAATGGAAATCATGCTTTCAGGCTCTAACTGTTCCTAATTAGAAGGGACATTGGGGTTTATTGAGAAGCACTCTTTGTTAAAAGGCTATAAAATAATTTGGTGGTACCCATTACTCGTGGAGTTATGGCTTTTAGCCAGCAGAAGGCTCTCTTTGAAAGGTCTTTGATATGCACATTGAGTGTTCAGGTATGGTTTCAAAAGAGGACCAAAAAGAACTTTGTCTAGGCCATCACTCAGCAAAGAAGTATGAAAAATATATAATGTTACAATAAAGTCCTTGTCCAGATCATAACACAAGAAATACAGCTAGAGAGAGCCAGCATGGTGTAGTGGCTAAGAGTAGGAGCATCTAATCTGGAGAACTGGGTTTGATCCACCACTCCTCTACATGCAGCAAGCTGGGTGACCTTGGGCTAGACACAGTTCCCTTAGAGCTCTCTCAGTTCCACCTACCTTCCTCTCTTCTTCTTCTTAGTTGAATAATCATTTTTCACTTTCAGCACAGTGTATTTGTTGAGATCACAACAGATTTTCTCCAACTGTGGGCAAAGAAAGAAAAACATGATGCACGTAGCTGACTTTTTAAATTGAGGTGCCTTTTTATTTGTGGCGAATGACTTATTTTCCATAAACGAAAGTTGCCATTTGACACAGCAACAGAGCTGGTTGGTGGTGTGTGACATTTCAGTTTGTACTTACGACTAATGAATCAAACAGTAGGTTAGATCCAGTGATCCATCAGCAGAAAGTGCTGATGGCCTGGGGTCACACAGCACCAGCCATGGGAATCCAAAGGCTGCAGTGAAAAGGGGGAAATGAGATGAAATCACACTTCTTGCTTGTTCCATTGGTGTAGCTCCAGTGGATGGAAGAGTGTAAAAAGGGAAGTTTCTCATCCTTCTCCCCCCTGATGGAGCCTCCCCTCCCCTTCTCTTGATTCACATGCCACATGGATCTTGTGATTCTGGAAATGATCTAGTCAGCTAAGCAAGTAGGAACCCGGGTAAGTTCTGTGATCCAACCTAATCCTCCTCAATGGATAAATCTGAACATACCATGACCCTATATGAACTTGGTTTTCTTTGTTAGACTGAAATACTAAGCCATATGGACCAGTTCTGGTTGGCAACAGTTTTTCAAGGCAACATTCTTTCTTAGCCTGCTGCCTAAGATCCTTTCACTGGAGATACTCAGATTTGAATTTTGGATCCTTTGAATGTGCTGTGGTTTGGAACTGTGGTGCTGTCCCATAACTGAGAATCCCCATGCCAATTTGCACATGTATTTCCAACTGAATGTACAGTTTCCTTGCATTGGTGTGACTTTGAGATGATCTAAGATGATATGAAAGTTGTAGGTGTCATTGATGGATATGTAAATACACAAGTAATCAGGTACAAGTGGCCATCAAAAGACATTCAAGTCCTGCTCTTTGGCCACTGGAAATACTGCTTGACCCTTCTGTTTTCTGCGATTTCTCCAAGCATTCCCCATGTTTTTCCAAGCCTTCACTTTCCTGCAAGTATTATTTTTTATTTATTTTTATTTTTATTTATTATATTTATATACCACCCTCCCTGGAGGCTCAGGGTGGTTTACATCGAACTTATGAACCATACATGAAACAATCTGCATTAATAACCATACAATAATATTAATAACAGTGGTTGTAACAGTATAACAATATAATATAACAGTACAACAATGCAACAGTGCAATAGCACAACAGGTCCAGAGCGCTCTGGTGGAGTTCGGGGGGGGGGCAGCAGGGGCCCTCTTCATTCGCTGTTGGTTATGCCTGGGTGTAAACTGCACGGAGCTTTTATTCCAACCCCAGATCGATTCAGTCCCTGCCCTCTACACAGAATGTGATTTCCGTTTGGATTTTGGGTGATTTAAAATTTCCTTCTGCAGCAAGAAGGATTGATCTGGAGTGACCCTACCTTTATTGTGCAATATCTCAGACTGCTTTTAATCCTGAATATATTCAGAAAATTGTATTGTTTTGAATCTGGGCTCTCCTCCATGGTAGAGGACCCGTGATTGGCTACAGGTGGTCATGTGACAAGCCTGCCTTAAAGGAAAAGCCCCTAAGTTGTCTCAACTTCTGTCGGCCTTGGATTTTTTTTGTGTGCCTTCTTTGCTCCCCCCCCCTTCAAGAAAAGAAAGGATTTTTTCCTCCCTCCTCTGACTTCTTGGATCCTATCCCTCCCCTTCAAGAAAACAAAGAAAGAGTCTCCATTTGCCCCCCCTTCTGAGCCTCCCTAACCACGTGTAGAAGACTTTCCTGTTTCAATGTGGAGGGGGGGGGGGAAAGAGGAAGACCCGAGTTCAAAGCGATCTGAATTCAACAGGATTGACAATGGAATAAAAAAAGTAAGTGCAGACTCTGCCTAGGTCTCAACCAAATGCCTGGCAGAAGAGCTCCTTTTTACAGGCCCTGCGAAACTGTTTAAGCTCCGTCAGGGCCCTGATCTCCTCTGGGAGCTCATTCCACCAGGTGGGGTCCAGGACAGAGAATGCTTTGGCCTTGGTTGAGGCCAGGCGGACTTCTTTAGGGCCAGGGACCATTAGTCAGTTGGTGGCGGTGGAGTGCAGAGCTCTTTTCGGGGCATAGGCAGGGAGGCGGTCCCCCAGGTACACTGGGCCCTGACTGCGAATGGCCTTGAAGGTAATTATCAGAACCTAGGTTTCTGGCGGAGTGAGCCGTAGAATGCTGTACACCATCTAGGACAGGCAGGCGCGCTTCCTCACATGGGCCCTTCGTACCCAGTCACAGGACCTCCGTCTTTGAGGGATTGAGCTTCAAGCGACTCTGTTTCAGCCATTTCGTCACTGCTTCCAGGCAGCTGGCTAATGCTTCTGGGGGAGAGTCAGGGTGTTGTCTGCATATTGATGACAACCCAGCCCAAACATCTGTACCAGTTGTGCAAGAGGGCGCATAAAGATGTTGAATAGGATAGGAGAGAGGACCACTCCCTGTGGGACTCCACAAGCGGTCTGATGTTCTTTCTCCTATTCCTACCCTCTGTCCACGATCCTGGAGGAAGGAGATCAGCCATTGGAGGGCTGTCCCTCTTATTCCAGCATCAATGAGGCGGCGAGCTAGTAGCTCATGGTCGACTGTGTCGAACGCTGCTGAGAGGTCTAGTAATGACCAAACACTGCCAAAATCCAGTAAAAGGTAAGAATAAAAGAGATATACCCTGACTCCAGGCTTTGATTTTATTATAAACCCAAGGGCCAGGTGTTTCACTTGTCTTTTAAAATTAAAAGCAGATAATTACTTAAAATTCAAAGACACATAGGAGATGTGGTATTTTGTCAATAACTCATTAATGTGAAACAAATTGGTGAAGTGATTATCAAAGGATGTCCAAGCAATTACCTGGAACATGGGAAGAAATGTATTGCAGAAGTGATACTCACCGGGGAATTCCAGTATTTGCCTCGAAATTTCAACTGGACTCCCATCAGAAATGGAGGGGGGAGTTCATTTAGTGTTAAGCTTTATCACCTGAACTCACATGCTGAACAACATCTGTTGGTATGTTTTTGGTGGGCAGGTGAGGAAAAATGAGGATTAAAATACCAGGGATGTGCAGAGGGTCATTCTGGACTGACCAGTCAGTATTGAAATAGCAGTGCTGTAATAACTTTTTAATATTAAGATATCAATTTCCTTTTTTTGGGGGGGGGAAATCTAACAGAAGCTCAAGAGGAGGCCTAGAGAAGCCCCACCTCAATTTCAGAGTTTTTGCACTGATGCAGGAGAACAAACAGAAGTTATTTTTACGGGTGATGTTGGAGGAGAGTTTATTAGGATGATGAATTCAGTGGCCAGTCCAGTAGCTTCATAAAATTGTCTGTGCAGAATTGTGTAATATGGAATGCCCTGATGATATACTACTGAAAGTTAGAAGTCTATTTCTCTCCATTTGTTAATCATTATCACACATTGCAGCTAACTTCATGTCAATAGTCGTCAGATAACTTCATGTCAATACCATCTCCTGTTCTTCTGCTAATTACAGATGTGTCCAGAAATGATCTTGAGATTGTTCTGGGCCACGAGGACTGTGTAGGAATTTTTGTTTGTTTCTTTTCTATTTGGGTTTCTGCAGAAAGCACAAATGAATGATAATGCATGCTTAACACTAAACCAATGAACAGCAGTCCCTTTGGGGAAAAGGCACTCATGCTTAGGATATTATACAGTATAATAGAAAGGGTCATCCTTCTCAGCATGTTTTCTAGTTACTTAGGTAAGGTTTTTTCCCCCCTGTGCTAGCAAAGATTGACACAATCCCTTTAATTCTCCCGAGAGCAATCAGTCAGTTTGAAATCATCCAGCATCTCCTTGAAACTGCTTTTAAAATTGGCTTGTGGAATAATTTAATGGTAGCAAGAGTGAATACCTGGGTAGAATTGGGAGGGAGCATGTCAGAAATGGGATGAAAACTTTATAAGCTACAAGCCTGCATTATTTGAATTGCATTCATGGGCCAAATTGAAATACCTTATCTTTCTTAGATTTCTCAGCTTTAAGGTTTAGCATTCTTGTAATCCCCCCCCCACAGTATATAAAAATACTGCTGCAGTAATAAAATCTTTCTTCATACATTTGGTTGCATTCAATTTAATTTTTTCGCTAGGGCCCTTACTTTTTATCTGACGTCCAAGGAAAGCTTATACAGTCATGTTGGAAAGGTTAGCCTAAAGCAGACAGTTTGCGTGTGTTTTTTTTAATAAGAATTACAGAGTTGAGATAATGCAGTTTTGATTCTTCCCAGAGGACTGAATTTGTGTCAGTATTCTTAATATAATCCTGGTTCATTCATGAGGAATATTTCCATCTCACCAACAATTAGACATTGCTGGCAAGTTAGGGGAACTAGTAGCAGCAGTAATCAAACATATATGGATTAATTATTGAGATAACAAAGTCATGCCAATTAAATGTGCCTGTATGCATGCGCCAACTGGCGTGGCGCTGGCTGTCTTGAGCTGGAATGGCTGCCAAAGTGGCCGAAGCATACCAAAGCATGTTGAAGCACATACGCCTACCACCAATCCCTTCACAGTGGTCATTTTGGGGATTCAAACTCTCCCCCCAAGTCCCAGAATTATTTTATATATATATATACTTACACATTGCCACGGGGACATGCCACAACAGAAAAACATTAAAAAAAAACTTACACTTCCACATTGCTATGGGATCATGCCACAACAATAAAACATTTCTCTAGGTCTCTTTTTGTAATGCTTTGCTTAATGGTGTGTCTTTATGTTTGGGTAGATTTGTGATAGGCTGGCCATGGTAATTGGACGCTGATGCTTTTTTGTTCTATGGGTTGTTGGCAACATCATGTAGAAGTAGATTAAAACACGCAAACAACGAGAGGCTGGCCAGGGGGAAATTCCTTATGTGGAAATGGTCCCTGAATTGGACCACTTTCTCTGCCATTTGCTTTGATGTGGCAAAAGCTCTTTCATCCGTTCTGAACATTCATTGTAAAATCAGTAAGGTTGCTGCTGTTGTCAAAGCATGCTTTTATGACCACGTTCATATGCTTGTTTCATGGTATGATTGCCATAAAAATTAATTGCTGAAGGCTTTTGAAGTACTGTGCAATAAAGACACCTCATGAATAACCTAGATTGCAGTGTAACATTCTATACTAAGAAATATACTGACAGAAAAGTAGTCACACAATCTAGGTAATTATTGCTCACCTGTTTGATGGTTGTGGTTGTGGTATGCAGAGGCAGATGTGGTTTGTTTGTTTTTTTCATATTCCAATGCCAATGTTTTGATCAGGCCTAAAAATGAGCCTTCTGTCTTCAGAGTCCCAGATCCTAGCCTGGAGGTCTGAGAAGGTTACAAGTGGTCCTGTCCTTGAATCTTCTGACAGAAAGAAAGGCCCAAATATAGAACACTCAGCAAGTTCAAATCCAACATTTGTCAAATGAAGAGTACCTTGAGGGGCTGTCTTTCTGAAATAATTGCTGATCTGTGTGAATAGCCAAGGCTGTCAGGGGCTGTGAGGCTGCTATTAATATCCAACGGACTGCTCATAAATGTACAAATTTGATAGCTCAGACTGTATTCTTTTGGCTACCTTCAACATATTTCAGGTTCACAAAGTCAATCAGGAATACGCAAACTCCTCCCTGATGGCCCTTCATTAGAGATTATCATCTTGATACATTGTCTGTTCTGTGTGTGAAATCCCTTTACAAATTCCGTAACTGTAAGACATATTATGCCATAACTTTAGGAGTCGCATTGCAAAGGAGGGTTTTATGGAAGGGTTTCCCTATGCAGTAATTATGAGACTATATTGCAGAAGTGAAATATGGTATTTTGAGATGCCATGTGAAAAACCCAAGGAATCTTTGAATTCAGCTGACATTAACATTTATGTCGGGGCTGGGGGAAAACTGGAGAATCACATGTCCAACGTTCCCCACCCCCCTCTACATTTCTCAGAATTCAAACTTTATTGAGAGGCCAAGTATTTACTACTTGACAAAATAATCTGGAATTAAGAGAAGAAACACTGTCATGAATAAGCAAAATCAATATGTATTAGCCATAGCATTCCCACCTTCCAGTTGGGGGCTGGAGATCTCTAGGAACTACAACTCATTTCCAAACAACAGAAATCAGTTCCTTTGGAGAAAATAGCTGCTTTAAGGAGTGGTCTCTGTCATTATATGCCACTGATGTCCCTCTCCTTATTTCATTATTTCGGACTATGTTTGTAATTAATCTCATGGACACAAACAAACAAAAACATATCCAGGATTTCATTTCAATCACAATGCAGTATGCCTCACACCATGATCAAAGATGCTTGCAATAGCCCCATTCACCTAAAAAGTGACGTGGTATGATCTCTTTAATACACATCATAGATTTTTGTAGAGCCCTCTGGATCCACACATTTCTAGGGTCACATCTAGTGGGTTTGAAATACATGGGTTTTTCTACTTCTTAATAAAGATTGGTGTAAAGCACAGATATATTTAGGGTACATTCTGGCCTGGGCAACATAAAAGATCAGGCCTGGTTAAGTGAGGTTACGTTCATATTATGGTGTTATGGAGTGTGACTATCTGGCAGCTGTAACTTCAAATCATCCATAACACATGAGGCATATCCCTTGTGGCTATCTCACTGAACGGTAATTTGAACTGAATAAATAAATCATACATGTGTATTCCGCAAGCTTATTCCTAGGGTTATGCCTTATCCCAAGCTTGTGCTTTCGCCCATTTAATTAATTCTGGAATAAAATGTCAGTAAGGTAATATCATAATTGCATAAAGCCTTCCAGACAACACTTTCATATACATCTCTAAAGCTCCATACATTTCGACCTTTAGCCTGCTTTTTATATGGAAACTCACTTTATGCAGTGTGCATACTGGGTGGTAAAAACAACTGTTTTGTTAAAGATGGCGAGTATTTGTGGTTAGAATGTTTAGCTAGTAATTTTCTGCAAGCAATCCATAAATTACTTGGGGTAGTAAGGCAATATTATGATTAAATGTTATAAGAAGTGAAAATGAGCCAGTGTGGATAAGAAAATAAAACTGGGTACAGTGGAATTTCCCATTTTTTGTTCAAGGCCTCCAAGAGAGACACAATACTGGTAAGAAATGTGCGTTCATTCATGGTAGCTTTTAAAAACAATGTAAAACACAATTACATCTACTGGCTGAATCACATGATTCTGCAGTACCCGACTACTAGAAGATCCTACCTGAGGTTTGTGAGGGTTACTGCCCCATTCGAATCCTTCTTTCAGTCATTTTGGTTAGTCTCTGTTCTCTGCTGAGTGGCTGCTTCTCTCATGGCACTCAAAATAAAAATGGTTAATTAGCAGCAACTAAGGTGGAGGAAGGATTAGACACTTAAAAACAACTTTGTATTAAGCTGTCACTGATCTTTTATTCTTTTTTATTCTTCAACAGTCGTTATTTAGTAATCATATTACTATGACAGTAGGCAATTTATATTTTATGCATGGTGATTTTGGTGTGCTACAAGGGGGAAAAAAAGCACTTAACCTCCACCCCCACCTCCCACAAGAGCTGATAATTAACCATTTATTCATGAGAGCCAGGAGAGAAACAGCCAGCCTGCAGAGAACAGGAGGCCACTAATTATACGATAAACAAAGGAAAGAAAAGGAGAAAAAAATCAGGCCCAGCGTAATGTTTGCCGAAGGAGATTTACCTTCTTGTAGGAGCTTGCTGGGGAAGGGGGCATTTTGAAAAGGAAAATACATTATATTTAATGTTTTATACAGCCTTGTTTTAATTCTGCTTTATAAATTCAAATTTTAAAAAAATCAAAATTACACCATGAATATGGACAAAGTGGTAGATAAACATTGCTTCTGCTGTTTTACCATAGCATTTTGGAGAATGTCTAGAGTAGGGGAAGTCAACCTGCGGTCCTCCAGATATCCATGGACTCCAATTCCCATGAGCCCCTGCCAGCATTTGCTGGCAGGGGCTCATGGGAATTGGAGTCCATGGACATCTGGAGGACCACAGGTTGACTACCCCTGGTCTAGAGCATTGTTTCCTCACTTCCGGCCAAGATCAGGAAGTGATATCTCTCATCACAAAGTGAGGACCTCGCATGTTGGACCTTCTGTCAGATCAGCACTCTCAAATATCCAGGGGGGTATAAGATATAAGCTGGCTGGGGATTCTCCTAAATAACAACACCTTGCAGGACCAGAACTAGCTATACCTGATCAAATAAGTTTAACCCCTCTGTAATATCGTACAATATATATATATATTTATGTGTGTGCATTGTCTGTTTACCTCTTATGAAGATCTGTTAGATCAAAATGTGTTAGGGTCTGCTCCTAACAACTTGGCAATACTGGTGTACTTACCCAGATATTTCATGTGTGCTGACAGATATTTTAAATGGTTTTAAATATATAAGCTCCAACAAAATGTTTCTATTTTTATCATTGTTTTCATCCCTAACCCTTTTTGGTTCTCCACAGGGCAAGATGCCTGGCTCTTGCCTGTTTGACTCATGCCTCAGTGTGAGCCTCTGTCTAAATAGTGCATCCCAGTGAAAACATCTAAGGAGTCCCAGTGTTTCAGCAGCTAAAGGGCCAGACAATAAAAAATCAGGTAGCAAACTGCTAGGGGCTTCTAACACTGCTCTCATGCAATCATAGAAGTCAGAGGTAAAATATGAAATGCATTTAAAAAAATTCCCGAAGACTTACCGGAGGGGCAGTTGCTGCCGTGGAGAGGAGAGCGACAGAGGTCACTGCCCCGAGAACGCAAACCCCACCCTCTCTCCCATTGTTAAAAAATGATTAAAGGTTTTGTTGTATGTTGTGTTTCTACTACTCTGAATTGTCACAGCTGGCAGAATTGGAACAGGGGAAGGGTCAATTTCAGGGTGGCCAAGCTTGCGGGCTGGCCTCCCCTAGGTGGGGGTCCCCTTAAGGGACCATGTGGATGCAGAGTCTGATTGAAGGCTTACATTTCTGGGAGGCAGGAAAACCCAACAGAGGCGGAGACGCAGTAGGGTCACTCCACATTGCCTAATTCAGTTCCTTCATCCTGCCATTACATCCAGGTGGATGGAGACTTTTAGCCAAAGTGACCCATTGAAGGGAGGGCTATGACAGGCTGCCTTGTGGTCGGTTGACCACAAGAGAGCCGGACCTCTTCCCCATGCTAGCCAATGCTCATATTGTTATTAAAGGCTGTGGCTAAATTTGAATGCCAAGTAGTTTGTCAGTGTCTTCATTGAGCAATCCTATTCCCCTACAAAGCAATAACTTTTCAGTGTTCCTCACTGACTCGCAGGTGAGAGTTCCCTTCATCTTCCATACTTATTCTGTATGGAAGTTGACAATGACAGCAAGAGGTTATTTGTATTATTCAAAAGTATCTTTCAAGGTCCTCTCCCCATTATCATGGAAAACACACCCGTTGATTTTTATTTATCCCTGTTCTATTTTGAGCATATGGACATTTGAAGCTTTCATTTAGTGTTTTGGATCACCAGTCCATTTAGTCAAGAAGCTGCCTTTTACCGAGTGAGATTATTTGTCCATCAAGGTCTACTCTGTCAGACATTAACTCTCCAGGGTCTCTGGCAGAGGTCTTTTATATCACCTACTACCTGATCCCAGATGCCAGGAACCGAACCTTGGACCTTATGCATGTAAAGTAGATTCTGTACCAGTGAACCTGGCCCCACCTAACATTGCCACTCCAACATTGTTACTCACAGGAGCACTTTCAAAACCTGAAAATATTTATAATGCATAGAGAAAAACACAACCAATTCATCCCCACTTAAAAATTCAAGATAAAAATGAAACCATGCACATACACAATTTTTTTTTGTTTTGCTTGTTATTTTAGTAAGGCCAACCAAGATGGGGAAAGAAACAAGACAAGATGAACACAGAATGTCATACAGAGTCATTCTCCAGAAGATGTTGTCTTCATACAGTAGGAACTTTAGCACAAAACTGTCTCCTTCACAGTTTCACAACACATATCAGTAGAACTGCAGGTATATGTCACTGTGCCACAGTCTTGACAGTTCAAAAACTCCAAAGTAAAAATTCCAAATATGATCATGGGAGGGGGGGAGTCCCTTTACATCTTTAGTACTTCTCCCTTAAATATTGACTTGTTGCAATTTAAATTCCAGAGGCCAAGATACACATTTGGGACACAAATAAGAACTTACAGTGATGTGCCTTGAGAGTTACATGGTTGTCTTTCAGCAAATAAAATGCTTTTTATTGTTATCATTTACAATTCTACAATAAAGTGCAGCTCCCTTCAACAACAGTGGAACATAAATAAAAGATACTATCTCATGAAGTTGACTAAAGACATTTATTTGTTGGATTATCTATGGGAGTTTAGGTCACATTTGTTTTCATTCTTTCTTGGTTTTTAGCTCTTATGTGTTTTAACATGGCAAAGACTGCCTTGGGACTACAAATATGGGCTGATCTAGGTCATGCCAATCAATTGCTTTTTTGTTTAGCAAACACATAAGTTGTAACTTATATTTGAAATTAGCAAAAAAATTTGGTTTCAGACAACAAGTATGATCATATACTTTAAGGAAACTATTTCTGTAATTTAAAACACCAGCATTTATATTGTGATCAGCTAAGGAATGTTGGGTAAGGAAGTGAATGGATACCTTATTTACATTTCTCTGCCATTATGGCAGCTCACCCAATCATTTCTTTTCCTTATAGTTCCTTGGCTCATCACAATAAGATGCTGCCATTGGCTTACAACGGAGGAAGTAGGCAGTAGACTTTAGGGAATAGACCAGACTTTCTCAATTTTTTTTTTTACCATTGAGAAACCCCTGAAACATTCTTCAGGCTTCGAGAAACCCCAGAAGTGGCCTGATGGTGCAGAATATGGTTGGGAAGCATAGCTGTGTATGTGCCAACTTGGGTCTCCTCCCCTTCCCACCCCCTTTAGGCTCATCATTGGCCATTCTGGGAGGGGTAGGTGGGTCAACATGACCATATATGATCATGTCACCAAATAAATGTTTAACATTTTTAAAAATATATATTTTAAAAAATAATTAACTTCCACTCATTCAGGAAACTCTTCCATGGCTATCAAGAAACCCTAGTTGAGAAAACCTGGAATAGACAGAAGGTGTTAGGAAGGGAGTGGTTAAGGGCCTAAGGAAGAAGTTATAGGAAGCATGTCAGATTAAAAAAGAAGAGGAGTCTATTAGAAGAAGACAAATTGGAAAGGGAGTTGGTATTGGCATTTACTTTATTTACTTTATTGCCTCTGACATAGTATGTATCCTACCATGCCACTGAGCAAAATTTGAAGTTGGGTACATGCCAGCAGCTCGTGTCATACTCAATGAATGGCGTATGTGGTCAGTAAAATATAGCAGTACCGGTGGGCAAAAACTGCAGTGACCAGACAACTGGATTATCATGTTTCTAGTATGAAAGATTTTAACCTAATAATTTGTGTCTGGTTTCTGGTACCATCTTCCTTGCTTTTAAATTCCAGGCCATTTTTGATACCATAGATATTAGAAAGCACCCTGAATTTTGCTGGTAAATTATTTTGCTCATGCTGTAGGGTAATTTTAGGATGAAAAACTCTTTAGAGTAGAAAAAAATTGTACTCATATCAAAAATACACTGATGACATTTTATCAGGTGATATCCAGTTTGCTTGGGCTGTTCCATCCTGGAGCTTCAGAAATTCCAGTACCATGGACAAGGGCTGGCATAACCAAAATGCCTTAAATTAATTGAAATTTCCATTGATTCCCAATGGAAATTTGCTGTATGAAACCACTATCTATGTATCGCTATATTCAATATCAGGCAAACAAAGAATAACATCCAGTTTAGAAAGGTAATGTGAAAATCTCCTGTGACTCAAACTAGCAATGTTTTGCCTTGTATATCCTCATGTTATGCACAATCTCTAAGTAACTTATGATAGGTATCTGTTTTCACATTTATCCTTCATGATGGTCACTGTAAATGCACATTATTCCATCAATGCTCAAGCATATTCATCTGCATATAAATGAGCTGTTTGTTTCTCCTATGAATTTAATTGGGTCATAGTGTTTATGTCAGACACACAGTCATTAGAATTCCAAACTGGCACGAGTGCTTCCGCTCATCCTGTTTCTCGTTCCTCTAATCAATGTGCCCCTGTCAGTCAGTCATTAGTGACTTCTTCAAAGCAACTAGGAGGTTAGAGTGAAGGAACATGGCCGCTCTCTCTTACAAAAGCAGTGATTCTCAGCGCTGGGTTACTAGATTGTGACAAGTAACCATTAGAAGCAGTTGTCACAAGAATCATTTCAGTGGGACTTACAAAGGAGATCTCCTTGGTGGCTGTGCCCATTAAAAGGAAAATAAGTGAGGCAAGAAGGATTAATGAAGACTATTCAATATTGTTCTATGATCAAATCCCCTACTGTGAAATTTCACTGCAAAAAGCTGCTGTGGGGTAGAGTAATATGGATTGCAGCCATGACTCTATGGATGGAGGATCATAATTCTTTGCTCCCACAACATTCTCCTAATCAAAAATGAGTTCCTCCCATGGTTGTTTTAACTAGTCCATGGTGCCAATTTTCCCCCAGCAGAGATTAAAGCAGGGACCTCTAGTAGAGAGAATCAGATCTTCCTTAGCTGGCCTCAACTGAATGCCTGGTGGAAGAGCTCTGTCTTGCTAGCTCCTTCAGGGCTCTCAGATTTTCTGGAAGCCCATTCCACCAGGTTGAGGCCAGGACCAAGAAGGCCCTGGCCCTGGTTGAAGCCAGGCATGCTTCCTGGGGGCCAGGGAAAACCAGCAGATTCAAACCTGCAGCAGAGCAAAGAACCCTGTGTGGGGGATAAGAAGACAAGTGGTCCCTCATTGACAAGCAATGTTTGGTTTTCTTCAGAATACTGCTACAATGGACCAGCAAGAACACTGAAAGTGACTTTCTGGATGTATATGCTTCTTGTCTCACTGCCCACTTTCATTTTGTCAAATCCCCATGGCTAAAACTGTTCTCTGTATAAACACACCAAGACTCCAGAATGCTGGGGATGTTTGAATGGTCCCTGGTAGCATTGCTTCTTGATGACTGGGCTCCTCCCTCCCTGGATTAACTACATAATAAATAATGCATTTTCCAGCAGCAACAAAGAAGCTCTTTATTTAATGTTTACTTGGAAGACTTCAAGCATACAGCTGGTTCTAGGCTTCCCACTTCTCTGTTTGGTACATCAGCCCAAGCATTGCCAGAGGCAATTGTTCCTTATAAGAACTTCAAAATGAAAAGCCTCATATTCTCTGCTTTTTGATTGTTGTGTATACCATTCCTTTGTGGAATCTGTAGACTTCAGTTTCTGCAGGAAACACTCTTACAAACATAGTTACAGACCTGTTAGGTGGTGCAGCTGATTTCCAGTTGTAAGAATTTATTCTAATGCTCCAGAAAATAATGCAAATCTTGTGAAATTCTTGTTCTGCCTTGCGGGTGGTGGTGGTGGTGGAATACTTGTAGCATGTGAGGAATATCAATTGTGAACATAACAGCAGAACCATAAGACAGGATATAAGCTTTGGATATTTCTGTAAATACTAGACAGTAATTTCAAATGAAACAGCACTAAAGGTGGGTTATAGCTGACAGTAAACAATAAAGTTGTTATTCTAAAACAGCAAAACAAATCCGTAAGTGAACAGCGACAGTTTATGGGAATCTAAATATTAGTTTGGGAATTTAAAAGAAGCATCAACATATACAATTATACAGAGCTGAGGTCCAGGAAATGGCATGCCAGATAGATGCCCCCCCCTAAAATCCCCAGAATAATTCAGGGGGGTGGGGCTGTTTCCCCCCAAGTACTCAGAAGTAATCCCCATTGTGTGCAAGTAACAGAGGGTATACTGTGGTATGTATGCGTGTGACCAAGGAACATGAGAAAGGGGACACCATTATATCCTATTCAGGGGCTTGTGTTATATGCAGCTGTACCTGCGTCCTTTAGGGGAGAAGGCAAGGTTTGCAGATGAATACTACTTATTCTTGGACAGAACAAGATTTCCCCCTTGCTTTGTTGAAGAGTACACTCCTTTGAATAAATTCACTAGAATTAATTTGGCAGATTTAAGGAGAAAGAAGTGATAGTATAGCCATCCTTGATTTTCTAATTGCTCAGTTTCTGTCGTCGCCCTCTTATACCCTTCAAGAACAAAAGCTTTGTGTATATATGTGTACTTTGCAGTAGAATAGGTTCAGGTGATGAAATATTAATGTCATTTGTTTTCTTGCTGTTTGTGACTTTTACAATCATTCTTTTCACTGCCCCTGCCAGAGTTGTTGACTTTTCCCTCCAAACTTTGCAGTTTAGAGGGTGCATTAATATTTAACAAAAAATCCTTGCAAGTGGTGATTCAGATTGAGAATATTTTGTGCTAAGAAAACCCAAGTTTAAGTCATGCTGTGAAATAGCAACAACACATTAAATATTAAAAGTATACAAAATTTTACTTCTGTCAGTTGCTAAATGGTTGCTTCAAAAGCAAGCAAGGGAAAAGTCCACTTAAAGGCTCAAGTGCCTTTTGCTAGGAAGATCTATAATGGGGAAAACACTTCTTTTCTTGTTTCTTTACTCCTTTCATAATATTTGCAAGGCATTTAGGATGAGTATCAAAATGTTACAGATATTGAATATCCATAACAATTCACAATGGAGAGCCCCTTGGTATGTTATGATGTATGCTAGAACTTATAGCCTATCTGAGGGACCGCTTGTCTCTTTATGCTTCCCACAGACCTCTTCACTCTATGGGTACTAATCTTTTGTGGTTCCTGGCCCTAAAGGAGTATACATGGCCTGAACGAGGGCCAGGGATTTTTTGGTCCTGCCCCCAACCTGGTGGAATGAGCTCCTGGGAGAGCTGAGGGCCCTGATGGAGCCATCACAGTTCCGCAGGGCCTGGAAATTGGAGCTCTTCTGCCAGGTCTTGGGTTGAGGCCAGAGCTAATATCAATGTGGCCCTTCCTCAGGATGGGCTTTTACATCTTTGCATCCCACCTCTAGGTTAGTCTACTCAAAAGATAGTGTATTTAGCTTCCAATCTTGGAGGGTTAATGGGGGGGGGGGTTATTGGGGTTTTATTAATCTGTGAAGTTTTATTACTGTAAGCTGCCATGAGTTTCTGGAGAAGTGTCAGGATATAAATCCAAAAAGAAAAGGAAAGGGAAAAAAAGCAGTTTTGAGAGTTAGCCTGGTGTACTGGTTAAAAGCAACAACCTCTACTCTGGAGAACCAGGTTTGATTCCCCATTCCTCCACATGCAGGCAGCTGGGTAACCCTGGACTAGTTGAAGTTCTCTAAGAGCTGTTCTTACAGAGCAGCTCTTTTAGAGCTTTCTCAGCCCCACCTATGACCAGTCCAAGGTTATCCAGCAATTGTTCATAGCAGAATAGAGATTTGAACCTGGTTCCCCTATATCCTAGCTTGATGCTCTAAGAGCAGGCCAACTCTGACTGGATTGTTTACTCTTTTGTCTGGATATTCTTTTTGTTTGTGCTTTTAACGGTAACATAAAACATAAAAGTCTAAAAAGACGGGGCCTTTGATCCTCTCTTTGCATCTAAACCACCAGCTGGGCAAATATCTCTGTGGGTGGAAACACTTGGTATGTGTGAACGGCAGATTAAGAGGGCTGAACAGGCCTCTCCACCAGTTCAGCTGCCCTAATGTTTGGATGTGTATTGTATCTGGCTGCCTTTCCTCATTGTTGTACCTTTGTGATGGCCTTTCTGCACATAGTGCAAAAACGTGCATTTGGTTTCAGTTTTTGCCACATGCTTCTTACATTAAACATAGGATTTTTAAAGTGGAATGTAGTTTTCCTACATGGAAAGAGATTGGAAACAATATATTTTGCATCCATCCATAAAGCCACCTATTCTGGACTCCACAGAAACGGATTGGGAAACTGGCTCTTCTGGAAAGCTCCTTCATCTCTTCCTATTATGGCATACACAAGGATTGATGAGAAAACTTATAGATAATTAAAGTAACTGGGATTTTTACACATTACTGGGAATGGCCTAAGGGCAAAGTTTTCTCTGGTAACTATTTTTGGATGAGATACATTTGTCCAGTGTAATTGTGTCATTTAACTTCTTTACCTCAGAGGAAGTTGTAAAGCTGTTAAGCTTGATGAATAATTTAACTCTGAATGCCTCCTGTTCCCCAATATTTACTGATTTTCTTAAATTAATTGACTATGCCAATGCTTTTAAGGAGAAAATTATTTTAAGATCTCACAGGCATATATCTGAATCTGGATCTGAGATTAAACTTGATTTTCCAAGTTCCTTTCCCAGCAGGTATAAATGGCTCATGAGAGAGCCTAGATAAATAAATGAGTGTTCTTGCTCACAGAATTTAAGGTAACCTAGCTCTTAAACTTGATGGTGCTAAGCTCAGTGATTTATTTTGCTCAGTTTTTAAAAAAACAAGCTATTAATTAGGAATATAGGTTTATGAATCAGATGATGTCATAGGGAAAGAAAGGATAAATGTCTAATCTGAAATATCCCACATCAAGATAAAAGATCAACAAGTCTTGTGGCACCTTAGAGACTAGTCCATTTCTTGTGTCATGCATTTTCATTGATACAGGTTTTTGAAGAATGGGGCAAAATCAGAAGAAGCTCAGAATCACTTTCTTTTTTGTTTTAATAACTGCTTTAGAATTAAAAAATAATACCTCTTCAATTTTTGGCATGATGTGCTGACAACTTAAAATCTCACAGATTTTATTTGTTTAAGCTTTTGTGGGCTAGCATTCAGTTAGATTCTGATCAACAATGAAGAAAAAATTATGTAACATATATGTTTTAAAAATCATGTTATAGAGGGTGGTTCATCTGGGGAGTTTTAACCTTGAATGCCAAGTGACTCTATCTCAAATGAGACAGAAGCAAACACCCCAGAACTGTGGAACAGTCCACTAAAAGGGAGACCTCACCCAGAAATGTTAATTAGGGGAATAATAGCAAAAATATCTATTTCAGGGTAGAAAAAAAAATCTTAAATGTAACTATTTAGCACAAGAATTTTAACTTGATCACCCATGGCACGGTTTTTAGAGGAATTGTACTTTTCCAAATGTAAAACATTTCTATGTCATGCTTTCACCCAAATGCACCCCACAGCAGTGTTTTTATTTATTTACAAGTGCTCTGGGAGCTCAAGATAAAGCTGATTTTCAGCATCCTTCCCACCCTGTGAAGGTCATACACAAATGCCTTTCCTATTGCCTTACCTAAGAATACAAGCCTACCACCACAACAGACATATGAACTTGATATTCTTACCTTGTAAAACCATCCTACATCATACTCTAGTTCTCCTTCACTAAGAGCTGTCTTCACACACCAAGATCCTTGGATCTAATGCAGTCAGAGGCTTCAGGGATTCCATGTTTTGATATCAAGCCAGGTATTCTTATCTAGATATATATCAATACAGGCATGAGAGAAAAAGAGAAGAGAAAACCTTTAAGTTTGGAAGCCATCCTCTTCTCCTCTAGGCTTCTTTCTATTGTATTGTAAGCCCTACTGGGTCCTGACTCGCAATTGCTGGGAGAAAGCAGAGTATAAATAAATATTATAAAAACAATGGGTAACACTTGATCATTTATTTGGTCCTACAGCCTAACCATGTAACTTAGTTGTTGTGATGCTGAAATGCCGAAGAAAGATTTGGTATGCTGCCAGGTACTCCTTTGAAGATAGATGGGATAATAATCTAACAGTATATATTGAAATCCTCTGGTTTGAGAGATGGGATTTAAACCCTCTCCCAATCAATAAACTCTGATGTTCTCAGCAAAACCTTCTTGGTCCTGTCTTCATGATGAGAAGTTTGTATCTGTGAAAACTACTATGTGGAAATGATAGAGAGAAGACATGTTTTATGAATGGCAGTTGGTAAGAATAAGTGCAGAATTATTGAATGCCTTCCTTATATTTGAAATTACACCTATCGCTTTACTGCGATGGAAGTGCTGGAGACAGTGCCTTCTTTGGCAGTATTTTGGCAGCTTAAATAGCTATGAAGATATAGTATATTTAATCAAGTGCCTGTTGTAACTGTATCATTTCTAAGTTGCTCTGGGGCCGATTCGACATGGACAGAAAAGGCCAAGGGGGCATTTGTATGGAAGTGGGACAAATCCCCACTTCCATATGATGTTGCTCCTGACCTCCCAGGTCTGGTGCAGATCAGGCCTCAAAAGCTCCAGGATAAGGGAACACAAATTCTTCAAAGTTCCCATAGTCCACTGTGGGGGCCAACAAGTTCTGCCCCATGGCAGCCCCATGTGGAGACAGAAGACTTGGGCCCCTTCCTGTCCTACAGTGGCTCAGAGGGCCAGCTTCACAGCATTTTGCTGCATTGCAGGGAGGATTGGGGAATTCATTTTCATTTTGCAGGAAGATGGGATTATGTTCCATGGAATCTCACTTTTCTGCAAAACAACCCCCACGCCATGCAGTGGAACTAAGCTGCCACTGCTTTGTTTCCTGAGGAGACACATTTCAGTGCCAGCAGATCCAGTACTAAAATGTGTCCTCCACACAGACTGCTGCAGAGCATGCAGCTCCACAGCAACACACCGACAGTGGCCCAGTGTAGCCACTGCTGTGCAGAATCAGCCTGGATGCCCTTTCAGTTGAAAAACAATGTGTTCTAGGAGGAGACAGACAATCTTCCATAATCCATTCTGACATGGTACCAAATGACTCTTGTCCAGAATCACATTATACATTCACTGGTTACTGACAAGGTTAGTCCAAAATGTTTTCTTTGAATTCTAATTTGGGTTGGGCCTTTTCTTTTCTTTTTTTTGCTCTTAATGCAGCCCTATTACTCATTGAATTTGCAAGCAATTGAGAACCAAACTAGACTTAAGAAAAAGATGCAGGAACAGTCTCCCAACCTTTTTAAAAATGAAAAAAGCCACTATAGATTTCCAGTTTACACAGAGAGATGAAAGAGGGCTGATTGATTCTTGTCCCCTAATGTGGTCCTGATTTTGTTTTTGTGTCAACATGCTGCCATTTTCATAGAATCATAGAGTTGGAAGAGGCCATACAGGCTATCTAGTCCAACCCCCTGCTCAACGCAGGATCAGCTGAAAGCATCCTAAAGCATCCAAGAAAAGTATGTATCCAACCTTTGCTTGAAGACTGCCAGTTCAGTTAAACGGTACTCTCTTGTTGCATTTACCCCATTGGAAACAGTGGAGGTAATAAAGCACAGTGGAGGTAATAAGGCATATGTTCTGCTACTAAATGTTACTTGTTATGGGTCCAAGGTCACTACCCTGTCCAGTGAGAGCCAGTTTGGTGTAGTGGTTAGGAGTGCGAACTTCCAATCTGGCATGCCAGGTTCGATTCTGCAATCCCCACATGCAGTCAGCTGGGTGACCTTGGGCTCGCCACGGCACTGATATAACTGTCCTGACTGGGCAGTGATATCAGCGCTCTCTCAGCCTCACCCACCCCACAGGGTGTCTGTTGTGGGGAGAGGAATGGGAAGGCGACTGTAAGCTGCTTTGAGCCTCTTTTGGGTAGGGAAAAGTGGCATATAAGAACCAACTCTTCTTCTTCTTCTTTTTGGAAAACAGTAAAGGAATGTGAATTGTTTTCAGAGATATATTCAGAATCAGATGAGTTAAAAATCACACAGCCTTAGTCAGAAATATCTCAACAGTACAGGCTTTCACTTCTTCTTCTTCTTCTTCTTCTTCTTCTTCTTCTTCTTCTTCTTCTTCTTCTTCTTGAGATTGAGATGAACAGGTTCAGAACAGCAAAAATGCCCAGAATCAGTCAAGATTGGATCAATTAATTGGTAATGGAGCTAGAAAATGACGGCCAAGTGCAATAGAATGTCAAGTAAAGCATCAGGCTCAGATAAGCAAAACTTGCACAATCTGTCCTCTAAAGGAACACCTGTATATCTCCCAGACAGCACCACATTGTACTAGAAGACAAGCTTCTTATTGTAATAGAGAAAGTGGCTGAATTTTTGGCTACAGTTCTGCAAGAAAAAACTTGCACCTGCAGAGAATAACTTATATTCTTTTAGCATAGGATGGTGCCTATATAATGATTTTTCCCTCTAGTTAATTTTATTAGCAACTAACTTTTAATTCTGTCCTATAAATATTTAATTTAATTTAATTTAATTTATATTCTAATTTATTTTATATCTATTGTTCTAGGTTTAGGTTTTGTTATTACTACCACAAATATGTTTATTCCAAGTAGTCTGAATATATCTGATTATTATTATGGAGGATTGTTGTTACTATGCCATTAAAGGTTCTTGCAATTTGAAATTTGATTTGGCGATTTCTGCTGGAAAGGGATATTTTTGGATAATACAAAATAATAGCAGTTCCCTATCTGATAAGGAGTTCAAGCATATTGTAAGAGCAACTGAAATTGGGTTTTAAGATCAGACGAAAATCACTCCTCTCACAATGATCATTCAATTTGCATGATAACATTGTGAGGTAGCATAGCTTGAGAGAATGTGTAGCTTGTTGATGGTCACCCAGTGGACTTCATGGCTGCCTAGGTATTTAGGGGAGGGGTCCTGACTGTGTAATAAAGCTGCTGCGGTGTTTGCAAAGGGTCATAGTTCAATCCCTATCAGCTCCAGTTTTAAAAGTATCAGGCACTAAGTTCTGCATTTGTTCTGACTTGGAATCTACATGTGTAATGACAGGACTGTAAGTTTTGTTGTTTGTAGACTTGAAGATCCTGTTTGGGAACAAAGATGGCATAGAGATGTTCTAAATAAATAAATATGTGAAAAATTTCTGCCTGAGACTCCGAGGAACCGCTGACAGTTAGAGTAGGCCACATTGATTTTTATAGACCAAGGGTTTGACTCAGTATTAGGCGACTTTGTGTGTTTGTTTATATGAATGTGACCCCGGGTTTGCCTAGTCCTAATTAAACAGTCTCAGCTTTTCAGCACACTATATTATAGATTAGGGGTAGTCAACCTGTGTCCTGCAGATGTCCATGGACTACATTTCCCATGAGCCCCTGCCAGCATTTGCTGGCAAGGGCTCATGGGAATTGTAGTCCATGAACATCTGGAGGACCACAGGTTGACTACCCCTGCTATAGATCACAATACCTTCTTGGTTTGTTCAAAACCAGTTATTGACTTTAGCTGCTCAAAGACCCTCTCAGGTCTATGTCCTACTCTCTGCATACAGAACTACATTGATAGAGGATATAAAATTACACACAAATGCTGATAAACCTTTCTACAACCTCAAGGACACTTAATCTTTAGAAAGACACTGGGTAATTTAGACAATTTAAGAGAATCTTCTTGTATGAATGTCAAGAAGCTTTTTATCTCCATTTATGTGCCCTTAATCTTTGCCACATTTACCACATCCTGCAGTTCTCAAAAAAAATATTAAAAAGCATTATCAAACTTTAATGTTGGTCTTAAAAATACTTATGCATTTTTGAAATTCGATATTCACCTTGGTATTGTTTTCATTTGCTGTCTGCCTTCCTGAAAGAGGACTATATAAAAGTAAATAGCTGATTGATTAAATGCCCCCTAAATGACACATTGTATAATACAGCGCAATGACTTGTGTTCGGTTTAAGAATAATAATAAAAAAAATCACAGTGGCAAGTAACATTGATTTTCTGCTTATTACACTGGCTCCAATAAAGTGTTTTGATGATGTCAGTACTTTGGCCTTTTAGTATTAACAGTCAATTGTGAAGGTGTCATGAATTTGATTTTCTAAGTATTGCTCCCAATTTTGGATTATACAGAAAAAGCCTGTAACAAGGCTTGCATTTACTCCAAATCCTTCTGTACTAGAGCTGTAGTAATGTATCAGTACTGGGTTTTCAACCATCATAAGCTCCCTTCCCCAGCACAGAAATACAACTGCCAGAATCTCCTGAAAAAAATAATGGTGATAAAAACCAGTGTTGTTAATGTTGCTAAAAAAAAGAGGTGCTACTACTCATATATGCTGCACGTGCTTCCGCCAATACCCCCCAAAGGACTTGGAAGACCCCCTCCCCCATGTAAAAAAGATGCCAGTACCCAGTAAGTACCACCACCACCAGCACATCCACAAAAGGTTAACCTAGGGTTTATCTGCACTGGGCTTTTAAAGCTGGTTGGGATCTGTTAAAAACAGCTATCTGCATTTGACTCTGATTTCATCTTTGATCTTGGTTAGGGTTTTCCTTCCATCTGCACAGTTGTAATGTGACTCTGCAGTCAGACTACTTTTTGGCCAGCATATCCAAAAGTGAATTTTCTCTGCTTCAAGGTGGAAATGTGGGCCCACAGTATTCTCTTTGAGGTGCAGATGACTTTGCCTATTTCAGGCTTACTTTTCTCAAACCCCATCCATGCCTACAGCACAGACATTGTGACACATTTGCTGACATTTGCTGATTGTTTGGCTCCTAGAAGCAGCAAACCCTTTCCTCCCCACGGCTGCCTAAAAGGTACAAGTTCTCTTTAAGTAATGTGAGAAGCACTCATACAAAAAAGAGTTGAAGATCAGCCCACATGTGTTTCACTGGTGGTGGTGGGGGGGGGGAGAAATGGGTTGCTTGGCAGTTGGTTTCTTAAAGTGCAGAGGAGACATTGGGGGGGGAAGTGAGAGAAAACCCCAGTAAAGTCTTTTGAAGTGTTTCCTTCCCCCCACATTTGCATTATTTTAAAGGAAAGTGTTAAGTGTCCCCTTAACTTTATACAAGCACTGAAGTGCAAAATACAAAGCCTGGTATTGAAAGCCCTGCTCCTGCTGGAAACCAGACAAATTAACAGTTCAAACAATGCCAGCTGGAGCTTCAAACAACCCCCGCTTCCCCCCCCACACACACACACTGTAGCTAAGAGTTATCTAGACCATTTACACACTGGGAACTTCACTGCCCCAGCTTCTGTGCAGGAACACAAAATGGGGATGGATGAGGTGCACCAGGGCAAATGCTCTCCCATGTAGGTGCAGGAAGAGGTGGGGCAACCTGCCACGACTAAAACTCTAGCCTGCAATCCGGCATGAAACCTCCAGTGCATAAACAGTCCTACAGGAAACTAACAACTGGAACAATCCAAGTGCAGAAGACAGTGTCTTCTGGTTTTGAAGTGGTTTTGAGTCTGAAAAATGGGATGTTGCAGATCTGTTGCAAAATCCGTGTTCAGTTCAATCAGATTATGGCAGGATCGAGGGCACAAAATAATTGTGAGTGCAGACAGTACCCTAATCCAGAAAGACAAATCTGATACCTAGCTCATAAACTAAGCAAATCTAGCCTAATGCTGCCTTGTATTTTCCGTTCATTTGGAAGTGCTTACAAAAGAAACAAAAATAAGTTCTGAAAAGGTGAGCATTGACTCACAAAAGCTTATAACATTTTGCTGGTGTCTACTGCACTTAATTTCTTCCACTACTACAGGCTAGCACTTCTGCTCAACTGAAACAAAAACCTGAAATTTAGCAAAGAAAATTAGTAGGGTGACAATGGTCTTCCTGACTATGGATGGAAATTCGTCTTTTGTATTGCTTGTGATATTTGATGCCTCCAGTATACTGGTTTTAATAAGATGATTTGAATGCTGTACTTATTGTTGGCTGCTTTGAAAGTTCATTTTTAAACTGGCAGATGAAATATATGCATTATAAATATATAAAAATAACAGGGATACACATTCCCACTCAGTAATTAATTGTCACTCTCAGTTGCATGTAGCAAGGACTGAATCGGAGCCAAAGCCTGTAAGGTAGATAAGGAGTGCTGTATATCAGTGTTTCTTTGCACCTAACTATCTTCTACCATGAACAGATAAGATAACTGCTCTTATAAGGCCAGTATGTACAAGTGAAAAAAAATGCATAGGATTTCAATTGTAATTGAGTTTGGTGTAGTGGTTAGGAGTGCGGACTTCTAATCTGGCATGCCAGGTTCGATTCTGCGCTCCCCCACATGCAACCAGCTGGGTGACCTTGGGCTCGCCACGGCACTGATAAAACTGTTCTGACTGGGCAGTGATATCAGCGCTCTCTGAGCCTCACCCAACCCACAGGGTGTCTGTTGTAGGGAGAGGAAAGGGAAGGCGACTGTAAGCCACTTTGAGCCTCCTTCAGGCAGGGAAAAGCGGCATATAGTCCCATTGTATACGGCACTGGTCAGACCACACCTGGAGTACTGTGTACAGTTCTGGAGGCCTCACTTCAAGAAGGACGTAGATAAAATTGAAAGGGTACAGAGAAGAACGACGAAGATGATCTGGGGCCAAGGGACCAAGCCCTATGAAGATAGGTTGAGGGACTTGGGAATGTTCAACCTGGAGAAAAGGAGGTTGAGAGGGGACATGATAGCCCTCTTTAAGTATTTGAAAGGTTGTCACTTGGAGGAGGGCAGGATGCTGTTTCTGTTGGCTACAGAGGAGAGGACACACAGTAATGTGTTTAAAATACAAGTACAACGATATAGGCTTGATATCAGGAAAAACATTTTCACAGTCAGAGTAGTTCAGCAGTGGAATAGGCTGCCTAAGGAGGTGGTGAGCTCCCCCTCACTGGCAGTCTTCAAGCAAAGGCTGGATACACACTTTTCTTGGATGCTTTAGGATGCTTAGGGCTGATCCTGCGTTGAGCAGGGGGTTGGACTAGATGGCCTGTATGGCCCCTTCCAACTCTATGATTCTATGATTCTATGATTCTATGATGTAAGAACCAACTCTTCTTCTTCTTCTTTTTGGAAAACAGTAAAGGAATGTGAATTGTTTTCAGAAATATATTCAGAATCAGATGAGTTAAAAATCACACAGTCTTAAAATAGAGACTTAGTCACAAATATCTCAACAGTACAGACTTTCACGTGGGAAATGTTTATGTTTGCTGAAAGCAAAATATATAATGAGTAATCAGGGCAAATATGCTACTGTGTTGGAATTGTTTGCAGTCATGGTGAAATATTTGGAATGCTTTTCTCATCTGTTTATGAAAGTTTCCGGCATCCAATTATGGACCACCAGCATGACACAAAATAGCTAGTGGATATGGAGACAGACATGAGCCTCTTGTGGCGCAGAGTGGTAAGCCAGCCATCTGAAAGCTTTGCCCATGAGGCTGGGAGTTCAATCCCAGCAGCCGGCTCAAGGTTGACTCAGCCTTCCATCCTTCCAAGGTCGGTAAAATGAGTACCCAGCTTGCTGGGGGGTAAACGGTAATGACTGGGGAAGGCACTGGCAAACCACCCCGTATTGAGTCTGCCATGAAAACGCTAGAGGGCGTCACCCCAAGGGTCAGACATGACTCGGTGCTTGCACAGGGGATACCTTTACCTTTACCTTTATTGATACGGAACCCAATAATATCCTACATTTCTTTGCTGTATTGTCTATAGCACCAGTTTAAGCAGAGCTATCCCCTTCAAAGTTTACTGAAGTCAGTGAACCAAAAAGGACATAACTCTGCTTAGGTTGGGGCTATGAGACCCTCTTTCAGTATCACTTTGCCAAGATTGTTGCAAAGAAATAAAATGGGATCATCCCATCCACATGACACCTTGAGTTCCTTGAGTGTGTGTGTATAACTGTGAGTAATGAATGAATTTTCTTTGGATGCTCAAAACTCCTCGGCAATCAGGTCTCCGGAAACATTAACAAGGTTTTCTACAAATGAATAGTTCAGACATTGTATAACGCCATGTCCATGTTTGGTTCTGTGTAAATTAACCTGTAATTGTGCTCCCTCACTCTTGCTTTCTCTGTCTCTTTCTCATATTTCGCTTATACATTTGGTAGCTGTCACTTCTGCTTTAGTGCAACCCATGGTTTGCCATTGGTTCTACACTGGCAAACCATGGTTTGTTGCATCCTTGGATAAAAGAAGTGATGGTGCTATCCTCACAAATACTAGGCTTGAAAATCAAACTTACCCTGCTCACAATCCCTGGTTTTTTTCAAGTAACCTATATGCTTGCAGTTTTCATTTTCATTTGCTAATAATTTAAAATAAGAATTAGTTTGACTGTATTTACGCTTTTAAAGCATTCCTGTCATCCTGTGTGTACTATACTATGTGGAAACCAGCATCACTGTCATATATAAGAACCCACAAGAAAAAGAATAAAGTGTCCTTGTCTAAGGGGTAATCATGTCTAAGTTC